>NC_051063.1:72112850-72461183 GCF_004664715.2 Peromyscus leucopus
GCTGGTTAGTTTTATATCAATTTGACACAAACTAAAGTCATTGGAGAGGAGGGAACCTCAATTAAGACAATGCCTCCATAGGATCTGGCTGTAGACAGGCAAGCCAGTGGGGCATTTTCTTAATTAGTGATTGATAGAGGAGGGCCCTGCTCATTGTGGGTGATCCAGGCTGGTGGTCCTGGATGCTATAAGAAAGCAGGCTGAATAAACCATGATGAGCAAGCCAGTAAACAGCACCCCTCCACAGCCTCTGCATCAGCTCCTGCCTTCAGGTTACTGCCCTGTTTGAGTTCCTGCCCTGACTTCCCTCAGTGATAAGCTGTTCCCTGGAAGTATAAAAGAAATAGACTCTTTTCTCCTCAAGTTTCTTTTGGTCACGGTGTTTCATTACAGCAATAAATAAATAAATAAATAAATAAATAAATAAATCCCCTAACTAAGGCAGCTGCTAACACTTCTCAGAGGCACAAACATGCCTTGCAAACTCTGGCTTTTGGATGGCATTCCAAGGATTTAATTAAGCTAATTCATCCTGTTTAAAGTTATTAATCCTCAGTTGCCAATGAAGTACCCGCTGTTTGTACTCGTCACTGTCTGCTCACTCCATTCTTGGAGGAACATGGGACAAGAACCTAGGCGAGGACAGGAGTTGGTCTCCATCAACCACCCCATTTGATGTGAGTAGAGTCAGTCTCCAGCATCTGAGCACTTGTGGGAGAGAGGTATTTTTCAGTGCCACGACAGAGCAGAAGCCTGTGAGATAAGGTGTGTGTGTGTGGGTGTCTTGCTGCTTTCTGAGTGGCTAGAATGTGCTGGTGTCCATCAGCCCTCCTTTCCCATCCTCCTGGAGAAGAGTAGACAGAGGGGCTCCCCGCACAGTGGGGAGCAACAGCATGGAGGGTGTCTGGGCCTGTGAAGAAGGACCGAGGATTCCATTCTCAGCCTAGAGAGAATCAGCCATCCAAGGACACTGGTTAGCTCAGTCACTGCGAACAGGAGACAATCTTCTGTGGTGTTAGGGTCTCTCCCAAAGTTAAGGATTCATTTTGGACTCAGAGTAGGAGATACCTGGGAGTGCCTGTCACAGCATTGGTGGCCTTAGGAATAGGAAACTCCCTGTTTCTGCAGTGGAAGAATCCCTCAGAAAGGCATTATGGGGCATATAAGTATGGAGTCAATGTCATGTATTGTGGGCATCAAAAAGAACGTCTTTCTGTACTGATGGGTCCCAGCCCTAGGACATGATGAGGAGTACCAGCCAATGGTGGAATCTGAAACTCCCCCTGGCTGGAGGACAGGCAGGTGAGGCCTCAGAGCCACACAAACCAATGGGCAGCAGAAGCTGAGGAGGAGGAAGAGGCATGTGTCAGGGATGGGGAGGTATGGTGACTGAGAGATGTGAGGAATCAATAATGTGAGGAATCAACAGAGCCATTGAAAAGGGACTTGGAAGGGTGGGGTTGTAGATCAGACAATAGAGTGCCCAGCCTGCATGAAGCCCTGGGTTCCGCCCCCAGCATCACACATACAGGACACAGTGGCACATGACTGCAATGCCAGTGCTTGAGAGGTAGAATAAGAGGACCCGGAAGTCAAGACAGTTCTCAGCTACATAGAGAGTTTGAGGCCAGCCTGGCTAACACGAGACCCTGACTCCAAAACAGAACTAGAAAAATGTAACTAGAGGAGCTGTGCAGAGCAACCACCTCCCTTTGCTTCTTACGATTCAAGGAAGACGGGCAAGGACTAGGGTGATCTTGGAGTTGGGCGTCTCCCTAAGGGTGGGGTGTGTCCGGAGCAGAGGGACATTGGTTAGAAATACAGAAGAGGCCTGAACACTAGGAATGCCATGCCTTATTCCTTTTTTGTTTCGGGCTCTGGGACTACCCTCCTGGTCAGGTATCCAGTGTTCTGGAAGACCTGTCTCCCTGCCAATCTCAGGATGCTTGGTACCCACCCTCCTACCCTTGAGCCTTTCCATCAAAATTTGACCCAGAACATGCTTCTGTAGTGGATGCTCGAGTGCCCCAGCTCTGCTAATTTTAGATCAACGGGGGAAATAGGCTATTAGAGGAACTGGGTCAAAATGGCTGAGGTGCATGTCTGGAAGGCAGGTTACACACCAGAGGCCGTCCAGCTGCTTGGGAAACAGCCTCTGGGAGGGAAGGGGCCAGAGGAGCACACAGGATCAATTTCTGCCTGCTGGCTTTCCCAGAAAAGAGCTCGAGTAGAATTTCTCGGTGGAACCAACTCATTTACTCAGCTTGGCAAAGTGGATGGGGGCCCTGGCCATTTCTGGGGCAGCTGCATTCCGGCAGCTCTTTGTAATTATCTGTCGGTAATTATCTGCTAAGACGTTGGTAAACAGCAGCCTGTTTAACCATCTTTGAAGAATTAAATCATTACATTTATTGCCCCATCTACTCACTATTAACCTCCTAAGAGGCTTTTCCACCTCAGAACTGGGGCTTCCATCTGATAAACTCTAAGGAAAGTGTAAAGCCCAGTGGCCCGGTGGGCGGGCGGAAGCAGCTGTCCTGAGGTGGTTGGCAGGAGGTAAATCTTGTTGATTAAGGCATTCCATCAGCCAGGCTGTGTCAGGCATCCTCTTGTGGTTGGATCCCTGACAATGGCAAAAGCTTTTCAGGAAAGTAGAAGCTTTGCTCAGGGAACAGACAGCTAGTAGGAAAAAAAAAAAAAAAAAAAGCAGTGGTTCTCAACCTTCCTATTGCTACAACCCTTGAATTCAGTTCCTCATGTTGTGGTGACCCCTAACCAGAAAATTGCTTTTGTTGCTACGTCATACCTGTAATTTTGCTATTGTTATGAATCATAACATAAATATCTATGCTTTCTGATGGTCTTAGGCGGCTCCTATGAAAGGGTCGTTTGACCCAAAGGGGTCGTGACCCATAGCTTGAGAACTATTGGCCTGGAGGGTTCTGTGGTGGGTCAATGGCAAGAGGGCAGGCTGGTATTCAGTGTTCATCTGCTGGCATAGATGGGTGGCATAATTGGTGCTGTATGGGGCTGTGAGCTCCCAGGTGAAGGGGAATGAGGAGGTTCTTAGCTTCTTTGGAGCTTAGCTACTTCAGTGAAGGTCAGATAAAGATCACGTTGTGAGTTCAATTGGGGTTTGTCCTGCCATTCACTTTGCTATTGCTCTTTCATTTTTCTGGATGGCCACAAGCTGTAATGGCCCCTGACTCATAAGGTCTCTGATCCAGAGATTGCTAGCTCCTCCCTGGGACAAGCTCAGAGGCCATGGTATGTTCATATAACATTGGCTGTCCTCCTAGTCATCGTCCTGTTGGGTAGTGTTTTCTAGCTGAGGGGATTTGAATGTGACAGGTGTAGGGGTGATCTTTGCTCTGAGATGTGTCCAGGAGAATGGGGCAGAGGATGCCAACTAAGCCATCTCCAAGAGGCTTCTGGGGGCTCGTCTGCATGCATGCTAAGTGCCCTGTAACATGGTGCAATGGTCAGTTTTGACAGGATTTGAAGAGACAAGTCTCTGGGCATGCCTGTGAGGACATTTCTAGATTATGTTTGTTGAGACGGAAGATCTGCCCTGGCTGTGGGTGGTGCCATTCCATGAGCTGAGATCTGTATGAAAAGGATACAGTGGACTGAGTGCCAGCATTTGACACTCTCTGCTTCCTGACTGCAGACACAATGTGACCAGCTGCCTTGTACTTAGGTCATCATGACTTCCTAGTCATGATGGGTTACGTCCTCACAAAAACCCCTTCATCCCTTGATTTGGTTTTGCCAGACATTGTCTTATAGCAACTGGAAAGGCAGCTAAACGACATAGGCAGGTGGATAGTGAATGTCCGTGGGGCTTCCGGCAGAGCTTTAGGACTGAGTGCTTACCATGTGCCAGGCCCTAAGCCAAACAGGAGATGCTTGATGCTTAGGAACCTAGAGAAAGCCTATGTTCTCAAGCGGAGGTTGGCCTTGAGTGGAGTGTACATCATTGTACACTGTGACCAGAACTATCAAGAATGGACAGCCAGGCCTCTGAGCTCAGTGCACTGGTTTGAATAGTTGATGGAGACTAAGGCCTCATTCCTTGGCTTACACCTTAAGCTCCAAAACCATCATGTGTGAGGTGAAATCAGAGGCAATGAATAGGCAGGATCGATGTAATTTCACTTGGGAAGAGGTCATTGTCATGGTTCATTGTCAAAATCATTTCTACACTGGCCCTCTCCACCCCCCTTTCTGACAATCTAGAAACTTAAGGTATAGGAGTGGAACTCCAAAAAGCCCCAAGTTGGACGGCAAGGCTGATCAACAGAGTTTTTGATTGCATAAATGATTTTACATTCAAGGACTTCACAGAAAAACAGAGCGATCACTGTTTTAACATCAGCCATTGCCATACTCAGTCTGCAAAGTGATCTGAGCTTGATACTCTGTGCCTTTCCAGAATGGCTGGAGGGAGATTAGGATAAAAATGTTAAACACCCCAAATCTCTAGAGCTTGAGAGCTCTAATTATGTACGGGTGTGTTGTCCCTCAGTGAACACGGGTGTGCAGAAAGACCAAGACCAAGGTGCAATCACTAAAGGAGGTCCCCAGGGCCCAGGCACTTCCTGCCTACCCCGACACTAGCATAGGAGTCCTTTCACTCTGGTGGAACCTTCTGTTTTATGACACTTGGGGTCCCCCCCCACTTCTTTGTGGCTCATCCTGCTCCCATAGCTTGGGCTCCTTTGTGCCCCAGCTCTGGTATGTTTTGTGATTTGTAAGGGAACACCTTTGGGACAAGCTATCCCCTGTATATTGTGGAGGGGCCTCTCTCTGCTGTTGGGATTCGCTGCTCCTGAGAGGAAAGGCCTTTCCATCCATGTATAGAAGAAAAGGCAGGCCTGGATGGAGGAGACTGAGCATCCTTCCTTGCTCTGGTCCCACGGCTGCACACTAGGTGTCTTGATGCCCTTCCCCCAAACCAGTGTGTTTGGAGGCTGTACCTCCCTGAAACAGCAAGGCGAGTCTACTCATTCGGCATTGCAAATTCCTTCAATTTGAAATATACATCAACCAGTCAGCCCTCCTACTCCAGACTGGAGGGCTGCCCTTCCTGTCAGAGCCTTGCTGAACTTTGCTAGAACACCCGAGGACATGGTTTACAGTGCACTTAGCAGCAGAAAGGGAGCCAGGTAGGAATCGGGCCAGGTCCATGAGATCTGTGGATGAAGAAGGATGGAGGTGTCAGTTCCTGGACCTGGACTGGCAGACTTCTTTTCACCGTTGGCCATCCAGAGGCTCAGAACAAGTGAGGGGACCATCGAGAATGGAGGAGGCATCCCCTGTGTGGCAGTTTGAATAAGAATGGCTCCCATAGGCTCAGATATTTGAATTCTCCATTCTCAATCAGGGAGTGGCTGTATTTGAGAAAGATCAGGAGGTGTGGCCTTATTGGAGTAGGTGTGGCCTTGTTGAAGGAAGTGCGTCACTGGAGGGAGGCTTTGAGGTTTTGAAAGCCCAACCCAGGCCCAGTGTCTCTCTTTCTGCTGCCTGTAGATTCAGTTGTAGAATTCCCAGCTCCTTCTCCAGCACCATGCCTGCCTGCCCACTGCCATGTCCCCGCCATGACAGTAATGGACTAAACCTCTGGAACTGTAATCAAGGCCCAGTTAAATGCTTCACCAGGAGGGTGGTGAAGGAGGTTCATTTGGCTTACATCTCTAGTGTGTATAGTCCATCATGGTGGGGAAGGCCATGTGGAAGTGGGGTGAGGCATAGAGACAGGGCTGGGAGAGCTGCTCACACTGCACACAGTCGGAAAGCAGAGAGTGAACAGGAAGTGGGGTCAGGATATAGAGTCTCAAGTGACCTACTTCCAGCTTCTGCAAGGCTCTGCCTCCCAAAGTTCCTACAAACTTCCCAAATGGCAGGACCCACATGTTCAAACACATGAGCCACATGTTCAAACACATGAGCCACATGTTCAAACACATGAACCTATGGGGACATTTCATTATTAGGGAGCCCACAGAAGACCAGAGAATGGATATCACCAAAGATCAACTTGGTGAACTAATGAGTTTTATTGGGGTCACTCATACAGGAATATGAGTGAGGGGTCACTTGCAGGAGCAGAAATGACTCAAAGACAGCTGTGTCACCAAAGCTCACCCCCGGCACGGGTGACAGCTCACAAAAGCTGGGAACCTGGAGAGTACTGCACAGCCTGCAGGCATCTCAACAAGTTGGTGAGTATCTTTTCCAGGTAGCTTAGTGGGCCTAAGCCTCTTCTCGGCCGCTCAGCTGGTCTCTGCTTCTTCTTTGCAGAATCTTCTTTGTAGCTTGGCTCCTTTGAGGATGACTTCCCTGTTTACTCTTGGGGAGAGAGGGAGCTCATGAATCTGGTCAGTTTCAGGGACTTCCTGAAGCTATTTTGAGCCATTTACGGTCTAAAGGAGCTTCCTCGCTGGATGGAATGTTTCAATCTCAGAAGAAACTGTTATACCACAACACTCAAAGTACAATAACGTCCTAAAAAGTAAATTTCCACAACAGCTCAGCCCTAGAGCACTGCAGGTGCTCCATCCAAACTAGACCCTCTAATTTCAAGCCCGCATCCAGTTCCTGGCTGTGTTTGGGAAGACATCATTCCCTGAGGCTAAGGGGGTGGGGAAGCTCAGCTGGAATCACCAGACTTCCCTTGGCTTCCAGAAGCATCATCCATTGAGAATGAGCCACCTGCTGCTCTGGTAAATCCAAACAGAGCTCTGAGTCTCGCCTGGAGTACCAAGAACCTCTCCTTCTACCACAGTGGCTCAGGAGCCTTTCCCGCCTGGATGTTTATTTCTTGTAACATGAGGCGATGATTTAATTCTCACTTGCGATGTCACTCAGGAAACATATTTCAGCGCCTACCAATTTCCATATAGATAAAAAAAAAAAAAAAAAAAAAAGGAAGAGAGACAGAAAACAACCACAGCCAGATCTTCACAAACCATGCATTCGAAACCTGTTCTTAGAGATGGATTGCTCCGTTAGGCCGCTAAGAGCTTTTCTTGACTTGTCAACATTTTATCCCCCCACAAACATTCTTGCCTATAAATTATTCATTACCCAGTTAGTGGTTAAAAAAAAAAAAAAAAGATGCCCGGGGCTGAGGCACTTTCTTAATCTTCTCTCTGCTTTTTAGACAGAGCTGTTTTGTTTTTTCCTGCTGATGTAGAGACAGCTGGAATTCTCAGGAATTTGGGGCTCTAGGGGCCTGAGGAGGTGGCGTCAAGCCTAGAGTGTGCTAGATTAGGCAAAAAGTATCCATTGTAGTTTGTGTAAAACAGGAGGAATTCTGGTGTTATCGAGTCTGTTGACATTAGAATGGGTGTGTCTGGGGCCTTTCCCCTTCTTCTGGCTAGAAGGTTAGGGTTTTCCTGGGAAGCTGAAAGAAGTCTTGATGGAGGGCTGGTCCCAGTCTATAAGACTCACAGCTGGTTACATCTCAGCCTCCCCTAGCCCACCCATTTCCAGCCTGCCCCGTTCCTTCCCAAGTTGGGACCCTGCCTTGGGAGAGGGACTACCTTGTCTCTTTTTCTTGTCCTGACCACTCGGAGTCTTGCAATGCTAAGATCTTTGTACCTTTTCATGGCTACCTGGGAACCAACCTTCTCCTATACTTTGGGTTCATGGGCTCTGCCATATCTCTATCCTGTGGGTGGTGACACATGAGGGGTGAGGGGGTATGGGTTCAGAGTTTAAGACCCATATTAGCTTCCATGACCGCTGGAACAGGGCACCACAAACTAGGTAGCTTCATGTAACAGGAGCTCAGGAGTCTAGACGTCTGGGGCCGAGCTTAGAGTGATATGCTGTATCCCAGACACTGGCAAGGATGCTTCTTTGCCTTTTAGTGGTCCCGGCTGGCTGATAGTCCTAGTGTGCTGCCTTAGCACAACCTCCACAGTCATTCAGGGGTACCCCACCCCACGTGTTTCTCTGTTTAAGTACCTCTTTTTTTTTGTACATATGTATATGAAGGTCTGAGTGTGTGTGTGTGTGTGTGTGTGTGTGTGTGTGTGTGTGTGTAGGTCTGGGTGCACATGTGTGTGCACGTCTACGTGTATCAGATATTCACCTCAGGTGTCGTCCTCAGGTACCCTCAACCTTGTTTGTTTGTTTGTTTAGTGAGGCGGGGAACTTGGCCTGGAGCTTGCTGATTCAGCTAGGCTGGCTGTCCAGCAAGTCCCAGGCATGTGCCTATCCCTGTCTCTCCAGGGCTGAACTTACAAGTATGTGCTGCTGTTCCTGTTTTTTTTTTTTCACATGGTCCCTGTGCTTGTGTGGCTGGAATTTTACTGACCGAGCTGTCTCGCCAGACCTGAGAACCTCCTCTTAAAAGGTCACAGCTCTCATGGGTTTTGGGGCCTCACCTCGACTTTACTAATTTCATGTGCAATAGCCCCTCGTAGGCTTACAGTGGGTGAGACTTCAACATGGGAGGAAATGATCCAACCTGTCCAGGGGTCTGAGGAAGGGGTGAAGGTCCAGAGGACATCGCAAGTGAGTAACTCATGCCCTGTGGAGGTCCTCCTCTCCAGGAAACAGCTTCTCTGCAATCCTGAAGGGACCCTGCTGTCTCCGGTTTGCAGAAGGGCCTCTATGGAGTAGGTGCTGGGTTCTGCAGTGTGCCAAGAACCCATCCTGTCAGCCCAAGGAAAGAATGTAAGAAAATGGGGTAAGCTGTGGAGATTACCCCTCCAAGGACCTGGGACCTTCTCTGGACAGAGTATGAACTTTGTTCCTGTAACCTGCTTTGATATGCCTGCCTCCGTAGTAGAGAGGTGGCTTCTTGTTGGTTCCTTAAGGCCTCTGAGTGCCACAGGTTGACCTACTGCTGGCTAAGTGGTCTAGGTCTACTGTTCTGGTCCCACAAGGGCCAGACAGGGCATGGAGAGAAATGAATGGGACTGTTTGCTTTGTTTTAGTTGGAACATGGGGTTAATCCATTAACCCTACCCCCAACTAGGCAAACAGGATTAATGATTTTATCTCAAAATATTTGTATTGGAAATTAAAGCTGACAGAGGGAAATGGCCCAGAGTTTGTCTTTCAAAGAAGCTTCCCGGCTGCTGGTTTGTAAACACTAGTGGCCAGATGCATGCCATCAAGGCCAGCCTGGGATCCATCACTGTCTCCTACCCCAGCTTCTGCAGCTGCATATTGGGTCCTACTTCCCAGAGAGCAGATCAAAGGGTCCTGGTGGTCCTTGTCCATGCTGGCTGGCAGTAGTGGTTACTCTCTGGGTCGTTCACCTTGTGTTCAACTTAAGTTTATTTTGTCAGTAGTCTGGAAATCCTGGGTTCCTCCACGCCAAGACTCCCTCCCACCATGGAAGTCTATGTGTCTGGAACAATAGTAGTTGAGGGACAGAAGGGCAGAGGACAGCTGAGAAAGGAAGTTTGTGCCAAGCAAGCTCATGTATGGCAGCATCATGTTTATTAGTCAGGGTTTTCAAGAGGGTCAGGACCAATAGAATTAATGCGTATGAAAAGGGGAGCTTATGCAGGGACACTTGGCTCAGTCTGGGAGGAAGAGACTGGACCTGCCTGGACTGAGTCTACCAGGTTGATCGCAGTCCTTGGGGGAGGGCTTGTCCTGGAGGAGGTGGGAATGGGGAGTAACCTGGGGTTAAGGGGAGGGGGGGGGAGGGGGGAGAATAGGGGAACCCATGGCTGATATGTAGAGCTGAATGGTATTGTAAAATAAAATATATATTAAAAAAAAAAAAGAAAAGGGGATTAGCTTACACAATATGGTCTGTGCAGTCCAACAGTGGTTGTCTCAGACTATAGAGATTAAAAGCTCAGTCCATGAGCCGGATTCCTCAGCAATTCCACGCTGGCTCTGAAGATCCAGAAGCTCCTGAAGAACCACTGGCCTTTGGTCCATGGTGAAAGCCCAGAGTTGAGTCCTAATATCAGTGAAGGAATGTGGCAGCAGCAATGTGGGTGAACTTGCCAGCAAGAGTGAATGCAAGCAGGCAAAAAGAAAAGCGCTTTCTTCTTCCATTCCCCTTCATCTGGGCATCACACTTAGGCTAGGTCTCCCCAGTTTAAATAATCTGATCAAGGAAATTGTTTTTTTTTTTTTTTTATTTTTGAGTGCCTCTTAGTGGATTCTGGATCCAGTCTGTCTATTGCACAGAAGAAATTGAGGGCTAGAGAGATCAAGTACCCTGTGTACAGGACACTAGTCAATGACGTAGCCTATCAGGTCCAAGTGTTGCTCTGTGCACACTAAAATGAGTGAAGGCCAGTCAGAAGGGTCTGGGAAACTGGGGTATCTTCCCAGCTGAGTGCTGTGAATATCGCTCTGTATGCTGTGAATGTGTTGCTCTGATTTGGTTGATAAATAAAACAATGATTGGCCAGTAGCCAGGCAGTAAGTATAGTATAGGCAGGATAAGCAGAAAGGAGAATGCTGAGAACAGGAAGGCTGAGTCAGGAGACACTGCCAGTCGCCGCCATGAGAAGCAAGATGTAAAGACACGGGTAAGCCACAAGCCATGTGGCAAAGTATAGATTTATAGAAATGGGTTAATTTAAGATGTAAGCTCTAGCTAACAAGAAGCCTGAGCCATTAGACCATGCAGTTTTAACTAATACAAGTTTCTGAGTGATTATTTCATAAGTAGGCTGCAGGACTGTGGGGCCTTGGCGGGACCCAGAGAGAAACTTCAACTACAGCTGAGCACGGCCTTCTCTTGCTGTGCAGGGAGCTGAGGGCCACAACTGGGTGTAGACCACAAAAACCAGAGCCACTGTTATATTCTGTGATGCCAGACAGGAGTGACTCAGGAAAGAGACTCAGCAAGGCCCTTAAGGAGGGGTGTTCTCCTGGGATCATTCATAAGAATTTCCTTCCCCATTGAAAGGTGTGGGAGTCAAGTCAGAGGAAGCTTTCAGAATGAGGGCTTGGAACAATTCCTGATAAGTATTTTCTAGAAATCTGAACTCTTCCAAAGAGACACAGGGTTGGTGGGTGCTCAGTAAGGATTCCTCTGTGTTTTCTGTAGTTCAGGTCATTTAGTTTTGTTTTTATTGTCTCAAGACAGAGCTCTCTGAGATACTGTTGCAAAAAAAATACATAGGCCATTTATTTCGGTATTATTATTTTTATCACCAGCCTTGTTGAGATACTTGGCCTGAATCTCATTTTGTAGCCCCTGGCCATGTGTATACATTCATTCCAGGGTACATCAATTCTGAGTTTTTTAGTGTGTGCAGAGCTGTGCACCCATCAGGGACCATTTTTAACTATCTTCATTATTCTTGAGGGTGCGCAGCCTTGGGCATGAGTGTCACCACTCAGGACGATGGTTTCTGCACGTTTCTCTGCCTGTGTCCTCTGGAGCTCTCTCTTCAGCTACCCTCCTCATCTTTGTCCTTCTGAGACAGAGTCTCACTAGGTCATCCCTGGCTGGTCTGGTACTTACACATAGATTAGTCTGCTCTTGCTGTTGCAGTATGCCTCCTGCCCCTGCCTCCCAAGCTCAGGAATTGCGGGCATGTGCCATGATGCCCAGCATGGTGGGCTTTCTTGGCTCCTTCACTAGACATGTGTCACTCAGGTAGTTCCCAGAGACTTTCAATGTTGGTTCAGTTTTTTGGGGACAGCTTTGCCAGCTTTGATTCTTTATTAGGTGGCTCTTGGAGGTGCTCATGCTGCTGTCCCAGAGGAGGAGGTACCACTTTGTATCTTACTAACCAAAATGTCTTTTCTTATGATTTTGCCTACTAACAGCCTTGGCAGAACACAGTGTGTGTGTGACAAGTTGTGGTCTAATGTTCTGCTGTATTTACCATGTATCCCCTGAGCCCAGTAGATTATTATTTTAGTTTTCAAATAGATTATCTATATATGTATATATCTAGTAATGTGTGTCTACTTGTCATCTATCAATCTTTCTGCTTATTGATCATCTATTATCTATTTATCTATCTGTCAATCATCTACGTATCTATCACCTATCTACCTATTATCTATCAACCTGTCATCTATTATCTATCTATCTATCTATCTATCTATCTATCTATCTTCTATAAACCTATCTGTCATCTGTCTATCATCATCTATGTACTTGTCTTTCCTTCCCTCCCTTCCTCCCTTCTTTCTGGCTATTCAGACTTTTAGCATTCTAACCTGGTATTTGTTTGTTCTTTGAAATTATTTGGTATGTGTGTGTAATCATGTACATGCAGGGACATGTATGTGTTTAGTGTGTTGTATTGCATGTACAGTCCTGTGTGTAGAAGCCAACAGTCATCCTTGATAGTTAAATGGCTCTGATTACCGGTGGAAAAGTCACAGGCCACGACAGAACCTAGTGGTACTTTTAGAGCTTTATAGGGAGGGAAAGAGAAAGAGGGAAGAGCCAGGCCTGGTGAGGGAGGGAAGTGGGGGTGGGGGGAAGGGAGCAGAGCAGACAGCAGAGAGAGAACACAGAAAGAGGGAGATGGGTGTGTGTGTGTGGGGTCCATGTCTGGCTTTTTAAGGCGGTGATTGCGTGACCACATGGCGGGTATGTAGTTGCCAGCGCCTGCTGATGACATAAGACGCAGACCCCAAGGAATGAGAGCAGAATCCTAACAATCTTTGTGTGTCTTTCTTCAGGAGGTGTCCACTTTGTCTTCTGAGACACGGTCTTTCATGGCCAGAGACTTACCAAGTAGGCCAGGCTGGCCAGAGAGCCCCAGTGATACGTCCATCTCTGCCTTGCCAGTGCTGGGATTGCAATTGCCGGGATGGGTGATGAGGATTGAAATCAGGTCTTCATGTTTGCCTGATGTGGTGGTTTGAGTAGGGACGGTCCCCATGGGCTCATCGATGCTTGGTCACCTGGGAAGCGGCACTATCTGAAAGGATTAGGGAGTGTGGGTTGGAGGAGTTCCTGTAGATTTCTGCACCTGGTTTGATTCTGGAATGGCAGCATCTAGCTTTAATTGGACTTTCATTTCTGGTACCTTCCAGTTTGAAATATGTAAATCTTGTCTAAGAGTTTCCTAAAGGAGCAAGGCCTATGCAAAACTTGGTTGGGGGAGAACCTAGCAAACCAAGGCACCCCTTAATTGAGTATTTGTATTTGGCATGTCCCTTTGAGGACTTAGGTAAGAAGTCTGGGTATACGGAAACTAACTTGCTAAAGGTGTGAATTGGATAACAATAAAAAGGTCCTTTGCGCCGGGCGGTGGTGGCGCACGGCTTTAATCCCAGCACTCGGGAGGCAGAGGCAGGCGGATCTCTGTGAGTTCGAGGCCAGCCTGGGCTACCAAGTGAGTTCCAGGAAAGGCGCAAAGCTACACAGAGAAACCCTGTCTCGAAAAACCAAAAAAAAAAAAAAAAAAAAAAAAAAAAGGTCCTTTGCTAAGAGAGTGAGTCAGTCTGCCAGAGACTGACCCCCCTGCAGCTGGAAAGGCTAAAAATCCCATCCTTTAGAGTGTCTCTGCGTTTTCTTTCCACAGACCCATGTGAATCCACACCCACTATACAACATGTATGGCCCTGTTGGAGGAAGTGTGTCACTGGGTTTGGGCTTTGAGTTTTTCAAAAGCCCAAGCCAGGCCCAACGGCTTTCTCTTCCTGCTGCCTGCAGATCTGGATGAAGAACTCTCAGCTACCATGTCTGCCTGTGTGCTGCCGTGCGCCCCACCATGAGGATAATGGACTAAACCTCTGAAACTCAAAGTAAGCCTCAAGGAAATGTTTTCTTCTATAGGAGTTGCCATAGTCATGGTGTCTCCTCACAGCAACAGAACTCTGACTAAGACTCCTGGGTTCCCACTGACGTTATTTCCCCGGACCCTTGCTCTTGGTAATTTGTAGAAATCGTTTTGGACAAGGAAGCTATAGGAAGTGAGTGAAGACCCGAGGGAGGAAAGTTCTGTGTGAACGTGTGATGTTTGACACCAGTGGACATGTCGAGGACCAAGGCCTCAGACACCTGGGAAATTGGCAAAGCCTTCCTCTGGTCCAAGAACAAGTGTTTATAAACAATTGACACGTGTGTGCAAAAATTAGCATCTGCAGTTTCCTCCTCCCGGATGTTTACGGCCTGAGACTGCTCCTCCGTGTGGAGACCTCCTATGGAGATGAGCCAACTTCCCCCACTCTGTGCTGTACATAATAAATGTGCTGAGATTCCTGGTTGGTGCCATTTCATCAGCGTGCATACAGTCCACCTGACCCCAGCTCTTCTGTCTGTCTGTCTGTCTGTCCTTCTTTATTCCTTTGCCACCCAAGTCAGATTTTCAGGACCAAGTATTTTTAATAACCCAGATATGTTCTCTGCTCCTAGAACACAAAGCCCAGTGGGAACCGATGAATTAAGCTTCAGTATATTGTGTTGACCCTTTAGGCCCCCGGTAGACAATACTCTAACAGGTGGAGAGGGTAGAGGAGCAGAGCAAGTTTGCAAAGTAAATTCTGAGGGTGATGCTAATCTCTTGGTAATTCCAGGGAATACCCCGCTTCCAACATTTCCTTGGAAGCTTAACCAAAGCAAAAGGTATAGAGTCATAAAACTTTCAGGGGCTGAGGAGATGGCTCAGAGAGTAGGAGTGCTTGCTGCTCAAGCATGAGAACATGAGTTCAAATCCCCCAAACCCACATAAAAAGCTACGTGTAGTCCTAGCACTGGGAGTTGGGGAAGACAGGGTGATTGCTGGGGCTTGGTGCCTGCCAGCCTAGTTCCATCTTCAGGGAGACCCAGTCCCAAGATAATAAGGTGGAGGGCTACAACAGGACATTTGACATCCTTCTGGCCTCCGTAAGTGCACATGGCATGAACACCTGTGTACACACATGCACTGTACATGCTTACATATGCACACACACAATTAAAAACTTAGAAATGCAATACAAAAGACCCCAAATAATTGACCTAGAAAGAATCCTGGAGATTTTCCAGTTTGACTTCCTTTTTTAACATGCGAGGAAGATGATTTACCCAAGGCCACAGAGCTGGCTGCAAAATCAATCCAGTAACTGAATTTGGTTCTGTTGGGATCTAGGAAGGGTTTGGCTCTGCGTCAGTACATTGTAGTTTGTTTTAGCTTTAATATTGTCATTGCCAAGACAGTCGGTGCCTTTGGAACGGCTTAGTGGTTGTTTTGTTTTGTTTTTAATGAGAAAACAATGGTCTTTTATATCTATTTGTAAGAACTTGGAAGTCTGCAGCACACTTTACAGTTTGCAGGGCACATTATAGGTTGCAGGATACTCACCCCATGTCTCCAATTTGATCTTCAGGCAAATGCTAGGGAAGACA
This sequence comes from Peromyscus leucopus, assembly GCF_004664715.2. NCBI lineage: Eukaryota > Metazoa > Chordata > Mammalia > Rodentia > Cricetidae > Peromyscus > Peromyscus leucopus. The sequence goes on from NC_051063.1 coordinate 72,128,143, forward strand.
GTTGTGTGGATTGAGAGATGGGCAATCCATGTTTATGTTGAGTTTTCTGTCCTTGAGGCCATGAGCCCCTTTGCAGAGCTTGGGAGTCTTTCCCTATGTGGGCTCAGAGCCAGTCCAGGTTCAGACTCTTTCATTTCCCTGTGGTTCCTTTGGGGTAGAGTCTCCTGCAGACTGTTCCTTCCTTGGCTGGACCTGTGTGCTGGACAGCTGGCAGGGAGTCTCTACCACAGTGAGAAGTCTGGACGGTTGCTATTTTTAATACCACCATCCTGTACACCTGAGAGGGGAGGACCTGGTGTGTGCTGGGGGCAGGCTTCTCCTGGCCTCTGGCGTGGCCATAGTTCAGGCCCCTGGCTGCTGTCCCCACCTGATAATTACTGTGTGGGATTTATGTCCCTATGTAACTAATCACCTCAAAGTAGGGTATCTGGAATTGAGAACAGCTCTGTGCTAACATACACAGTTTCCATGGGTCAGGGATTGAGGGGCTTCCAGAGTGGGTTCTTTCACACTGTTGGCAAGGATTGGCCTGTGGCTGGTGGGTCAGTGTCCATCCTAGGCTGGCAGCTTCCTCATCAGCTGGCAAGAAGCCCCTGTTCCTTGCTTTTAGAGCTATGGTGGGTTTAGGGACGACTCTTAGGGTCCCTCTAAGTCCCTATATTCTTGAAGTTTATGGACCTCTTGTTCCTGGAAGCTCACAAGGTGCTATTTTAGGAACTAATTTATGAGTTAATCACAGTTGTTGGAATTCTTGGTGCCAGTATATTCCTGTTGAAGTGAAGAACACCTTCTTTTCCCACCATCTGGCATCTTCCTCAGCAATGACACTTTTTTGCTGTTTTGTCATGGGCATACCTCACCCCTCTCTAAGTCTGAATTGAACAGCCCTCACAGAGCCTGAAGGCTCATACTCCTCTCAGACCTGGCCCTGTCCTTCAGCTTTCCTATAAGCAGAGGACAGGGATACATGATACATAATAAGAACCTGCCTCAAAAAATTATCTATGTATCTATGATCTATCTATCTATCTATCTATCTATCTATCTATCTATCTATCTTTCTTTCATCTATCTATCTATCTATCTATCTATCTATCTATCTATCTATCATCTTTTTCTCTTTCCATCTCTCTCATGTTAAGTGTGTGGGTGTATACACACATGACATAGTATACATGTGGAAGCCAGAGGACAGCTTGTGAGGTAAGTTCTCTCTATCATGTAGGTCCTGGGAATCAAGGTAGTCAGGCTTGGCAGCAGGTCCCTTTATCTGCTGAGCCATCTTGCCAGCCCTACAGACTAGTTTTCTAGGGCTTTAAAGAATTGAAATTATCTGGGTGTATTGGTGCACACCTTTAATCACAGTACTTGGCAGAGGCAGGTGGATTTCAGTGAGTTTGAGGCCAGCCTGATCTAGTGAGTTCCAGGATAGCCAGAGCTACATAGTGAGATACTATCTTGAAAAAAATAAACAACAAAAATAACAATAAAAGAAAATGAAAAAGGAATTGAAATAAAAAATTAAAAAATTAATTTCCTTTCCTCTGAGTCACCCAGTCGCTTCATCCCTACATACTGACTCCCTAATCTATAAAATGGGCTGTCAAGTCACCTTTAGGGAGAATTCCAGGCTCTAGCACATCTGAGGAGGCTGCTATGGAGATCCCATCTCATCCTTGGCTTCCCTGCCCATTCCCTGTGAGGCCTTTGGGCCCCGAGGATATCAGGAGAAGTCCTTTGCCAACAGGGACTTCACATGACATTCTTACCTAAGAGACTCCATGACAAGTTACCAGGAGCTCAAGAGGGGACTGATGTGTGCAGGGCTGGCCCGTCAGAATGGCTCTCAGAGGGGAGGCCAGATTCTTGCTTTCCCGGCCACATATGTGGTGAGGAATTGTGTGAGTGTCTCAAGACTCATGCATCTTTCTAAAGGCCAGGACCTGCTGCCCCTTGATTCACAGGTTGGTGACTCTTTGCCCTCCTCCTGCTGAGCGCTGAAGCACTGAGGTAACACTTGCTGTCACCCCTGAGTGCTGACTCTGTGTGTGTGTGTGTGTGTGTGTGAACTTGAGTCTGTTATATATTGTTGATGTGAACAGTCCTTCGGCTGTTTCTTCTGTGAACGGGTTGTGACAAGCTTGCAAAGTGTGACATGGCTGGAAAGCAGTCACCTTCCTGGTTTGTTGTGGTTTGTGGAGGTGTGTTTGCATTGTTTTGCTTTGAATAACAAGCCTGGGAAAGGCCAAGGGGTGCAGGGAGCCTGGGAAGCCTGGGTGTCTGTCCCACAAGCACTGCAGGGATTGCTGTGAGGATCTTCTGCACAATACTCTAATTGTACCCAGTTTTGTGCTCTGACTGGAACCCAGCCTTCATGGTCATCCAGAGGGAGGAAGCCCCTGTGCATAAGGTATGTGGTAGCTGAGGCAGACCAAGGGAGACTTTTGGAAGTTCTCACAGAGCTGATGACAGGGACCAGAGAGGCTTTTGATGGGTGCCAGGAGCAGGCTGAGCAGTTATGAGAGAAAGCTAGGTAATAAGGAAGCCCTGAATATTAACACTCCCCCATGGCCTCCCACAGCTTCTTGTTCTGAGATACCCACCAGAGGATTAGAATCTTAAAAGCTGCCTGGCTTTTACTGAGAAGTTGGTGCCCTCTCTATTAACCTATTCTCCCTGCAGTTCTGTTCACACGGCTTTGAGGGAGATACCCCAGGCATTGATTCATGAAGAGGAAAGTCTCTGATGGCATGGGGAAAGTTCTAGAACATTCTGTCAGAAGTGTCTTTGGTGTTTGCTTACTTGGTCTCTTGGTGAGTACCTCAAGAGAACAGACAACAGTGATTTTATTTATTTGCTTGTTTTTTTTTTTTTAACAGAGGAGAAAGTATTGAACGTTCTAACACTGTGTTCTGCATGGGTTGCTCTCATTCTCCTGTCAGAAGAGTTCGTCCCTGGCAGGTTTGTTTGTCTGGGAGGCTGGCATTTGTTTGAGGTACAGCCACTGTCAAGTTCAGCCACTCGCAGTTCCTTAGAGGTCTCCTGCTGCCCTGTGAGCCCAATTTTCCACTCTGGGCAAACTGGGCTCAAGCTCTAAGCAAAGCCATGACCTTCATGCAGGCCGCATTCGTCAAGTTTCAGAGCTGGTACAGAAATCGTGATGAATACACACCAGCCACAGGCAGGCTTCTGTCAGTCCCAAGGATTTTCTCATTCCCTGATGGATGCTCATCACCTGGGGTGGGGGGCGGGGGGGGGGGAGCACGGGGAGTCTGTCCACAGGGGAATGAGTGAGGGCAAGGTAGACATGTCTCTAATGTCTTCTCCCCTCTGCCAGATCCAATATTCCACTCTAAGCCACATCCTCTCTCCATGCATACTCTGTCCACACAGGCATGGTGGGGAGAGCCTTGGTCTAGGGTACCTGGAGGGGCACCAGTGGATGGGTTTGTCTGAATCAGAGGTTCTGGAGGGAGTCTTTGGCTACAACACAATCAGAGGAAGTGGCTTAAGGCTGAGCTGGGGTAGGGAAGAGATGGCGGCCAGTGCTCATAGTGTTTGTGGATCCAAGCAGATCACCTAGGATCATGCACAGTCAGGTCTGTGCAGCCTAGATCTGAAGGTGGCTGAAGGGAACTTTCACACACGGAATTAGTCAGGGTTCTCTAGAAGAAAGAACTGATAGAATGAATCTCTCTCTCTCTCTCTCTCTCTCTCTCTCTCTCTCTCTCTCTCTCTCTCTCTCTCTCCCATAAAGGTGATTGATTAGAGTGGCTTACAGGCTGTGGTCCAGCTAGTCCAACAATGGCTGTCTACCATTGAAAAGTCCAAGGATTGAGTAGTTGTTCAGTCCACAAGGCTGGATGTCTCAGCTGGTCTTCGGCCTACACCGGAATCTGGAAGATGTCGGCCCCAATGCCAGTGAGAGAATGAGCTTGCCCATGAGAGTGAGGGCAAACAGGCAAAGAGCAAGAGCTTCCTTCTCCCACGGCCTTTCCATAGGCTGCTGCCACCAGGAGTAGCCCAGAATAAAGGTGGATTTTCTCACCTCAAAAGATTCTGATTAAAAGTGGGTCTCCCCACTTCAAATGATTTAGTTAGGGGAAAAAAAATCTCTTACAGGTGTGCTGCTTGGGTTTTAGTTAATTCCAGATGTGGTCACACTGACAACTGAGCAGAGTCGTCACACCTGCAGACAAACAGAAATCTGCCTGTGCTGCCGACCCTGATGTGGAGTAGTTGCCCCACTCTGTTAGGGGTCTGGGGGTGCTCAGCTGTCCAACTCAGAAGGAAAGAGATTTTCAGTGAACTGATAGATCAGGCTGACTCAGAAACAGGCCCAAAGTCACCCTTGGCCTCTCACCACACAGCTGGCTGTTGGTGACTGCCCCCTAAAGAAGACATGTCTGCATTCCAGAAGCTGTGAATGGGATCTGGTTAGGCAAAAGAAGTCTTTGTCATTGTCATTTAAGGATTTTGAGACTGAGGATAGGGCCTAAATCCAGGCACAAAGGCCTTCACGAAGACAGAAAAGAAGAGCTGGTGGGGTGGGTCAGTGAACGAAGCCTGTGCAAGCCTGACAGCCTGCAACCAACCCCACAGCCCACATGATCGTGGGAAGACCCAACTCCACAAAGCTGTCCTCTGCTCACACACACAAGCTGTGACGTGTGCGCACACACACACACACACACACACACACACACACACAATAATAATAATAAATAATCATTTGAAGCCAGAAGACATACATAGTAGAGAAAGCAATGAGAAGACAGAGCCAGCCATAAGCCAAGCAAATCAGAGACTTCTAGCAGCCACCAGCACCAGGGAGAGGCAGGAATGACACCCACCCACCAGGTCCCCAAAGGGGACCAGCTGACACCTAGACTTTGGGCTTCTCGATTTTTTTTTCCTCCTTTCTTTTTGGTTTTCAAGACTGTTCACTGTGTACTTCTGGCTGTCCTAGAACTCACTCCGTAGACCAGGCTGGCCTCAAACTCAGAGATCCGCCTGGCTCTGCCTCCCCAGTGTTACGATTAAAGGTGTGTGCCACCACTACCTGGCTGGGTTTCCAGCTTTCTGACCAGAAGAAAATAATCCTCTGTTGTTTTAAGTAACCAATTTTAGGGTAATTCATTTTGGAAGCCCCAGGAGAAGATAGAGATCTTAAGAAGAATGATAATACTTTTGCAAAATATTGAGTCAACCGAGGCTGCCTGTGACTGGACGTTCTTGGTCTGGGAAAGGCCAGATCTCCTTGTCCCACCTCCCCAGGGACTGGGAGGGAATAGCCCCCACTTGGGCAACTGTGACACAGGGTACCTCAGCGAGCGCCTTGAAGCACCCATGCCTCATGACCCACGAGTTGAGTGGCCTATGACACAAATGTGTCATTGTTTTAGATGGATGGCGATGTCCTCCGTTTGTTTAAAGTGAGTGTTTGGGGCTGAATTAACCTTTCTTATTAGTGCAAAGACCCGGCATGACCACTTAGGAGAGGAAGGGTGTGATTTGGCCCATGGTTTCAAACTGGTCAACCCATGGTTACGTGGCCCCATGCACTCAGGAAAAAAAAAATGTTGGTGAGAATATGTGGCTAAGATTGTTCACTTCATACGCATTGGGCTGGGGCGAGGGAGAAGGAGGGGAGGGCAGATCTGGAGAGTGGATATGAACCCAAGAACTAGGCCTATCCTTCCAGAGCCTGCCCCTAGTGCCCCACTTCCCCCAGCTAGACCCTAGCTCCTCCGATTTTCACAGCTTCCAAAAAAATAGGACCAGCAGCCGGGACCAAGTCATCAGCACATTAGCCTGTGAGAAATGTTAATTATCCAAGGAGAACTAACCACCTGATCCCTCAGTGTTCAGCTGGGTTGGGGTACTTTAAAGTTGGTCTGAGTTCTGTCAGCTTGGACTTAGGGGTCTGATAGGAGTCCCTTGTGATTGAGTGCTGTGTCATGGGTGCCACGATTGAGTGTGGTGTCTTAGGAACCGTGTCTTGATGCTGTGGTGGCGTGAATGAAAACCAGAGGATCATAGGGAGTGGCACTATTAGGAGATGTGGTCTTATTGGAGGAAGTGTGACACTGGGGGGCGGGGTGGGCTATGAGGTTTCAAATGCTCAAACCAGGCCGTGTCTTGTCTCTTCCTGCTGCCTGAGGATCCAGATGCAGAACTCTCAGCTCCTTCTCCAGCACCATGTCTGCCTGCACGCCGCCATGCCCTCTGTCATGGCAGTGACTAAACCTCTGAACTGTAAGCCAGCCCCAATTAAATGTTCTCCTTTATAAGAGTTGTCGTGGTCACGGTGTCTCTTCACAGTGATAGAAACCCTGACTAAGACGGTGCTGGGACTGGTTGCTGGGACTTGGGTGATTTGGGGCCTGTTTCTGAGTCAGCCTGATCTATCAGTTCACTGAAAATCTCTTTCCTTCTGAGTTGGACAGCTGAGCACCCCCAGACCCCAAACAGAGTGGGGCAACTACTCCACATCAGGGTCGGCAGCACAGGCAGATTTCTGTTTGTCTGCAGGTGTGACGGCTCTGCTCAGTTGTCAGTGTGACCACATCTGGAATTAACTAAAACCCAAGCAGCACACCTGTAAGAGATTTTTTTTTCCCTAACTAAATCATTTGAAGTGGGGAGACCCACTTTTAATCAGAATCTTTTGAGGTGAGAAAATCCACCTTTATTCTGGGCTACTCCTGGTGGCAGCAGCCTATGGAAAGGCCGTGGGAGAAGGAAGCTCTTGCTCTTTGCCTGTTTGCCCTCACTCTCATGGGCAAGCTCATTCTCTCACTGGCATTGGGGTCGACATCTTCCAGATTCTGGTGTAGGCCGAAGACCAGCTGAGACATCCAGCCTTGTGGACTGAACAACTACTCAATCCTTGGACTTTTCAATGGTAGACAGCCATTGTTGGACTAGCTGGACCACAGCCTGTAAGCCACTCTAATCAATCACCTTTATGGGAGAGAGAGAGAGAGAGAGAGAGAGAGAGAGAGAGAGAGAGAGAGAGAAAGAGATTCATTCTATCAGTTCTTTCTTCTAGAGAACCCTGACTAATTCCGTGTGTGAAAGTTCCCTTCAGCCACCTTCAGATCTAGGCTGCACAGACCTGACTGTGCATGATCCTAGGTGATCTGCTTGGATCCACAAACACTATGAGCACTGGCTGCCATCTCTTCCCTACCCCAGCTCAGCCTTAAGCCACTTCCTCTGACTGTGTTGTAGCCAAAGACTCCCTCCAGAACCTCTGATTCAGGCAAACCCACCCACTGGTGCCCCTCCCAGGTACCCTAGACCAAGGCTCTCCCCACCATGCCTGTGTGGACAGAGTATGCATGGAGAGAGGATATGGCTTAGAGTGGAATATTGGATCTGGCAGAGGGAAGAAGACAGCAGAGACATGTCTACCTTACCCTCACTCATCCCCCTGTGGACAGACTCCCCGTGCTCCCCCCCCCCCGCGCCCCCCCCCCCCCCCCCCGCCCTAGGTGATGAGCATCCAGCAGGGAATGAGAAAAACCTTGGGACTGACAGAAGCCTGCCTGTGGCTGGTGTGTATTCATCACTATTTCTGTACCAGCTCTGAAACTTGACGAACGCGGCCTGCATGAAGATCATGGCTTTGCTTAGAGCTTGAGCCCAGTTTGCCCAGAGCAGAAAATTGGGCTCACAGGGCAGCAGGAGATCTCTAAGGAACTGTGAGTGGCTGAACTTGACAGTGGCTGTACCTCAAACAAATGCCAGCCTCCCAGACAAACAAACCTGCCAGGGACGAACTCTTCTGACAGGAGAATGAAAGCCACCCATGCAGAACACAGTGTTAGAACGTTCAATACTTTCTCCTCTGTTAAAAAAAAAACAAACAAGCAAATAAATAAAATCACTGTTGTCTGTTCTCTTGAGGTACCCACCAAGAGACCAAGTAAGCAAACACCAAAGGCACTCCTGAATGTTCTAGAAATTTCCTCATGCCTTAAGAGCACCTTCCTCTTCATGAATCAGTGCCCAGGATATCTCCCTCAAAGCCATGTGTTTATACCCCAGAAGCCACATAAAGTTGTTGGGTTTGGTGGCAAGTGCTTGTTAATCCCAGATGTTAGGCGTAGATGGATCCCAGCGGATCTGCAGGGCTTGGTGACCAGCCAGTCTAGCCTAATTGGTGAGCTCCAGGGCAGTGAGAGACCCTGTCTCAACGTAGGCGAATGGCATTATTAAAGAACACTCAGGGTTGTCCTCTGGCCTCCACGTACGTGAGCAGCCACGTACACCCACACACATAACTAATTAACTAATGATGATCACCAATTAGCTAGCGATGATCCAGGAGAAGACAAGATGGAAGCCACAGCCTTCTTAAAACCTAACATATCACTTTTAATACCCACCCCTTCTGATGTGTTCTCGTCATAAGAAGTGTGTCACAGGGCCAGCCCATCATTCTTCAGGGCCTGAATTTTGGGAGGCAAGGGCCGTGATGGGGGCAGGTTCAGCGTCTGTTGACCTCATAGAGCACTGGGGTATCTGTAGAAAGCAGCCACAGTGAAGTCAGGTACCTGGTTCTCACCCGAGGGCCAGAGCAAGGCTGAGACAAGGAATGAGAGAACTGACAGGTAAGGAGAGTGACCGATGCTGTAGACGGACCTGGCTCTTCTTACTGCGCGTGACTCAAACGCCTGGCCGCGGCTTCCATTAGCAGACAAAGCTCATGTTCACACTCCCATAGTTCTCTGGGAGGAAGGTTCTGCTTCAGGCAGCCTTACTTTAAGGATATGGAAACTGAGGCGTGAGGGCTCTGGGCAGGTGGTAGAGTAAGTTTCCAGTTTCCACAGCCATGGCCCTCAGCCCAGGGCCAACACTTGGCCCTCGAATCACAGGCAGGTGCTTCTTGAAGTTTGTAGGAGGGTTGGGGTCAGCCTCCACTCAGCGCTTCTTGTAGCAAACAGTGCAGAAGCCAGGCAGCTCCAAGGTCATTCCCAGGCCAACGGTGCTGATTTATCTGTTGTTTTTTTTTCCGTCAGGGAAAGGTGATGACATTTGTTCAGGGCCACCAGGATAAGGGGATGTGCATTCTGTGTCAGCAAACACAGGAAGGCATCATGCTTGGCCAAGGACATCCTGTTTGGCTCAGATACATCCTACAGTTCCGGTCCTGTAGAGGAGGCACCTTCCTGGGCATTAACCCCAGGCCTGCACGTACTTTTCGGTTTGGGTAGGGTGTTGTAGGCCAGTCCATGAAGCACTGGCCTTCCTATTTATGCAGCCCTGAGTTCAGCCCCTGCTTCCCACAGGATCCCCTGTACTCCCAAACCCATCCATCTTGCACTCAGTGAAGCCACAGAGAGGGAGGCCAGGTAATTTAAACAGTAAGTGTACAGCTGGGCCATGCGTCGTCGGTCTCAAGAGCATTGATTTCTGTGCTGCAAGTGCTTCCCTGGGATGGCATGAGCAGCGAAGATTGGTTCGTGGGGGAATGGGCAGGGTTAAGCAGAACAGGCAGGGAGCTTAAACCCACTCTCCTTCCGAATGAATGGCAGTCAGTGTCCCAGTGCTTGTAAGCAAGCCTGGTTCCAGGTAGAGGAAGGCAAGTTACCTAACCTCTTCAAGCCTGGGTTTCCTCATCTGTGAAATGGGTATAATTCATTGTTCCTTCTTTCTCAGAGTCAGGATGAGGTTGGTATGGATCTGCAGGTCAAGGGCTTTAGGTCAAAGGTTAAGATGACAAAGAAGTGTCCCTATAATGAACAGGAGTGGCTGCCTCTACCACCTGCTCACCCATGTGAAGCTCTTGGGGTTTTTCGGCACACAGACAGTGAGATGGAAGATCCCGGCTCTCAGCTTGGCCGTGAAAAGAGCTCCTCTGGGCCTCAGCACCGCAGAGGAAGCCGCTACGGGCTCCCTCCTGCTGCGCAGCTGTGGACTAGTCCCTTCCTCCTCTGTTTTCCCACCTGCAAAATGACAAAATTGTCCTGCACGTGGCCCAGAGTCCTCCCCAGCTCAGTCTTCTCTGGAGCTGTGAATGCAGGACATTCTGGAACCCTCAAGTGGGCTGGCTGCTGGATGGTCAGAGCGCAAGGGGGCTGGGGCCCTTGGCTATTGGAGACATGGTGTCAGGATAATGGAGGGACAGGCTGACCGGGTACTGGAAGGACATGTCAGTGTACTCTGGGGACATGCTGGCTGGAACTTGGAGAAGACTGTCAAGATGCCTGGGGGATAGGTGATTGGAGGACATGGGACTGCTGCTTAAGGGCATGTGGCTGACAACTGGGGACAGCATGGCTGGCCTGTTCCCCTCTGGTTCTAACCATCCCACAGTGATTTCAGACCCAGGGAACTTCTTCCTCCTGCTTCTCCTTCTCGACTCTCATCTCTGTAAGGTGGTTGCGGGGCCGTCCGGCAAGCTTCCTATTGTCCTTTTACAGTTGAACTTACACCCGGCAGAAATGTTGGAGTCAGCTTCTCTCCCTGAGGATGACAAAAGGGACACACCAGCAGACCCCAAGTGTCCTGACACCTTGTCCCCAAGTGCCCTGTCTCCATCCACTCCTTCAAAGGAAACAGTAACAGAAAGTCCTTTTGAGAGAGCGATCCAGCAGGGAGCTGGCCCTGAGGCCTGCAGTCCCTAGCCTGTCAGAACCCCCAGTCGCCTGGTCAGCACAGACGGCGTGGCGGGGGCGCTGTCTCCACCCATCCAGCATGCTGTGGCTGCATATTTACTTTCCAAGTTCAGCCTCATGGTAAACAGGAGACACCAGATTTCTTTCCATCCTCTGTCCAGCTCTCCAGCCAGATGTTTTCCACTGGCGTGCCCTTCCTGCAGCAGGGCAAGGTTTTGAACTGGAGAAGGGAAAATGTAGTTGCGGTGAGCGTGGAGTCCATACCTCTGGTCATTTAAGAGAACACGTTGCCCATTTATTCAATAACTGCTTTATGATGGGGCATTGGGATGGGTGGTGTGGGGGACCAACCCTCAAGGTATCCATCCTGTTGGACAGAGAGGGGAGGCAGGCTGCAGAGAGGGTCCTGTACACAGGTGGGGCAGGCCTGGACTTGGGTGAAATGCCCTAGGGAGGGGAGTCGAGAGGCGACTGAGCTAAGAGTTTCTAGAAGGAGAAAGGGGCTCTTTGCTAAGGATGGCATCCCCCGAGCTGTAGGAGAGAAGGGAGGTATGTGTGTAGGAAAAGGGAGGAACTGGGCTCCGGGTGCCCAGTGAGGATGAGGTCAGATAGAACCAGGCTCACAGGCAGGGCTTGGGTGGCAGGTTCAACACTAGAGCTGTTTGACATAGGGATGGGGGGTATGTGAAAGGTTCTGGGCAGGGTGCAGGTGTGGTGGTGCACCTGGGCAGGGCTGCAGGTGCGGCGGTGGTGGTGATGGACAAGGTGGAGTAAGGTTCGGGAAGACGTGGAGCTTAAGGGCGGCTGCTGAGGACAGGGCTATTGACCCAATGAAAAGCGTGTGTTGCACTGGGGATGTATGGTAGGGTCAGGGCTCGCTCAGGGCCTTAGACACAGTGGGACTTAGAGCTGGGGCTCCATGTTCTTGTCAGATGGATGAAAGAGTCCCAGGGAGTTGGATTCTAGGCAGGTACCAAGTCAAGGACCTGGGAATTAGATATATGCATGCAGTACGCGCGCGCGCGTGTGCGCGCGCGCACACACACACACATGCGCCTGCACAAGAGCGTTCGGGTGGTACAGGAAGAGTGGTAGCCACTTACTACCTGATTCTCCTCTGCAGCTCTCTCCTTTGTTGAGCACAGCACTGTGTAATTTAATCCCCATCTTCCCATTTTACAGGTGAAAAGTGGGGGTTGAGAGAGAGAGAGAGAGAGAGAGAGAGAGAGAGAGAGAGAGAGAGAGAGAGAGAGAGAGCAGAGCTCATAGGAGTTAGGCTAAACAAGGCTCTGGATTGCCTGAAGCCTGAGGGATAGATTCTTGGGGGGATGGGCATCCCTGGCCCCCAGCTAGTCTGACATTTAGAGCTTTGGGCCTCTTCTAGTGGCCATGCTGCTCACTAGATGACTTCCCCTTCTAAAATGCTGCTACAGATGCGGATGCGTTTTAGACTCCCCCTCTCCTGCTGTGAGGGATGGTGTTAGATTGTGAGAAGCACTTGCTGAGGATGCTGGCCCAGTGCTGTGCCCCGGGGACCCTTTCCCTCCCCACCACTGTAACAAACACCAGCGAGTCCCCACTACAAGGAAGCCAGAGCGAGCTCTCTTCCCTAACTCTCATTGACAGACTCCTACACATTGTGTCACCCCCTGACTGTTCATTCGGCCACATCTCAGTGCTGTCCCTAAATATTTAGAATCGTTTTTAGTTTGAAAAAGGATGCTATATTGTGCAAGCTGTTTTCCTTGTTAGGAAAACACATTTTATTGTTAAGTACAAGCTTGGGGGGGGGCAAGCTTAGATTCAATATATATATACATATATATATATATGTATATATATATATATATTATATATAATCTTTTTGGAATTTTTTTCTCTCCAATTGCATTGCTGGGGGACTCGGGTTATTGGGAGAGTGTTTGCCTAGCATGTATCAAGCCCTGAGTTGGGATCCCAGCATAGCATAAAGCTGGCATGGTGGTGTATGCTTTTCCAGCACTGGAAAGGAAGAGGCAGGGGGATCAGAAGTTCAGGATCATCTTTGGAAACATAGTTCAAGGCTACCCAGGATAACTGAGAGCCTGTCCTTAACAAATAAATTGCAATGTATTTTTTTTTTTTAAAGATTTCTTTATTTATTATGTATACACACACCAGAAGAGGGCATCAGATCTCATTTTAGATGGTTGTGAGCCACCATGTAGTTCCTGGGAACTGAACTCAGGATCCCTGGAAGAGCAGCCAGTGCTCTTAACCTCTGAGCCATCTCTCCAGCCCCCTGCAATGTATTTTTTAAAATAATTTTTATAAAATTATATTTTATAAAACAATTTTATAATTTATATTTTTAAAATATTGTTTAAATTCTAGCACAAATAATTGGAAAGGAGTTAGGCGTTGCACAGTTGACATCAGCAACGAGGCAGCTGTTCCGATCAAAATGTCAGAAGCAGCCAACTCCTGCATAACCTAAGTTGAGAAGTTACAAATCAGTGTGGCATGTTCACACACTGGAGTGTGTGTTCATTACAGTTCTCTTTGCAGTGATAAAATACCTGACAAGAAGCAGCTTAAGCTGGGCAGTGGTGAGGCATGCCTTTAATCCCAGGACTCAGGAGGCAGAGGCAGGTGGATCTCTGTGAGTTCAAGGCCAGCCCGATCTACAGAGCGAGATCCAGGACAGCCAGGATTACACCAAGAAACTCTGTCTGTAAGAAAAGAAAAAAGAAAAGAAAGAAAGGAAAAAGAAAAAGAAGGAACTTAAAGGAAGAAGTGCTTACTCTGGCTTCCAGTTCAAGTGGATACAGCTCATCATGGGGGAGGAGACTGTAGCAGGAACGTGAGGCAGCTGGGCACACCACATCTGCCGTCAGGAAGCAGAGTGATGAATGCTGGCGTTCACCTCACTTTATCTTTTTCTTGAAGCCCAGGACCCCAGCCCCACGAACAGCATTACCCATATTTAGGGCAAATCTTCCTTAATTAACTGAATCTAAAACATCCCTCACAGACTTGTCTCTTTGGTGAGTCTAGATCTGTCAAGCTGACAATCAACATTACTTATCACAGTGAATTATAAGACAGTAAAATGGAAGAAAATCAGGTCACAAAAATGAGGATGGATGATAGCAATCTAACTTTGGATTAAATAGGAGGAAATCTAGATCTCCTCTTTACTCAGTATGTAGAACACTTTAGAATATTGTCCCAGCATTTGGAGGGAATTCAAGGTCAATGCAGTAGTCCCATAGGTCTCTGTCGGCAGAGAGGTCACCCTGCCGGGAGGGGGCGGGCATATAAGGGAAGGAATGTCAAGGTCTGACCATGATTCAAGGTGACTTGTGCTGGTTGTACCTGAGAAGATCCCTGTGTGTCACAACTAAAGCCTGACTGTAGGAAAGGTCTCAGAAGCCAGGGCTCCACAGAGTCACTGGCTCTGTGGGAGAGACCCTGAACTTGGCCACATGAGAACTGCAGTCACCAAAGAGGACACTCAGAACAGGGCAGAGTGACTTCTCTAAGCACTAACTCAGCTGAACAAACTGTCCCTCAGCCCTCTCCAGTTTTCCATGCTTACCTAGTCACATTCATATTTTTCTAAGTAGCTCTTTTGTTATAAAAACAGCATGTGCTTATAAAAGAAAAAAAAATAAATGCATAATGTTGGAAAAAGGAGCAAACATTATCCACGCTTTCATTACTTAGGGCTGCAATGTGGAGCATCTCATTCCGTTCCAGCCTCTTCGGTATATAGGTGGCTGTTGTTTAAACTCGGCTCTCTCTATCAGCACAGCTTCTCAATCAAAACCTTATACAGTCCTATCTTATGAATGTATACTATAGTAGTTGATTTCATCTGTTTATCCACTAATCCACATACCCACCTATCCATTTAATGCATCCATCATCTGTCTGTCATCATCATCATCATCATCATCATCATCATCATCTATCTCACCTCTACTTCATAGAATATATATGCTCACACACATATACGTCTATTTCAATGGTGGGTAATTTTGTCTGTTTCTAAAGGCTTCCCTTTTATACCATTAGAAACCGTCTGACCAGGAGTACCCAGTGGATAAAGCTTTGTCGGGACTCACATTGTTTCCTTCTGAGATCTCCTTACGTTTTGCTTTTTCACAGTCTGCCTCCAGCCAAGCCCCTTCCCTACCTTCACAAACATCAAGCAGACGGATTTTTACACAGCTCAGCTGCTTCCTGATGATCTATTGAAAGCTGTCAGCAGTCTCCTCGCTCACAAAGGAGCAGCGCCATGACAGTGGGTCCTGGAATAGTGCCATCTTTCATTGTGCCGTCTCTTGCGACCGTGGGCATCACCAGCCTGGTAGCAATTCTCTCCATGAGAGCCAGGCCTCTGGGCAGGTGAGGAAAGGAAGCTCTGAGGTAGGTAGAGCTGAGGCTGAAGATTTAAAAGGCAAAGGCTCCAGCCAGGCACTGTCTAACCTTAACTGAAGCCTCCCTAGAGAGGGGATCAGACATGAGCTACCAAGGGCAGAGGAAGGCTGTAGCTGACCACACAGTAGCTACATCACTCATCATTTGCTCAGGAACCTCTATAGATTTGTTGGTCTTAGGCAAGGTAGGCCCCCCCCGCCCAGCCCAGGAGACCAACCGTGAGTGCACTGGGCAGGCATGGCATATCACCCCCACTCGTCAGTCACTGGTGTTTGCTGACCTAGTTACTGAAGCCTTAGAGTGGGCTGAATTGGGCAGACTCCGCTGGCCTTCGTCCTTTTGCCTCATTCTTTTCTTTTCCCACATGAGTTGCAGATGAGCTGCCAGCCATTTAGAAGCCACTCTGTGATTATGTTTTGACCAGTGTGAGAGCCAGTCCCTGAAGGAAGGCTGAGCAGAAAGAAGGGTTATGTCCTTCAATTTGGGACTACTTATTCCTGGACTTGTTATGTGGGAAGATAGCCATATATGTGTTTCTAATACATTTGTTCACTTTTCCATTATGTGCCTCTGAAAGCATTCTTATTCTATACTAGTCAGGGTAGACCATGCTAGCCTCTATAATAAATATTCTCCAAGTATCAATGGGTAAACACAATAAAGTTTGTGTTCTCATTCACTCTGCCATGGGTTGGGCAGAGGACTCATCATCTAGGCTCTTCCATCTCATAGGGTTACCTTTTATAACACATGGTCTCTAGGGTTGCCATGACAACCATGTCTATGATTTTGTGGGCAATCCTGAAAGTGGTATGCATCGCTTTTGTTCCACAACTCTTTGGCTAAGACCCAGGCTTATGACCTCAAGCTAGCTGCAAGCTGTGGTTTTTTTCCTGGTTGCCCAGGAGGAAATACATGAGTGAGTCAGTAGCCAATCTCTATTGCACAGTCATTTCAAGAGCCTCTGTTGAAATCTTTCTGGGCCATGGAGACATATATGAACCAAGGTGGTATTTAGTTTGGCTACTCAACTAGCCATAACTCTGATGAGCCTTCACAGTGGCAGATAGTCTCCATTTTGATCTACAAAAATGGCTATTCTGCCTGGCCCTTCTATGATGCACTGGATGGGAGAGGTCACCTTCCCTCTTGATCAAGGGTTCCAAAGAGCTGTGAAATTGGCTTGCTTCTACGGAACTCATAACATCAGCAAAAAGAACTTGGATTGTGGGATTGAAAGGATCCAGGTTCAAATTCTGGCCCTGCCACTCCAAGATTCAGGAGAGAATGTGTTCTGGGTACCCAGCCAGCGCCTGCTCTCATGGCTTCCCACCCTCCCTGATGATAGTCTTTGCCTGTAACTGGACCTATGCTGTATCTGTGGAAGGGTCTGGGAAGCAGGAAGCCACAGACTGCTAGAGAAGCAGGAGGAGGCAGCACCTTGGGTCTGGGATCCAGGGAGGAACCCAGATGGCTGGGAAAGTGAGTACAGCCAAGTAGTGGGACCCTGAGCTAGCCTTGGAGGAAGGGCGTGGATAGCAGCCAAGGCTGAGGTCACAACTGCATTTGCCATTTCCCCAGGTGTCCCAGCCTTGGTACAGAGGGACTTCAGTATCCAAATGGCCTCTGCAGGTGATGACAGTGCCCAATGAGCACTGGGATAAGGCAATGTGTTAGATTTGATCTGGGACCCAGGGAGATGGGACAGTGGCTGACTGGGGCATGCTTTTCTCAAGGTGGAGGTAGGGGCTTCCCAAGGGGTAAGGAAACACACCTTACCCTTTAAGACCTAGGCTGAGAGCCACAACTACCCCCACTCTGTGATTCTACCTAAATTCCATTGACCAGAGCAAGTTATGAGACTCTGCCCAGAACACATGTGGGATAGAATAGGAGTGAATGATGAGTGATGGTCCATCTAATCAACTGCCGGGTTTAAGGGTGAATGTCATCCAGGGCCAGAGTGAGCATCCATGCCTGAACTCTTCTCTTTTAGGGCTGGATCGGGCAGCTTTTACAAAGATGCCCCCAGAGACCTGATTCTTTCTAGAAAGGGAAACCGACAGTCTTGTTTGACTCCAGCTTGTGCTGTCCACCATTACCAGCTGCTCAAATCAGTTCCACAGCCCACTCTGACAGCCCACTGTTGGGGAGGGGGGGATTGAGAGGATTCAGTCCTGGTCTATGAAGTATGTCTGGGCTTAGCCGGGAGATGAGTGGGTATGTGCTCACAGCTCTGTATTTTTCTCATGTCTAGCTTGTAGATCTGAGTCATAGGTGTGTGTGTGGGGAGGGGGAGTGGGGGACAGAAGATCACAGTACCCAGAAACTGCACAGAGAGCTTAGAGGGAGAGAATGTCCCTGGGGCTCAGTGTCTCCTTGTGTAGCCGTTAAGTTTCTCCAGTCCCACCCAGCCTCGCCGTCCCACAGCTGCTTATAAAATAATCACTCAGAGGCGTAATATTAATTACAAATTATATGGCCTATGGCTCAGACCTCTTTACTAGCTGGCTCTTATAACTTAACTCAACCTATAACTATTAATCTATGTATCGCCACGTGTTCCATGGCTTTACCTCCATCCCATTTCATGTTGGATGGCGGTTTGGCGTCTCCCCTTCCTCTCCTTTCTTCTTTCACTGTCTCTCTTGGATTTTCCCACCTGCTTCCATCCTGCCCTGCCATAGGCCAATGCAGCTTTATTTATTAGCCAATGGGAGTAACACATATTCATAGCGTACAGAAAGATACCCCACGGCATCCTTGGCCACTTCTAGGACTGCACAGTTGATGGTACGGTTGCTAGGTTTGGCGACATTCATCCTGTGGCATATTTAGTAAGTTCACTAAAATGGCCAGTGCCAGCCCGATGAGGGGCAAACTGGGAGTTTTGCTGAGCAAATGGGTCCTCTTTAATGTAAAAAAAAAAAAAATGTATTTCTTTATTTGTTCTCTTTCTCTCTCTCTCTCTCTCTCTCTCTCTCTCTCTCTCTGTACATGCACGCACATACATGCCCCATGATACATGTGCACAGAGGTCAGAAGATAACCCGAGGGAGCTGATTCTCTTCCTCCACCATGCTAATCCTGGGAATTGAACTCAAGTCATCAGACTTAGCAGTGAGGGCGTTTAACCACTGATCCATCCCATCTGTCAGAAATATGTCATTCTGAAGATGCCCCCCCCTCCCCCGGTCCAATGAGAAACACAAGACAGCAAAACTATTACTGGGTCATCGGGTTTCCTTCTGTGGTAGGTTTAGCCCTGTCACGGGCTGTCTCTGTCATGAGGATGTACAGTAAGGTGACAGACTCTTAATTCCATTTATGGCTATTGCCATAAATGCTGACGGGAACCTGAAATGACCCAGGCCCACCTCTTCCTCTGACAGGACTACTTGTGGTTCTTGGCATTGATCTTAATAGGATGGATGGCCCCTGCATGGAGCTCCTGCATGCATGGCCTGCGGATTCCTAGGTGAACTTTGGGCAGCCCACTGTGCCTGCCACCCCTTGAAATGACCTTGGAGAATAATGTCTCAGGGCCTCTAAGCAGGACATTTATATTCACAAGGAAGCTGGCAATCGCAGCCCTGTGGGGCTATAAAAAGGTTCTTGCACGGGGCTAATGTGACTCAGAAATCAATACCCTGCGAGGGCTAAGTGTTAGAGTGCAAGGTGCTGTTTATTTCAGGTTTGCCTCCAAAATTAGATAAATTAATGTAATGAATTCTCTCAGCTCATTTCCATACACCACTAATTTGATTTTAGGGAAAAATGCTAGAAAAGCCAGTATGGTGGTGGTACAGGATCTGACCCATTTTCTAATGTGAGGGCCCGTGGCTATGGGTGTTGTGCCTTTCAGAACAAATTAAATGTCTTCAGCCTGCACACAAATGAGCCAATGGCCCAAGGAAGAGTCCGAGTGACTTGTGAATTCTGGGGACACGTTGTGCTTCTAATGGCATCTGACCCTTAGATAGTCTGTCCTCTTCCAAATAAACAACACATGTATGAGGCTGGAGTCCAGGACTGTCCACAGCTCACAGGGACATTGGGAAGAGGCCATGCTCAGGCATGGAGCTATGCTGGGGACACATGTTCTGTACCTCCCAAACCCCTCAAACTCCTGGGCACACTGTCAGCTTCTGAATGAGCCAACTACAGAGTCTGGGGGATGGCGGCAGAGAGAAGTGACCTGCTGCCATCCATCTTCATGCTGTGTTAGACCCATGGCCCGATCCAGGCCACATGATGCTAAATCATTAACATACTTCACTGCTCTGACAGCATCGCAGACACAGACTGGGACTGAGGTGTCCAGCGCAGCGTGGAAAGAGCAGAGCTGTGACTAATTCCCTGGCATGCCCTGCCAGCCAAGGTCAGTGCTCAGCAGCTCTCCCCTTCGTGGAGAAGCCCACAGAATAGGCCAGCAGCACTTAGTAGGATCTTATCCTGCGGGGGCAGGATGTGGCTGAGTCCACCCCACCCACCATGGCCGAAGGTGACTGATCTCTGGAATGACGTGTGAAATCACATGAATTCAGCTGATTTAGGGAGACAGACTTCTTGAAGCTGTGTTTTCACATGTGCATATACATGCGTGTATATGGATGTGTGTGCACGTGGACATGCATGTGTTGGAGGAGAACTTAAAGCATTGGAAACAAGGGTGAATTAGCAAGTAGAAGAAATAAAAAAAACCCCAGACAACAACAACAACAACAACAATAACAAAAATCAACTGGGGTCCCTGGTCCTCTAACCAATCAGGGTGAAACTTCGTGGACATTTGTGTCCTTGTGGATTAATGGGGAAGGCTTTCTCTTCAGGCCTTCCCAAACCCACAGTCTGGAGAGGACGCCCAGAACTTCTTCCTATCTGAATATTCAGTGTGATAGCTACAACATGCATGACACCCCCTTCAGACATGGCACCCACAAGTACTCAACTTGAACATCTGTACCAGGTGAATCATGGATCCAGGCTCAGATAACAGGTTCCCGGGCTCTGAATCTTGGTTCTGCTTATTAGTAGGAATGGTACTTTCCGTAAGGAAGCCTGAAGCTTTCATCCACTAGTCGTCGCAAAGCTCTATTAACATGTGAACCCTGTTGCTGGGCCTCTGAGAAAAGTGACAGGCATGGTTGGCCTACCAGGAGGAGTGTGGGCATCTCAACACTCAACAAGGTGGAGATTAACCATGGAATCCATCAATGGAGGGAAGATAACTTCCAGGCCTTTCTAGTGGTGTCCCGAGGGAGGCCCCCAACATATCCTGGGGTACCTTGCCTCTGGCTTCAGACTGCCCAGAGTATCTTAATGCCTGAACTCTACCCTGTTCTCACCTGCCGGGTACTTGAAGCCAGCCTCCCTCATGCATGTTTCCTGAAAGCATCCTGACTCTTAGGGGGCTTCCCCTTAGACCCACACAGAGTAGACAGGCTAATCTCTGCTTTTCTGGGCATCCTGGACCTGGGTTCAGGTCTCTCACCTAAGCTGTGAGTGGTTGAGGTCTGCTGGATCTGCTGCCCCTTCTCCAAACCTCCAGTACGGCACCAGCACAGAGGGTCTTTGAGAAAGATAGGTTGGAAGGATAAATGGATACATTACGCGTCATGGACACATGCACACATACACATGCATGCACACACACATGCACACATGCATACATGCACCCATGCATGTGCACACACATACGCAAACATACACACATACACACATACACACATACACACACCCCTCAGAGACAGGGCCTCACTGTATAGCTCAGGCTGGTCTGGAATTCACTGTGTAGACCAGGCTGGCCTCGAACTTACAGTGATCCTCTTGTCTCTGCAGCCCAAGTGCTAGGATTAGAAGCTTCCACTACAAATCACCTTGCCCAACACCACATTATAGACATCCATGTGTTGTTCCTTAGACTGAGCTCTGGAGAAGTGAGCCTGCTTCTTTGAATCCTTTTTGTTTGCTTTTATTTTTTATTTATTTATTTTTTTTGAGACAGAGTCTCATAAACCAAGACTGACAGATCTTGATTCTTCCACCTCAATCTAAGTGCTTGGATTAAAGGTGTGAACTTCCACATCCGGCTCACAGTTCTCTGAACCTTTGTGTCACCAGAGGCAAGGGCTGGGTGACATTGGTAGACTCAGGGATGGAGGAGAGATTTGAGATGCTGCTGGGCCTGGGCGTGCCTTCCTAGGAGCAGAAACTTCGAGGGGTTGACAGACAGAAGTAACAAGGCCAATTGCCCAATCGGATGTGTGTCAGCTCCGGAAACCGCATCACCAAGGGGGCTGTGTGGCTGAAATTCCTGAAGGAAACCAGAGATTGTTTGACAAAAATACCCTTTCAAAAATAGCAGCTGTTTTTGTTTATCTTCCTACAGGCTGTGGAGTACAGCTTCCTGGGTTGGGAAGAGCGTCTGAGTAGCATCGGGGAGAGCCAGGATGGTGTGGCCAGGGCCTGGGGGCATTTCACTTTCAGTGGTACTCCTAGAAGTCTGGGGGTGGGTGGTGGTTGTCCCGTGTCAGCTTGTAACTTAACAGGGAGTAGTGGCAGAGACATTTAAAAGGAGTCCCTTTTTATCCATTCAGGGACTCTGGTCTGAAAATACAAAGAAAAGCGAGTCCTTCATTTTTTTTAAATTACATTTTTAGTGGGCTAGAGTGATGGTTCAATGGTTAGGAACACTTGCTGTTCTTACAGAGGATCCAGGTTCAGTTCCCAGCATCCACATGGTAGCTAACAGTCTCCTGTAATTCCAGATCTAGGGAATCTGACACCCTCTTCTGGCCTCTGTAGGCACTGCACACACCTGATTCACATACATACACACAGGCAAAAGACCCATACATGTAAAATAAAAAAAAAATAAACATAAATGACATTTTTATTTATTGAGTGTGTGCATCGGGGGGTGGGGGTGGGGGTGGGGATCAGGTGAAGGAGTTGGCTCTTTGCTTCTGCTATATGGGTCCCAGGGACTCAACTCATATTCTCAGTCTCGGCAGCAAGCCTTTTCACCTGCTTGAGGCATCCTGCAGCCCACAAGGTTTGTTTGTTTTTAATGGAGAGATTTTCTTGGCCAAAGATGACTCACCTTGCTTTCCACTGGATTTGAAAGTGAGAGTTTATGGAAGTGGGTGTTGCTGAACTTGAGGGCTCTGCAAGAGGCAATGTTAGAGTTTCCAGCCTTAGGTCTGTCCCTTCTCATCCGAGTCTCTGCCCTCTCTACCCTCCCCATCCTCCTCCTGCCCTGTCCCCTCTTTTTGCATATAATACATAGAGGAAACAATTCTAGGGCCCCACAAGCTGAGGTCTACAGTGTGATTCCATTGCCTTCCAGCTGTGGCATCTTCATTAAGGCCTTAAGTTTTCATCCATAAAATGGAGTAACAGTCCTGACCTTGTCTGGGAGACATTAAGCATGGTCCAGGAGGGAATTTTCACCATGGGTCTGCTCTGTGGGGCTGTGATGGAGACTGCGGGTGACCCGTGTGTCTGCCAAGCCCAGCCCTGGTGGCTTAGCTGCAGGCAATGGTGCAGGAGGTGTGTAGGCCTCAGATCATAGCAGCCCAGAGCATCCCGAGAGTGCTCAGGCCCACACAGGCATCAGGACCTGCCTTGGTTCTGCCTTGGCTGGAATCTTGTTCCACCTGCTGTTGGCTTTCTTGACCTGAGCCTCCTTCAGCATCCTCAAGTCAGAGGTGGCCCTTGGTCAGCAGAGATGTTGGAGCTGCTACTGTTTTTTTTTTTTCTGTTTTCTTTGTGTGTGGGTGGGGGGGTGGGGGGTATGGGGGGTGGGGAGGTTCTGAAAGTTCTGCCTTGCACCACACTGTATTTGTGGTTAGAAAACAAAAATAATAAAAGGCATTTAGGGGAAAAAAAAAAAAAGCTCTTGCTTAGCATTTTGCTTGCTGTTCTTATTTGGCATTGTGATGGCCCTGGAGGAGGCCAGAAGGGCTGGGCAAAGGGCTAACAGAGGGCAAAAGAGCCCCCCCCCAAGAGCTCCTCAGGGTCACCTGTGGGAATAAATGTCTGAGTGTGGCCTCAGCAGGGCCACAGGGAGGGGTGTGCTTGCTGATCTGCCCATACCAGCCTCCCCACTTTGTCCCTTGGTGTTTTGTGAGTGACCCCCTCTTCCTCTTAGGGCGCTGATGCATCCCACCTCAGCCTCTGGCCCCTCTGCCTTGCTTCTTGATTATGGACCGCCACATTTTGACCCAACTCTTTTGCTTCCGTGAACACTGTGACCCAAAAGACATTTTGAATGGGAGCATTTTAATCAGTGTTATCCAACAGGCTGGATTCCCGTCTAGAAAGTACCAGCACCCCAGTGGGAGCTCTGGTAAGCCAGCTTGATCCCAGTATCAATTTTCCATACAGCACAGTTAAACCATCTCCGATGTTATTTCCATTTTGCTGAAAATCTTTTCATGAAGATCAATTCTTTTGCCTTTAGAATCTTGCGGGGTGGGGAGGCTTGGCAGCGTAAACTAGCTTTTTCTCTATGTCAGACTTTCCCAGTCACAGCTCCTGCCATCTTGAGCTGCCCCAGCTTCCTGCCAGGGACACTCTCCTGGGTCATGTTGCAGCATGTGGTCTTTCCCAGAGGATCCAGAGAGGAAAGGGAGAGACCCAAAAAGGGGACGAGGAGCCTGGATGCAGAAGTAGCTATAGCCTGGAAATTAGTAGGGGAGGGCAAATATCAGAGTGCCCACTTGGCCATCAGATCATCAAATGGCACATCTGAGTCAAAAACTGTCAACTCCCTTAGTGCCACATGGAGGCTGTCCTGGAACGATGGGGACCATGAGTTGCCACCTGGGGATGAGAAGGTGAGACTGGGAGTTTTCAGTTGACATCTTTCTGTTAAATACACAGAGCTTGTCCCAGTAGGGACAATAACAGTGTGTGTGTGTGTGTGTGTGTGTGTGTGTGTGTGTGTGTGTGTGTGTGAAAGACCAGAGGAAAACAAGGGACCAACAGGACCAGGACATTCATAAATTGGATTCTGAATCTATCTGATAATCTCTTCAGGTGGTCCTGTCACACCAACTAATCGAGCATCCCAACCTTAGATAATGGATTTCAGGTAGATGTTTGTTGTAGAATATTATTTTAAGGTGTGTTACTTTTGTTTATGTTGCATTTGCTTAACTCTGTGGAGCTGTGTTACTGGGCCTGTCTAAAACACCAGACGGTCTAATAAGGAACTGAACAGCCAATAGCAAGGCAGGAGAAAGGATAGGCGGGGCTGGCTGGCAGAGAGACTGTGCAGAAGTAGAAATCTGGAGGGAGAAAAAAGAAGTAGCCAGAGAGGGAGGAGGACTTCAGGGGCCAGCCATCCAGCTACACAACCAGCCATGGAGTAAGAAAGAAAGAAAGAAAGGTTTACAGAAATAGAGGAAAGTAAAAGCCCAGAGGCAAAAGGCAGATAATTTAAGTAAAGAAAAGCTGGCAAGAAACAAGCAAACTAAGGCTGGGCAATCATAATTAAGAATAAGCCTCTGTGTGTGATTTAGTTGGGAGTTGGGTGGCGGGCCCCTCTAAAGAGGAAAAAACAAACACATTATTTGCACCAAGCACACCCTCCTCAATACTTTAGTTGTATGTCCCCAGGACTGTGGCACATGGCCATCTCATGTGCTGATGTCCCCCAAATATCTTGAGAGTTCTCCTTTTCTCTTCCTTGGTTCCCATTCTGCCCACTGCCCAGCATCCCTTTCTAGTCCCTTCCGTAGGTATCTGGTGAGTGCCCAACATACTGGAGAATGGGTGGGGAGGATGGTATGCAGGACAAACTTCTTGAGTGTCTCCAGGCCTCAGTTTGCCTGTCTGGAGAACAGGTTCATCACACTCTGGAGATCAGCATGTGCCTTCTGTGTCACCTCAGATACCAACTGGAGACAGGGTGGGCTCCCTAGGAGGCTCCACTGGCGTGGTGAACAACTCCTGGCACCCTGGAGGTGCTGCACCATGTTCTGGGTCCCCTGCTCACCAGCAGCACGTCAGCCTCCGTGCTGATGTGTGGCTGAAGTGTGTGTTGGCGGCAGGGACTGGGGAGCTAAGACGGAGTTCTTTGACCTCATATATTCAAAGCCTGAAGGTCGTATTTGGAGCAAGAAGAAGGAAGTCCCATTGTTTTGATTAAACAAAGAGAATAAATAAGATTTGTCCCGGCTGCTAGGGGCCTAAACAATGTACTTTCTCATGGGTGGAAGAGGGTGGCAGTCACATCTGGAGTAAGAATCTGCACAATAAACCATCACCTCTCACCATTCTGGTCCACCCACCTCACCTGGACCAGGCCGGACCTAACTCAGGACTGTCCTGTCCTGTTCTCACACAGCACACTTGGAATGCTGTGCAGGAAATGGGCCATCTTCCCACGAAGAGCACGTGTCCTGTTGCAGAGAACACGCTCGGGGGTGGTGAGGTTGCGTAATGCTCATGGCTTTCCCAAGTTGCTATTGAATGCTCTGCTGGGGAGTAAGTAGGGCAAGGGTCAGCGGGGGTGGGGGTGGGGGGCTGAGGAGCCCACTTACTTTCCTGGAAAAAATCCGTCTTCATCCTTTCAGTCCTGAGCAGAAGAGCCCTGAGGTCTGCGGGAGATCGGGCTGTGAGAGCTAGAAGCCCTTCACCCTAGTCTCCGCCTACAATGATTGTGAAGAGCGGGAGACTAGGGTATGATGGTATCGACCACGCAGCTGTTGTGCTGTTTGTTAACTGTGACCTTGGACACCTCACTTAACCCTTCTAGGCTCCAGTCTTCATCTGTCTGCCCCTTGTTAGCATCAAGGAAGCCCCCTTTTTCTTTTCCATGGTGAGGTTAGTTTGTGTCAATATTGCAAAACCCCACCTCTCCCTGGGGCACCAGAGCCCTAAAGCATCGCCAGATCTACGGCTGAATGCTATTGGAATTGTTCTGTTTCGAGCTGTGGGGAAGTCCACATGAAAACATTTGTTTTCCGTGTATGACTAGAACTGTCAAGGGCAGGCCGATTCACAGGCCTTCTCCTTATATGTCTGAGAGCCTTGGGCAGGGGATTGTTGCAGAAGCTCCCCTCAGCTGGCCGCTGGCCTGATGGTCCTCATGTCAGCCCAGCTGGTTTGGATACTGTTTAACCGTTCCTAGGACACTCCAGCAACTGCAGACCCACTCCAGGCCCGGCCATTCCTCTAAGCGAGACAAGCTCCAGTGAACTCTGGATGACCTTGCTGACCCTCAGCTCTTCTTACTCAGGCCATAGGGGAGCACTGGTCGTGCTGGTTCAGCAGAAGGGTGGGATGGCTACCAACAGAAGCCTTCCTTTACTCCCAACTGGCCCTTCCCTTGACAGCTTTGGACTTTTATTGTAAGTCGAGGAGGCGGAACTGGTCGCGGAAGAGGAGCCCTCCGCACAGTGGCGGCAATGGCGGCAGCAGGGGCAGTCGCGCGGCAGGAGAGAGACTGGCTGAAGAGTTCTAGAGGGAGGTTAGGAACAGAGATGGAAAGGGAAGCCGAAAAGCAGAGGAGGCTATGAGGAACTGAAGAGAGGGGACTGTGGGTCCTGGTTGCTGGAACTGGTCCGGGGAGCTGCCAAGCTCTAAGAGTCGAAGGTCCTGACACCAAGGCCCAGGAGCTAAAACCCTAGGGCCCAGGGTCCCAAGACCCGAGCCGGAAAGCTGTGGCAATAGCCACTTTGAAGAGCCATGGGTCTTAACACGGAAAGTGGGGGGCAGTCATGCTAGCTGGTGCTGACCGCTGCTGAGCACTAAGGATTATACCAGCTGTGTCCAGCCGCTGGCAATCAAAGCCCAGGGCAAGTCCTCATAATTTAGCAGCAAGCGCTTTACCTACGGAGACATCCCCCCAGCTCCCAAATCATATGTCTACTGTATGTTTGCTCTGCTCATGTTTTCCTTTTGTGTTGATGCGTGTGTGTGTGTGTGTGTGTGTGTGTGTGTGTGTGTGATGTACGAGCTTGCCACTTTCTGGCCTCAAAATAACTGTTGTGTTTCCAACCTCTGGCTTGTGTTCCAATGAGGAAGGAGAATAAAGGACTCAGTTCTGTCCCAGTTCCTGGCAGATGATGGTCCCTCCCTTCGGTGGGGTCTAGGCAATGGACTGATTTGATCCCTTGGCCTCTTAGGCAGAGGACAGAAAGGAAAGGGTAAGGCAGGTGTCTTTCAGATGGCAGATCCTCTGGGTCTGTGTGGGGCTTTGGAGAGGATGTATGTACCCTGCTTGCCCTGATGTGGACTGAGTACCCCAAGATGGAATACTATATCTTTGCTGTGGAAGTCAGGTAAGGGATGGATTTACAAAAGGCAAGGGATATTATTTCACTGTGAAAATTGGGCCTTAAAGTGAATTTCCTTCCTGGCCCTTATTGTTGGGGTTGCTTTTGTGTCTTTACGTCTCAAGCAAAGCTTCCCTGAAGTCATCAACGGGGGACCATTCCGAGCCACCCCATCTATGGACTTTATCTAGCTTGGGCGCTTTGTGTGGGCCGGGAATACTCAGCTGTGTCCCTCAGTTACACACGACAGAAGAGTGTGTTCCCTGGAGATGGGGAGCTGGTGTACTTGCCCTCTTTACTCCTACCTAGACCTGCCCAGTCACTCAATGACGTCACCCCTGAGGCCCCCTGAAAGGTCCACCAGAGCCTCCCACCTCTCTTGCAAGATACAGCCAGTTCCGTGTGGCTTTACCTCTCCGTGCATTTTTAGTTTGTGTTCTTGATCAAATGTGGAGCTCATGTTACTTTATTAAGCAGAATGCCTGGGGTGTTTATGGTAAGGAAGCTTCCCCGGGGCTCCTGACTGTTGACCCACGGTGGCTGTAGATTATGCAGGATCAGGAGGGCAAGGAAGAACTTCATTAATTTCACAGCCGCAACGGTGTCTCCTCTCATAGCTAGCAGCCCTCCAGCTGGTCTCTTGGCAGCTAATGAGCATCACCCTCAAACTGGGGGTGGGGGTGCGGAGGATGTAATCATCATTTCTCCCAGACTTTAATAGACACAGATCTCAAGGTATTTGGGAGTAGGGAGGGGACAGACTTGTTAGGCAGCCACCTCAAGGACTAATCACATTTGCCTCTCGATTCCTGGGCAGGAGTTAGTGCAGGCTAGCACCAGGCTGGGCGGCAGGGGGTGGCTGGGGATCTGTGGGTCTACACTGAGGATGGCGGCTTGTGATTTACTTTGATGTGAGAAGGAAGGATACATTGAATAACAACCCTTTGGAAAGTGAGAATTAAACCGATCTTGTTGCCCGGCCTCCTCTGCTTTATGGACTTTCCAGGATGCTAGCCAACAAATCTCAGTCTTGCCGCAGATTATCGACACGGGGTGGAATAGATGGCCCTGGCTGGCTTTTGATGGCTGCCTTGCCTGATGCTTTGACCAAGGGTGCCATCAATCTTGAAATTTTCAGAAAATTGTATGGATTTTGTAGGGGATGAGACTGGCTATATTTGTGGGCTAGAGAGTCTTATAAATTAAAAGCATGGCTCCTTGTAGTATTTTTTGACTTTCTTCATGGAATTTTTCATCAATCCTTCAATAATCTCTAGCATTAATTTGTGTACTTCCTCTGCATCGGGCACCACACTGAGCCTTGTCAGGGATGGACCTTATGCATTAAATCCTTCATGTCCTTGCACAGGGGTTGGAGTGGTAAGGCGTGTCTGGGAGGCTGTTTCAATATTATCCTAACCTGGAAGAAAAGGAGATGTGGGCTGTAGGAAGTAAGGCACTTAACTGAGAGCACATGAAAGGTGT
Source organism: Peromyscus leucopus (assembly GCF_004664715.2). Taxonomy (NCBI): domain Eukaryota; kingdom Metazoa; phylum Chordata; class Mammalia; order Rodentia; family Cricetidae; genus Peromyscus; species Peromyscus leucopus. Next base: position 72,156,971 of record NC_051063.1, read on the forward strand.
TGGATTAAGATGGGAACTTCAGGACGGTGAGGACCATTGGTGCTGGGGAGGTGTGTGTTGGGACACTGGGACACTTTTTCCAGAGCTCAGGTTTTTCCACTTGTGAAATGAGGACCATGGTTGAGATGTTTTGTGCCTTCAGGGCTGTCATGGTTTGTTTTATATCAGTTCGATCTGGATGCCCAGATACGTGGATGAATGTTTTTTGCAGGCATGTCTGTGGGTACTTCCGGATGACCACAGAAGGGCTGGTCTCAAAAGCCTTCCCTTCCCAGCATGGCGGGCTTCATCCAACCAGCTCAAGCGCTGGGGGAGATGGAAGGGCAGAGGGAGAAAGCGTGTGGCCCTTTGCTGGCTGACTCTTGGAGCAGGTCTATCACAGCCCACCTCCTGTCCTCACACATTGATTCTTCTGGCTCCTGGACCTCCAACCTCAGAGTGAGTGACAGCAGTGCTGTCCGAGGTCCCCAGCCTGTGGACAGCAGCCTGTCTAGGACTTCTCGGCTTCCATAGCTGAGTTGGCAGTTTCCTGTTGTCCACAAGGGGTTGAATCCAGCACTGGGTCTTAGGCTTCAAACATTATGGGTGCTTGAATCCCTTTCGTATAATGGCACCGTACTTACAACTCATGTATGTCCCTTCCCCGTGTGATTGCTTAGTCTCATGTATTACAGGCTTGATCATCAGCCTAGAGTGCTGCTGGGAGATGACGGAACCCTTAAGAGATGGAGCTGAGTACAGGAAGTTAGGTCATTGAGGGCACACACTTGGTGTTAGGTCTCAACCCCGGGACCAAAGGCTGAGGTGTCTACTTCACATATCAAAGTGGACCTGGCTGCCAGGTTCTCCCAGCGTCCCTCCTGTCCCCCTCCCAGTCCCTACCTGTTACAGGGTCCTCCTGGCTGGCATACCCTGCCCCCTACCTTAAACTTCTCCAGCCCGGGTATTGGGCTGGGCTGCCTGCCTTGTAGCTACCCTTCCCTGTATAACCCAACAGCTTTGTTATGTGGCCTTTTGTCTATTCTTTACCTTCCTGGCCCTCTTGGTTTGGCTCTCCTCTGTCTCCTCCTTCTCTCCTCACATGCCCAGCTCAGTCTGGTCATGTCTACTCTGGACTCTCCCAGATGTCCCTGCCTCTGACTAGGCTCTTCCTTTTATCTACAATAAACTTTCTCCTCCACCCATACCTAGGAGCAGTCATGCCCTTCCATTTTTCTTTCTTTCTTTTTTTTTTTTCCATTCATCTGGTGCCGAAACCCAGAACCAGTCATATCCTTTCTTCCTATTATATTTCTTTTTAGAATTCACTTGGGGTTACTGGGATATTTGTCTTCCCCACCGCGGGGGGAAACCCTCTCTATCACAAGCTCCTGCCGTGACACACTCTGATTCCACAGGCAATATTACACTGTTAGCCAAAATAAGCCTTTTATTATCTCAGGTATTGGTCATCGTGATGAAATCTGACTGATACATATCATATACTTTAAATTGTCTCTGGATTACTTTTGATACCTGATACAAAATGAACAGTTATTATATTGTACCACTTAGAGAATAATATTCACCAAGAGAAAAAAAAATGTACACATTCAGTTCAGACATCATTTGAAAAATATTTTTGACCTATGGCTGGCCTTATCTACCAAGGTGGAGCCAGTAGGTATGGAGAGCCAGTGGTAGGCCTCTTCTGTGGGCTGTGTTCTCTTAGGAGAACTCTCAGAGACATAAAGAGTATGGTCCTGGGTCTTGCCATTAAGGACTGTGGGGGGCGGGGAATACTCCCCAGATGGAAGGAAACACAAATATGCCTTTTACCCCACTCCCAAGGGATTTTCTACAGGCAGAATCCAGCCACTCTTGCTCTTCCAGAATGTTCTCCCACTGTGGGAAGCCATTGTTTTTTCAGCCTTGCCCCGCTACTGTATGGTGGTACCACACTGTTGTACTGCTAACTGTTGGTGGAAGGGCAATGTTGGATTATCAGATCTTCAAGTCAAGGTCAGAAACCAGCAATACAGCCCTGAGGCATGTCGGGAGACTGGAAACACGGCAGATTCCCCAGGAGTCACAGAAGAGCAACTGAAGTCTTCCCACACCCACAGCTTTCAGGAGCTGACTTTGACAGGGGCTCACAGGCCTTAAGAGAGCCGACAGAGACACCTGCCTGCCTGCTGCCGAGCGCTGGCCTCCTTGCTCCAGTGACTCTGTCGTGTGGGCTTCATCTGTGCCCCTCTCATCTGTAACTGAATCTCTGAAGTGACAGCCCACCACTCCTCTCAGGTTCTGTTCATCAGGAAAGTGTCACCCGTGCTGGCCCCAGGGATGGGGACGGCCACTGCAGAGGTTTTCTGTTACGATACTGCCATGCAGGTATGGGAGAGGTCCATGACCCAGGGCTGGGGATGTAGCTCCAAGACAGAATGCTTGCCTGGCCAGCATGGGTGAGGCCCCAACTACCCTGGAGTACTACGGGAGGATGCTGTAAGGATGACACACACCAGGGTGTGTGTGAGAGCCAAGCTTACACCTGGCAACCCAGCCACCAAAAATCACTTTTCATGACTGTCTCTCCAAGTCAAAGATTCACCCACACAGCCTCTGTTTCTCCATATTCAGGGGACTCTGCAGATAAAAGGATGTTTATGTCAAGGAGCCTGGAATAGAGAGGTCTCTGTTCCAAGGGAGGCAACACAGGACCATCAGTCTGGACTAGATGCACTGTTAATAATCTCCACGTGGGCGTGAAAGTCCATAAACTATGGGATGCTTAGGGAAAAATGGGGCTTTTTGCATTGAGTCTCAGTCATTAGCAAAATACCACATTGAAAATTAGTCAGAAAAGGTAATTAGTGTCAAAGAGCAATTGTGGTATCGTTAAGGTGACGGATGTTGGTGCGGGGTGTATGCTAATGACTGATGGAACTTTCTTTCGGGAGACAATTGGAGCAATTTGGTGGTCAGCAGACAGTCTGCAAATCAATCACCACGAGAGTCAATAATTTATCATTTCTATTTAAAGTGTGGAGTCTGCATCAGCTTAAACAGAAGGGAGCTCTGATGGGGACTGAGAGCTGGCATTCAACAAAATCCTGCACCTGGGCTGTGTCTATTTAAGTGGTACCCACTTTATTCCCCATGCAGAGCCAATAAGAAAGCTGTGGAAGGATTTGCCTCTGATTCCACCTTGGGGCAGATGTGGCTGTGTGCTACAGGCTGAAGACAAATCAGGACTTCAATGTTAAGGCAGAATTAGTTTACAAGTTCATCTGGAGAACAGAAAGAAGCCCCCTGGCACCCAGTGACCTCTGAACTCCACTATTGGTGACTGAGGTGAAGAGGGAAGGGTTAGATTCCATTCACTGGGAGGATGCGGCTCAGAGGACCTTAGACCTTTCTGATCTTGGAGTTCTGACCTTGGCCTTGGGTGCCATTATTTCAGCATGCATACTATGAATAGCAACAACAGCAGGAGTGACAGTTACAACCGTCATCAAGGGCTTCCTCTATACCTGGGTTTTGCACGAGCGATTTCAACTTGACCTTCACCAATAGAGATGTACAGAGGAGCGAGATTTCCAAGATCACACAGCAAGGAATTACTAGGCTGTTTTTCCATCCCAGATACTAGTCTCCTATTGACTTGCTGGATGCAGGAAACGAAGCTAAATTCTTCCTGCCTCAGCTATCTCATCTATAAAATATGAATAATAATGTGCTCTGCACACAGTTTCAAGACTAAGGTGCTTAGTAAGCGATACGCGGGATGCTGAAGCTGGCAGCGGTTACGATCCTGGCTGTGGCACTGTCACGTGGCTGGCACCTGCAGTTTTCCTTCTCCATCCGTCCACTCCCTTCTCAAGTCCACTGAGAGTCTTGCCCCTTTGTTTTTGATAGTCTTAAGTGTCCAACACTTCACATCAAATTCATAGCACATTTCATCTATGCGTGCTTCCGATTTCTTTCTTACTGTGAGCGCCTTCTGTCAAAACGTCTATCACCACCCCATTTCTTTTAGGCTGAAGTGTAGCCTTCTCAGGATAGTGTTCAAGCTTCCCCAAGCCCCTTTCAGAACTGGCTCTAATCTGTCTTGGAAGCACCCTTTCCTGCATGGGCCCACCCCTAACTCTGTCTCTTTCTCTCACCAACAGCTATCATAGTCACTGTCTCTCTCAGGACAATGACAACCCTTCAGCCCATTATGAGCATCCCCTGGCCGGTCAGGCTCTGGAAAAAGACTGTTCCGGTCCCCAGGCAAGACACTTCTTAGCATCTTCCCATTCTTGCTGTTGGCCTGTCAGGGACACAGTGGCAATATCTCCATGCTCAGGAAGTCCCAGCAAGACGGCCAAGCCTGGACATGATCTGGACAAGAGAGTCTGCTGCAAGCAGATCTTTCCTCCTAGCTCCATGCAGGTACCACACAGTCCAAATTCAAAGCATGTCTTTCATTCTCTCTGGGGCTCATATCTACCATGGACAAGGAACTCTTTGCTTTTTACTCAAACATGAGGTCACCAAAACTCACTGTGGGCTGTCAAGATTTCAGGGAATGAGTATGATCCACATTTTAAAGAGAAGACTCTTTAGCAGCAGTGGCGCACACCTTTAATCTCAGCACTCGGGAGGCAGAGGCAGGTGGATCTCTGTGTTTGAGGTCAGCCTGGGCTACACAGTGAGTTCCAGGACAGCCAGGGCCACACAGAGAAACACTGTCTTGAAAAATCAGGAAAACAAACAAACAATAACAAAAACAGGCACACACACACACACACACACACACACACACACACACACACACACACCCCTAAAAAAAGAGAAGGACCTTTCTTAAAACATGCCAAAGAGCCCAAGACTGGAGAAGGCAGACTTGAGTCTCTGGTCTTCTCTGCTCACCCTTCCCTGGAGAGCTGAGACTGGAAGGCAGAGAGCACTCGCTAGACAGCAAGCCTGCCTTGAGAACACAAGGAAAAACCGAGAGACTTGCAGAAGAGTGTGGCATGCTTCTTTAACCAAGGGCCAGCCAAGAGAATGAGATAGTAACAATGTTAGGTAGTGTCCACACAGTAAACCAGGTTGATCATAAATTGACAGGTACAGGATGTGATGATTACAGAACACCACCCACTCCCCCACCCCATTTCAAGCCTGCAATTAATTGGAGAAAGAAAAATACTACTAGATCATTCATGTATCCAAAAAGAAACTAGAAAGCACCGAGAAAGCACTGAAGCCCAAAAACAATAAGAACATTGTATGTGTCAGCCAGAGTAAACTAGGAGATTTTGGGGTAAGAAACAGCCCCCAAGTCTTAGTGGCTTACACACTCACCAACTCACCAAAGTTTTTTTTCTCACTGTCCTCTTCTTCTTCCTCTACCACCTGCTCTTACTCTTCCTTCTTTGAAACAAGGTATGGAGATATCTATCTATCTATCTATCTATCTATCTATCTATCTATCTATCTATCTATCTATCCATCCATCCATCCATCCATCCATCCATCCATCCATCCATCCATCCATCCATCCATCCATCCAGGGCTGGTTTCTAACTCACAAACCTCTCGAGTAGTGCTTGGATTACAGGCATATACCACCACACTACCTGTCTTCTCCCCTTCTGTTACATGTCCATCGCCAACAGGAAGACATTCAGCTTCATGTCATTTACTTAGAGAGGAAGGCTGACCAAGCCTCCCTGATCTGTGAAGTTTCCAATCCCTGCAGCTGGTAAGGAGAGCTGTGGGGAGTCTGAAATTACTACAGAATACCATTTATCGTTTCTACTCATTTTCCCATGCAGCCAGACTTGATGGGAATGAAGAAATGTATTGTTCCTGTTGGTAGGAGGGCATCGGGCATCAGTAAGTGGTAGTTATGGTTGCCATAATCCATCAACATGTGTGGGATGCTCTAAAAGAAGTGTACTGGAGAGCTGTCTAGCCTTAAACGTAAGAGCTAGAAAAGAAGGAAGCTAAGTGGTCTCCAGGCTAACTCAGGGGGATAAAGCCAGGTGTGCTGACACATGTTTGCAATCCCCAAAATGAGGCAAGATCTTGAGTTTGAGGCCAGCCTGGGATACATAGCAAGATCTTGCCTCAGTTTTGGGACTGCAAATGTGTCCCAAATGAGACCGGAAGCCAGAGGAAAATTTGGTAGACAGCAAGCCTGCATCGAGAGCACAAAGGAAAACTAAGAAACCTGTAGAAGAGTGTGGCATGCTTCTTTCAACCAGAGGCCAACCAAGAGGATGAAATAGTAACAATGTAAGGTAGGGTCCAGCCAGAGTACACTAGGAAATTGTACTTAATTTCCTAGTTTTACCTTCCTGAGTTAGACTCTAGACCACTTAGTTTCCTTCTCTTCTCAAAGACAATTAATCAATCAACCAACTAAACAGAAAAATACCAACACAACCCAAGAGGGTAAAGTAATAATAAAACAACTTCAAGAAAAGTAGGGAAAAATGTTAAGGGCAAGAATTTATGAAATACAAAATAAGGAAGTAATTGGGGGGGATTATCAGTAAAACCAAAACCAGATTTGTTATTTAAACTAGCAAAATATATGTTAAGATACATTGTTTAGGGCCAGTGAGATGTCTCAGCAAGTCAAGATGCTCCTTGCCAAGTCAGACAACCCGATTTCCTTTCCCAGACCTACACGGTGGGGAGAGAGAATTGACTCCAGCAAGTTGTTCTCTGACTTCCACGTGAGTACTGTAGAATGCCTGTATGCACCAGAGGTCTCCACCCAGGTATGGTTTGTCTTTGTGCTTTCCCTGGAGTGATTTTTGACTTCCAGAAATGTTTTTATTTTGGTGCATTAGGGTGTAATATCTTTCTCCCTTGCTGCTTCTGGTTAAGAAGAATTTTTCTATACCCCTGGTGTATAAGCTTTCACCCCAGGTTTTCTTTAGTTTTATCTCTATGATTTTAGTTTTCCTATTTAAATGTCTGAGCTATTTTGGATTTCACTCTATGTGCGCTGTGAGTTCCAGGGTCTACTCTTTCCATATGGCTATCCAATTATCTCAACACCCCTATTTGTTTTTTTAAAATCTCTGCACACAGATTTGTGATGCGCCTTTCTCATACAATAACTTTCCAGATGCAGTTGGTCTATTTCTGGATTTTTCTGTCAGTCCCCCTGGCCTATCTGTTTATTCCTGTGCCAATACCAAACTCCTAATTACAGGCTCTCCAGTATGTGTGAATGTCTGGTGGTGCTGGCCCCCCAGATGGCTAGCTTTGCTTCCTGGGATCCCCTGACTAGCTTTGCTTATTTTATTTTATTTTTTCTTTCAAGTAAACTTCATAATAAACTTTGCCTAGCTCCAGGGAATAAAATCTGGTAGTATTTTAAAAGTTGGAGTTGCATTCAATCTGTACATTAAGTTAGGTAGAATTGACATCTTTATGGTGGGGAGTCTTTTTACACAAGATTGTGGTGTGTTGTTTCTTCCAAAATATAATTTTGAGTGAAAAAATTAGTTTTAGGAGAATTCATATAGAATGGCTATCTTGTAAATGAGTTTTTAAAATTACACAGCACAGCGATCCGTGTAGCTTATGGATTCACACATTTGTAGTAAACAAGCTGAAGTCTAGGATGTGAGGGAACTAAGCCCTTTCAGAGCAGGGCAGAGGGAAGGACTGAGAAGGGCTGCTTCCACCTGCTTTTAACTCATTTGAGGGGGGGGTGTGAAGTAAATATGGCAAAGGGTTAATTTTAGTAGACAGTCTTATTATTTTCCTATACATTGCTCTATGGTAGGAATGTTTCTTAATTAAAAACAAAAGAAGAAAAACTAGCTGTTCCCAAAGGTTCAGGGTACTCTATGGGGGTTGAGGTTGGTGACTGGGGTGGATAGCTGCTCCCATTTCCTCTGTGGCTTTCTAGAGAAGCTGTCCCCTGGCCAGGCCTGGGGGGGGTGTGTCCGGGCGGGGGGTCATGGTGAAGCTCCCTCTGTGCATGTGTGGGAGGAAATACTGATAAGATTCAATGCAGTGCTCTCAGCAGCTGGAGAGGGAAGGTTTCCTTCCTGTAAATGGGTATCCTTGGCTGTTTCCAGGCCGACACAAGGTGTGGGGTTTAACAAAATCACCCCACAGGCTCCCGAATTTGTGCTGAGGCTTCTTGATATCAAATACCTCATCTCTCTGTCTGTTGCAAACAGCTCATTTTCTTCCACTTCATCTATGTGAATGCAAGATTCGGAATCACGAGGGAAGAGAAGCACTTCCCAATGGAGTCGTTCTTCCCATCTATGGGATACCTTGAGAAGAACCTTATTTAGCAGCTCTGATAGGAAAGTGTATTTATTTCATAAACTGATTTACCGCACAGCCCCCACACCACCCATGTTAACTGGACCAAATAGCTTCAGAACTGGGGGGAAGGAGTTGCCTCATTCATAACAATTTTCCTATTTGAGGAAAAAAAAAATATCACCCAAAGCAATGTGCTCGTGTTTCAGAGGATCCCCGGCTTCTCTGGGACCCCTGTGTGAGGCCTGGCTGTAGCAGCCACCTGCACTGACCTGTGGCATGCTTGTTCCCTGACGCATGCCTAATGGAGCCTCCATCGGCCCGGTCTTCATTGCTATTCTCCACAGCAGGTCTGCACACGTTACAGCTGCCTCCTCAGCCCACACAAGGCTTCCAGAGAAATGAACATCGCATTAACCACTGTGTTTTATGTGAGGAGACACACAGGCAATTAGGTCTGGCAGCCGCATCGCATGGCTCCTCACAGCGCCTGGGAAGACTGGAGGTCCCACAGGGCCACCTCTGCCTCCGGAGCCCTTCCCCCACGGCGTTAGTCCCACCAGCATCCTTTCAAAGCAGAACAACGTTTCTGGAAAGGAACTAGTATTGGAAAGAACAGCTCGGTGGCCCTATGTAAGCAATGTCCGGCAACATGGGGATCCAAGGGGGAGCTTGGTGTGAAAAAGGTCTGACATGAACGTAGCCATGGGAAAGGGAGCGCGAGAGGACTGCTCTCAGAGTGGAAATCCACCAGAAACAAAGCTCCCGAGGCAAATGTTTGACCTTGATACCATTTATTAATTCAAATCACGACCAGAAGGAAACGGGGGTAGGAAAGGAAGGAAAAATGGCCAATCCTTTATTCTTCGTTTTTCTCCATGGGTTGAATTTGAGACGCTCAGTTTTGTCCCGCCCTGTGAGAGAGTGGAACTGAGGAGCACAAAATCCTCTCAGTGTGCGAAGGTGAAATGGAGGGTCCCTGAGAGGAGACACGGATGGTGACTCCCTTGTGCAAGCCCTGGTTTCTCATCTTCCCTCCGGCCTTCTCACTCAGCTGTGTCTTAATGTTGTCCACCCCACCTCTTTCCCCAGCCCTGAGGCGGAAAATGGTGCCAACACATCTAGCAACTCTGAGGGCCTGTGACCAAATGACGCCGTCCCCACCTCAGAATGCCTCTTCTACCCGAGCCTCAAGGACGTGTGGCCATGGACGGCAATGGCCTTTCAGTGAAGCTTCCTGCCTTCCAGGCTGTTCTCGGCTTCTGGTTTTTATAAAACACAAATGAATGTCCCAAGGCACAGCTATGCGTCTGCTCCTTTCCCACCAAGAATCTTCAGATGCTACTACCAATGGCCTCCAGCATGAGGTCCAACTGACATTCATACTTCCTTCCCCCACAGCTGTCTCCCCTCCAGCCATCTTTGATGTCTTCTTGATTGCTTTGCTAGTTATGACCTTTGCTCTGAGTACTTGTGGTGGTTTGAATAGGCATAGATTCATGGGTTTGAATGCTTGGCCTATAGGGAGTGGCACTATCAGGAGGTGTGGCTTTGTTGGAGTAGATGTGGCCTTGTTGGAGGAAGTGTGTCACTGTGGGGTTGGGCTTTGAAGTCTCATTTGCTCAAGCTATGCCCAGTGTGGCACACAGTCTCCTGCTGCCTGCAGATCAAGATGTAGAACTTCCAGATCCTTCTATAGCATCATGTTTGCCTGTGCACCACTGTCTTAGTTAGGGTGTCTATTGCTGTGAAGGGACACCAGGACCACCACAACTCTTATAAGAAAAACATTTAATTGGGGTGGCTCAATTACAGTTGCGGAGGTTCAGTCCACTATCATCACAGCAGAGAGCGTGGCGGCGTGCAGGCAGACATGGTGCAGGCTACATCTTGATCGGAAGGCAACAGGAAATGGTCTGATGGTCCCACTGAGCAAAGCTTGAGCAAATGAGACCTCAAAGCCCGCCTCCACAGTGACACACTTCCTCCCACAAGGCTATACTTACTCCAACAAAACCACACTCCTTAATAGTGCCACTCCCTATGAGCTTACGGGGGCTATTGCATTCAAACTACCACAGCCACCATGTCCCACCATGGACTAAACCTCTTAAACTGTAAGCCAGCTCCAATGAAGTGTTCTCCACTTACAGAGTTGCCGTGGTCATGGTGTCTCTTCACAGCAATAGAAACCCTAACGCAGACCAAACCTTTCCTCAACTGACATTTACACATTCAGTTTTCATTGTCTAAGTGCTCCTCTTTCCTCACAGCAGCCATCACCTTTCACCCTGCCTGATGTCCCTTCTCAGAGAAAAATCATCATAATCACCCGTCACCGCCCCAGATTAACGCAACACTCTTCTGAGCTATGATTAGTTTATTTATCTATTCTTTGTCTGTTTTCCCATTTAATACTAAACTCCACAGGAGTAGAAAAGGCACCTATTTTATTTGCCCACAGATATGGAGCTGTGCTTATCACCATCAACATGGCACAAACGCTCAGATATGATGAGCGGATGAAGGACTATTGGTAAGTGATGAGAGGCAGAATTATAGTGTCAAATGTACTCCGCATGTTTTTTTTTGAGGTTTTTGTACACACATCTCCAAACTTGCTGTCCAAAAAATTGCATAGATTTGCATTGTGCTCACAGTATGTACAACAGGTTGCATAATTTGCATAATTCACCATCTCACTTCATCTATACAGGCACAGAGTATTCTTTTTTTTTTTTTTTTTTTTTTTTTTGGTTTTTCGAGACAGGGTTTCTCTGTGTAGCTTTGCGCCTTTCCTGGAACTCACTTGGTAGCCCAGGCTGGCCTCGAACTCACAGAGATCCGCCTGCCTCTGCCTCCCGAGTGCTGAGATTAAAGGCGTGCGCCACCGCCGCCCGGCCAGAGTATTCTTTTTAAAAAGAGTTGTCAATGGGAAGGTAAAATTTGTAAATTTGAGTATTAATGGAGTTGAATGATTTTTCTGTTTTGGTCTTTTGTATTTCCATTTCTTTGTTTGTTTTCCTATTTATTTATTCATTCATTTGTTGTTTGCTTGTTTTGCAGCTGTCTAGAGCAGTTTGTATGAGAACCCACCCACTTTTCTAGCGCTGATGCTGGAGGGACCAAAGCCTCCAATAATCCCTGCAGAACCTGGACCCTTCCTCAGACCCCATGCATGGGTTCCCTTGTCTAGTTTAAATGTGGTTTGCATTTGGAATTCTTCAGACACCATTCCATGATTGATTGTGCTGTGCCTCTCTTCTGGGGCTGTGGGTATGTGGAGATGCAAATTCTGGCTCTCGGGGGAGGGTCAAAGAGCTGTAGAAACGCTTGCCTTTCCTGCGCCTGTCCATTTCCTTCTTTAGAACATCTGCCGTTTTCCTGTGTGGCTGACAAGATGGCCCAGTTCCTTACGAGCCCGGCTGATTGTTGTGCAGAAGCAGGTGTTAAACAGGCCTTGAGTTTTTGTGCACAGCTTTGAGTAAACGGTTTGCAGATGCCTCTCAGATGATCTCAGCTTAGGCCTTAGGCATGCCCGCATTTTAACAGAGGGTTTTCTAATCAGGAACATGTATGTGAACTCTGTTATTGCCCATGATGAGGAGTCAAGGGGCCCACCCTTGGCTGGTTCACTCACTTCCTCAGCAAATATTCAGGAATTGGGAATTCAGGAAGGACCAGACAGACAAAGTCTCAACTTTCACAGACCCCCATGGGAGAGCTAGGGAATGAAGATGTAACAAGAATGCTGGGTTAGGGAACAATGGTGGAGTGTGCTTTAGGTGAAATGTGTAGAAAGAGCTCTCTGGATGCCTTAGCCAACTGCTGAACCCAGCAGAGAGACCCACAGCAGAGAGGCCCGCTGGCTAGATCTTTGGGCTGAGCAATTGAGAGGACACTCCAGGGGGCCTTGGGGATGAAACTTAGTTGCACACCAATGTTTATCTCTCCCTAGATACGTTCTAGAGCCCAAGTCTTGCCTCAGCACATGACTGCCATGAATGAAAGCAGGTTGAATGATAAGCCTGGTAGTTCACACCCGTGATCCTAGCTACTCTGGAGGCTAAGCAGCAGGCTGTAAGTTCAAAGCCTGCCTGGCCAATAGAGTGAGTTCCAGGTTAGTCTAGGCAACTTGGGATAATGAAACCCTGTCTCTCAAAGGAACTAAAAAAAGGTCTTGGAATGTAGCCCAGGGTAGAGTTCTTTACTAGCATATGGAAGCTCTAGTTTTTATTCCCATTACGTTATGAACAAATAAAATAAAATAGGCTGAATGACTAAGTTCTAGCAAGTGGGGTAAAAGCAGAAGGGACATGAACAGCACCTGAGAACTGTCTTAATGGAAGAGAATGTGTTCCCATTTGTTCCTTCTCATTTCCTTATAGCCAAGGCAGTGGCTAGAACTCAAGCAGCCAACTGTGGACCAGGAAGTAGAAGTGACACTTTAAACGTGGTTGAACAAGAAGGTAGAAGAGGTGTGGGTCACTGAGTTAGTGGAGTGATGTAGGCGCTCTAGATGGAGGACCTAGGGGCCCCTAAAACTGCACAGGGTATCACCATTGCTCTTGGTTGCCCTCCATAGCTAGAGACTATTGTGGAAAATACTACATACTTTGGCTGGAGAACATAGAGAAGTGAAGCTGGAACTGAGCTGAACACTCCTTCCTGGCTGGCCAGCTTTTTTTTTTTTTTTAATTTTATTTATTTTATTTTACAATACCATTCAGTTCTACATATCAGCCACGGGTTCCCCTATTCTCCCCTCTCCCACCCTTTCCCCTTACCCCCAGCCCATCCCCATTCCCACCTCCTCCAGGGCAAATCCTCCCCCGAGGACTGTGATCAACCTGGTAGACTCAGTCCAGGCAGGTCCAGTCCCTTCCTCCCAGACTGAGCCAAGTGTCCCTGCATAAGCTCCAGGTTTCAAACAGTCAACTCATGCAATGAGCACAGGACTTGGTCCCACTGCCTAGTTGCCTCCCAAACTGATCAAGCCAATCAACTGTCACACCTATTCAGAGGGCCTGATCCAGCTGGGGGCCCCTCAGCCTTTGGTTCATAGTTCATGTGTTTCCATTCATTTGGTTATTTTTTTTCAATAATTGAGTAAAACCGAAATTTATTATAAGCCACAGTCGTCCTAGGGACTTCCATGCTATATATGGGTTGTGGTCTGATTGTTCTCTATTTTATATCTAGAATCCACTTATGAGTGAGTACATACCATGACTGTCTTTCTGGGTTTGGGTTACCTCACTCAGGATGATTTTTTCTAGTTCCATCCATTTGCCTGCAAATTTCATGCTTTCATTGTTTTCTCTGCTGAGTAGTACTCCATTGTGTATATGTACCACATTTTTTTCATCCATTCTTCCGTTGATGGGCATCTAGGTTGTTTCCAGGTTCTGGCTATTACAAATAGTGCTGCTATGAACATAGATGAGCATGTATCTTTTTGGTATGAATCAGCATTCCTTGGGTATATGCCCAAGAGTGGGATGGTTGGGTCTTGAGGTAGTTTGATTCCTAATTTTCTGAGAAACCGGCTGGCCAGCTTTTGTAGCACAGAAGGTCCTAAGGAGACTGCTGAGAGAGAAGCTGTCATGGTATCACCTAGCAGTGAACACTAAATGCGGCAGTACTGCCCTGTCAAGTAAGAAGCACTGTTGATGTGATAGTGGCATGAAGGTTATGGGGATAACCAATTGCTTTTCTGACTGGATCTGAGGTCTGCTCCACAACAGGGAATTCATGCCTAGCCCTGTAGGCATGTCTCTGTCGGTCATAGGTCCTGGAGGAACTACTATGGTTGTTTTGGCAAATGGATGTGTTGCTAAATTGTCTTCTAAGCATTAATGTTTATAGTCATAGAACTGTGCTGCCCTCAGTCTTGGCCAGAGAAGCTTCTTTTTGAAGCAGGGCTCCAGTTAATGCAGCGACTCATAACTGGAGAACAAGTTTCTACTGAGTACTCAGCCCTAAATGGGACACATCTATGTCTCCCAATGGGCAGAGAAGATCAGGTAAGAGGGGGCAGAAAGAATGTTAGAGCCAGAGGATGGGGAGGGGCACCGTGCAATGCTGTCATCAGGGTGTGACATGACCTTCCCACTCAAAAACTCACTGCAGTTGTGGTCACCTGAATAAAGCTTGCACAATATCTATCCAACAAGATCAGTCAACATTCCAGAAGACAGCAGCAGCTGAAATCAAAGAGGAGAGAGAAAGAGGGGGGAGAGAGAGAGGAAGAAAGAGAGGGAGAGCAAGAGATGAAGGTGGGAAGGGGATGTGTTGGGAGGTATGGGGGCAGATAGGATCAAGACACATGTATGAAATTGTCAAAGAATAAATAAAAGATATTAAAAGATAGTGAGAAATTGTCCATCTCTAGACTCAATATATTTATTTAGACGTAAAGGTCTACCTTGTTTAGGTCATTAACTTTAGGCCACCAGTTAGACTGACCCCCAGCTGACAGAGCCTTGAGCAGATGTTGCCTTGAGCAGATGTTGCCTTGAGGTCACGGTTTAAGTCTGACTTCTTTCAGCTCCACTTTCCTAGACAACCTCTGCTCGGAGCTGGGCACTGAATGGATGATGTTGGTAGATCCTCTTCCCAGGGAGCTCACTCACACAGCCGGCAAGTTAGTGGCTGTTGTTGGCAGAAACCTCAGTTCCTTACCAGGAAGGCAGGGATGCTGAAAAGCGGTTGGTTTTGATTAGTGTATACTGTATGCATGCATCAAGTCCGTACACTGAACATCACTGATATATGTTGATAAAACATATAAAAATAAATAAGGGCTTTGTTTAGCAATCATCTTGCAAAATTCCCTAATATGTGATGAGCAGCTCTCCTGAGGCAGTACAGCAGAAACTCAGTGACCATGTGATGTCTTATTCAGTCTATTCGCATCCAGGAAATGTCCACTGTACTTGAATCTAGCAGCTCAGCCATGGGTGGGCAATAGTTCAGTATAGAAGGAAGAACCCTCTCCTCAGCCTGGGTATAGGCTTAGAGACTTCCTCTTCTCACAGACAGTTTAAGCCAGTGCCCAGCTCCAGGATTAGGACGTCTACCAAGATTCAGTCCTCCAACTCCACGCCTAAATTTCTACATCTGGCAATCTGTCAGGAGGTCCTTTGTCAAATGATGGTCCTAGTCCATTCTTTCCAGGGAACACAAGACCCTTCCATGGCACCTTTGGCTTAGACTCCTTTCTGAGGGTACTTGAGAATGAAGGGTCCAGGAATATAGAAATATAAAATTATAAGCTTAAGATATGGAAACTGGCAGTCATCAATCAGCTCTAAAGGTTGACTGCTAACAATGGCTGTCTGCTTTATAGCCAGCTCCTCTGTCAACAGCCAGGGGTTAACTTTTAACCCCTCTGCTCCTTGCAGCCAACAACTGCCTGGACCAAAGTTAACTTTTAATAGTTGTTTCTACATGACTTCTAGCATGCACCCCATGCCTGATGTTTCTCCAGACTCCTAGCATGCACCCTGTGCCTAATGCCTTACTCCTTACTATAAAAAGGGGCTCATAACTCCCCTCCAACTGCCACAGCCTCAAAATCCAACTCTGGCTGTGGTCTCAGCTAGCTGATAAGCTTTTGTGCCCTGTGGTAATTTTATTTTTTTTTTATTTTTATTATTTTTTCTGGAATAAAGTTTGCTTCTGGTTTAATAGACTTTGGTGGTCTGTCTCCCATTATTGCGAGACCCCAGACCCAACAAGAATAGGACAAAGAGGTACTCTTCTTTAGGATGGCAAGGGTCTCCCATTGTTAACATTCTATAGTTCCCTCCCACACTCAATAGGACAGACTAGGGACTGCAAAGGTGATAAAGGGGGACTTCTAAGACTGGGACAAAAAGGGCGTGAGGGACTTAGGGATGCTACTTGCATTGTTTTGGACCACTGTCTCCAGGAGATGCCACCATGGCGTATGGGACCCTCCTGTTCTCTAATAACCATGATTGACTTTCAACTTGACTACTTCTTAACTTCCATATAGAGAGAGTACATGAAGTATTTGTCTCCCTGGGTCTGACTTACCTAACACAATTATCTCCACTTCCTTCCATTTTATGGCAAATGACAGAATCTCATTCTTTTGATGTCCAGATAATTCTCCATGTTTCTTCACTCTCTCATCTGTTGATGGTCATACAGGTTGATTCCACATCTTAGCTACTGTGGCAGGTGCTGCACTAAATGGGTGTGAGGACGACTTCCTGGCAGTTTGGGGAGCTTGGGAAGAAAATGAGTTGGGACTGAGAAAAAGGCTGGGTCATTCCTGCACACTGACAAAAATCCCAGGGGATTCAGGGTAAGGGAAGCCACAAATGTCATCACCTCACTCTCTCAACAACGGTCTGCCTCCCTCAAGCCCTGAACTCTACCTTCCCAATTCACTTGCCTAGAAGGCTCTGTCAGGGACCAGATGAGAAGGAGTTAATTCATGGATGCCACAGGAATGATTCTTCATTCTGCCTCTGATGCGGCAGACCATTAAAATGTAATATTATGTGTATCATGGTCCATTTCCTAGATGTGCGCGTGTGGCCACCGAGCTGGGGCTACAGCACTCTGTGAGGTTCCCTGCCCATCCCCTGAGGTACAGCTCATGCTGGGAGAGCAGAGGAGGACCCTGGACTCTGGCTCAGCTCGAGTTGGGAGCAGTTTGCTTTTCCCTTAGAGCCCCTCTTGACCTTGAAATTGCTGGTGGTCCCTAGCAGGGAACAGGGATGCGGGTCCAGGAACCCTTCTGCTTTTGGGGAGGTGAGAGTGTGGAGTTCACCCCAGACAGGAGCTTGAAGTCTATTATTCAGATGTGAGAACAGGTTCAGAGAGGACAGTAGGGTCACAGCAAGGTCTGTCCCCCTTCTAACCCCCACCCTGGGTGGAATTAGGGCTCAATTTGGGGGAGCCAATGGATCTCCAGGGGAGAGAGATGGATGTCCTACGAATCATGGTAAGAACCTGTGGGCCATTGGACCTTCTTCTGCCTGCTCCTTTCCCACAGGGCTTCAGGATGCCAAACCAACACTCCCAAGAGCAGTTTGTGCGTTGGAAGTCACAGGTGTGATCTCTAAGCCTCTCAATTAACACTGCCTCCTGTAGCCTCGGATGCCCAGGAGACGGTCCTATGTCTGGGATGGAAGAGCCTCTGTTCTGTCACTGTCAACATCCAGACCTGCCTGCCGGAGGGACTGTGTCTAGTAGCTAAGTAGCCCCCCTGGGAAGCATTGATGGTGGTAGAGGCCAAGGCTTATCTGTTTTGCAGTGATTCCCTTTGCTCCTCAGGGGTGTGGGCCCGTTCGACTTGATCCTTTCCCCTCTTGGGCGTACTGTTTGACTCCCATGCTGCTCGCCTCCCCTGGGCCCTTGTCCTAGCACAGCAGAGGCTCACTGCCTACCCCCTCTCCAGCTGCTACTGTGGCTCCCCTATAACTCTATAACACTGGTACCCAGTGTTCTCTCTAGACACCCTGGGATTCTGCCTGTCACCTGCCTGGGACTTAACGTCTACCAGGCTACCTGGGATGACATGGCCTATTCAACTCAGCTTGCTTCTCAGATGGCCTTTTTTTCCCCCCTGTTCCCAGATATGTCAGGCTCCTCAGTCCTGGGATTTTATTTTATTTTTTTCCTCTCTGCTTCCCTCTGCTGAGGGTTATTCCTCTATCTCCTAATTCGAGGGAGAATTATCTTCGAATCCACCAACAGCAGCTGTGTGTCATGTATCCTCAGTCATTCCCTGCTGAGTCTCACTGCAGTCCGGGCATCTGCTTTGCTTTAGGCTGCCCCCAGCCCCTCACCCGCCCTGGACAGTGAACAAGACTGAAGACAGATCTGTGTTGATCCTGACTGCTGTTGGGAATAAATGCCCATCATGGGGCTGACAAGGGTGGCCACTGGGCTGGACCAACTTCAACCAAGGGCAAACTTTGGAGTGTGAGAACCTTTTATAACTTCCCATAGATGCCATCCACTGACCTGGAAAGAAAGGAGTTTTATGTTACTAAGGCTATACCAATACTACTTAGATATTCCATGTCGAGGTTTAAGCATTAGAGTGGGGTATATGCTTTGGTAGCCTGGCTGGTTAAACTGTGAAGGTTCTAGAAGGATAGAGAATGCAAAGCAGCATGGGTAGGGGGCATCAAAGTGAGGGCAGAAGAAGCCAAGGAAGGGCAGCCTGGGATTGCAGCAGCCTGCGATTTCAAAGATGAAAGTGGCTTATTTTGTCACTTGCCTTTGCCAATAGCCCCACGTACGAACATGCCTGATGCTGTGCTAAGTGTTGCATGTATGTGCTCATTAAATTCTGGCTATGGGTGACCGAGTGACGCAGGCTGTTATTACACCCCCTTTACAGAGCAGTAGTGGAGGCCGGGGTTGGAGGCCCGTAGTCTGACTAGTGGGCGGTGAAGCTGAGGTTTGGCTGCTTCTGCAGCTGGCTCTAAGCCAGACACCCTCCCCACCCCCACCCTGCAGCTTCCTGCACAGGGACACACATGTCTCCTTCAGACAGCATCTGCTCCTGTGGGCTTCCCCTCCTTCAGGCCTCTGCTTCAACTTTGTCTATGCTGTTTCGTGAGACGTCTCCCTGCCTGCCCTCTGGCCTGGCTGGCCTTGGGAACTGCCTTGGGTCCCCATCATTAGGCTCCCATTAGTGACTGTACAGACATCACAAGTGGTTCTACTTAGGTACCTGCTTCTTCCACCCACTCAGCTCTCGGTTCGGTGCCCACCATCTTTTCTCCATTCCTGGAAAATGTAAGTCCTATGGAGTGGGGTGAGAGACAGAGGGCAGGCGCTGAATGCCCAAGCCATGACCTCACTGGGTGGATCTCTCCCAAGCCTGCTCTATGCTGTACCACGGGAAGACTGGGGTAATCAGATGCCAAACAGACTGGCTGCTCACATTGTGCTGGACTTCACAGACCCCTGGTTTATAATCCTTGTTTTAGAGGTGACAAAACGTAGTTAGAAGGCCTGTGAGATAGCACGAGGGCTTGGAGTGAAGGCCTTGATGATCTGAGTTCAGTCCCCAGGCCCTGACTTGGAAGGAGAGAATGAGCTCCTAAAAGTTTTACTCTGACGTCCGCACAAGTGCCGTGGCCTGTATGTGTCTACACAGACTATGTTAATACAGCAATAATAAAATAAGATAATAAAATACAAATGCAGTCAGAGAGAGAAGGTATCCCAGAGGCCACAGCTGCATGCCAGAGCAGGATTCGGACCCCACCCCTTTTGGATGCCAGCCCCAGGTACTCAGCAGCTCTTGTTAGCTACCTCCCAGAAGAAGGCTGCTCACCATACCGTAGGTCTCCCCGTGAGTGCCTGGAGCTGGACGATGACAACCCTGGGACTCAGGCTGTTTGGATGGCAGGGCTGATGCAGCAAACTGTCTTCCTGTGTCGTGTACCACGCTGAAGGCAGCCATTGGGAAAATTGAAAAATGATGACAGCCCAAACGAGGTGACCATTTTGATATCAGTCGACGGTTTGATGGTGGGAAGGAGCTGGACAGAACCAGAAAGGCCTTTTGTCAAAGCTATCTGCAGGGAGACAGAAGCAAGCCTTGGGACAGAGCCAGCGCCACAGCAAGAGCTAAGCCTCCGTCTGTACTGGCTTCCCAGTATAACTCTTGGGTCCTCCCAACCCTAGAGCTCTCCCTGGGTGCTCTTCACCATGCCAGGAAGGGGGGAACTTGACTTTTAACCCATGGCTCCTTTTCTCAGGGCTTGTGCTGTCTGAGTTTTATTTTTAGCAGGGGTAAAAGATTATTGTGTCGACAACACGGACCTCTGTTAAACAGCAGTGTGGCAGTGGAGGTAGATTTGGGAGGGACAGGCAGAGATGGAAAATGGGCTGGTGGCCCAGCTGGTAAATGCTTTTGGGCCTGGCTGTCTTAGAGCTACCCAGAACCCAGAAGCACAGAAACCCAGCCAGGAGGAGACCATGGCTTGGCCTTGACCTGCCCTGCCCCTTGCTCCATCCTTAGCTTCCAAGATCGGCTAGCATTCCTTGGCAAACAGTTTCACCAAATCCCTCTAAGATAAAATGAAAGAAGAGCTCATGGGGAGAGAGAAGGAGGCTCTGTTTATTGTGTCTGCCGCGGCCAGGAACTGTGCGAGGCACTCCACAGATTCACTTAATCCTCTCTGCATGCCTCTGAGACATGTATTAAAGGAAACAAGAACTTGATGTGTTGGGTTCCTGCCCGGGGCCAAAACAGTGTCACACATGCTATTTCATTTATCCACAATACCAGCCTCTTGTGGTCATAAAAACAAACTCCACCTGGGGAGGCCAACTCACTTGCTTGTGTTCCCAAAGTTAATCCCTGGCAGAGCAGTGGCCTGCATGCCACTCAATCTAAAGCCCAGGCAGGAACCTGGGCAAGGAGAAACAAGAAAAGTCACTAAGGTGGGAAAAAGGGGTCAGATACAGTGGCTGGCTTTTGAGATGGGAGGAGAAGTCCCCAGATTTTAGGTGAGGGAAGAGGGAGCAGGCAACTGATGGTCACTTACTGTGTTACTTACAGGCACGTGGAATGGAGTCCTTTTTGAAACAGGTATTGGAGACCGGTCACTCAAAGGTTCTAGGCCAGTCTGAACAGCAGTAATGCACAGAGAAGCAGCACTTTAGAGGATAAAGTTGTATATTGCATCCCATGCCCATGTTGTTTACGTAGATGGTATCAGTGCCAATGAAAAGCCCTCAGGGAGGTGGTTTTCTCTTATTCTGGAAGAGATTTTGATTGGATACGAGGTGATATTGCTAGTCCCTAAGAAATGATTGACTTTGCCTAGTAACCACTGTGTTAGGTCTGTGGTCCATACAACCTGAGCCCTGAGTTTTATGTGTTCGGAGTAATGAGGACCTTGAGGCAAAGCTCACATCCAGCTGCAGTGGTGAGTAGCTGTGTGACCTTGGGCAATTTGGATAGCCTCTCTGAGCCCCAGTCACTATCTTCAGTTTCTGAATGCCTCATAGCAGGATCAGACATCTTTCTGAGTTATTATGAATACCTGCAGGATAGTGCCTGTCATGGACCACATGGGCCCTATGGCCAAGGCAGGAAGTGAGAGCCCAGTAATGAGCTATAGGTGAGTGGAGAAACTCCTAGAAGGGACCAAGGCAAAGTTTTCCCATTCATAAATTGAGGTAGGAAGATAGGATGGACTATATAGTATGGATATTTTATACCCCTCTCAACTGGTCTCATAGTCTATGGTTTATTAGATTTGAGTCAGTAGATCATGGAAGGGTCATTTCTCATTGGGTACACCAGTTCGCTAATGGCTTAGTGGTCTGGAAGAATTTCAGTCTTCATCTGACTAAAGGTGTGCCTCTCTAGTTATGGCAGGGCTTAAGACATTCTACTGTTACAGATTCCAGAGCATTGAGGAGTCCTTTAACAGGCAGCTCTGCTCTGAAGACCTCTAAGCTCCATTGGGGACCTTTCAATCTCTTGTCATCAACAGGCAGTCACAAATGGAAAGTGATGGGAATTCTGACGTAAGGTGTCTGATTTCATCTTGACTTCTACTGCCCCCTCCACATGCCCTTCCCCCAGCCACAGGGCCTCTTATTGCTTTCTCTGGTCTTGGCCATTCATAGATTTAGAATCATTCCCTGCTCCAACATAGACATAGTTTCCTTCCTCCCTCCCTCCTTTCCTTCTTCCCCCCTCCTCCCTCTCTCCCTTCTTTCCTTTTTTTCCTTCCTTCCTTCCTTCCTTCCTTCCTTCCTTCCTTCCTTCCTTCCTTCCTTCCTTCCTTCCTTCACTTTTGACAGAGTGATTTGGCAGTCATCTACCAATTTAGGGTGATTGTTTTATGATCAGAAGCCCAGGAAGTATCTGCTCAGAACGCCACAGACCTAAGGGCAACCAGTCTGTTATGTCCAGATGCCCTCTTACTGGAGCTCTGAAGCTGGATCCTACTGCCCCTTGGCAGGATAGGAATAGGCCTCTGATAGTTGGGTGACAATCTGACCAACCTTGTAAAAACCTGGCAGATCTCTTTGGAACCCCCAGAGTGGCACGGTTCCCCTCATCACAAGTGCAGCCGACTCCTAAAGGTAGCTATGTCTGTGGGAAGAACCTTGTGCTTTGCCTGTGTGGTGTCTCGTTAACTGGGCCTCATCACAGTTCTGATCATATAATTGTATTCTAAATAACGCCCCATTAGCCAGTAGCTTACACACAAAAAAAATTAATATATTCATTAACCTCCCAGGGTTCCTGGGGGGCATTCTTCTTATTTGTTTTTCAGATAGGAAAGCCCCAAGAACACAGCTAATGCTTAAGTAGGTGGCTTCCCCAGTCATCCATAGCCATTAGGAGAAGCTGTTCTAATCTTCCTGGAGGGCAATCTGGCAGCACTCACTAAGCCTTGAAAATGCACTTACCCTCTAGCCCAGCACTTCTAGGAATTTACCTGAAATGAGAAGTCGATGTGTTCAGAAATGTATCTATGAGGCCACTTGTTCAAGCGCACTGCGTAATAATAGTGAGGCATTTGAAAAGAGCAGGGTGGAAGCAAGTTGTGGGAAGTACACGATCTGAGTTACAGAGCATGGGCAGAAGGGTCCCCAGACTCTAGAAAGAGTGCCACAGAAGAGTGGCACTACCAGAGAAGGTGATGAGGATGCATTTCACTGTTCTGGTTTTTGGTGGTGTTGTTATCGAGACAGTGTCTCTCCCTGTAGCCCAGGATGGACTTCGACCTGAGAGTCTCCTGCCTCATCCTTCTGGCTTCCATGTTTAAAGGCATTGCACCATCACGCCCATCTCATATTCCAGCCACATGACTTTTAGATCCCAGTTTTGTGGTGGTTTGAATAGGAATGGCCCTGTAGACTCATGTATGTGAATGCTTGGCCATAGGGAGTAGCCCTATTAGGGAAAGTGACCTTGTTGGAGGAGGTGTGTCACTAGGGGGTAGGTTTTGAGGTCTCAGAAGCTCAAGCCAGGCCTAGTGGCTCAAAGTCTCTTCCTGCTTGCTGTCTGTGGATCAAAATGTAGGACTCTCAATTCCTTCTCCAGCACCATGTCTGCCATGCTTCTTGCCATGACGATAATGGACTAAACTTCTGACACTGTAAGCCAACTGCCAATTAAATGTTTTCCTTTATAAGAGTTGCCATGGTCATGGTGTCTCTTCACAGCAGTAAAACCTTAACTAAAACTGAAGCTTATTCAACAAAATCCCTGTGTATATGTGACAGCAAAGACTGGAAAGCCATGTGTCCAGATGTAAACAGAGGCATTATGTTTCCCTAATGATACGTACTGCACACTTGATCTTGGTCCAAAGGCTGAGAAGTCATTGTGTTGTTTATTTTCATATTTCAACAATAATCACGTGTTACAAGCGCAGTCTTTTTACAGGAATGCAAAGATATGAACTTGATGACCTAGTGCCACCTTGTAGGGCAGCATGGTGAACGAGATATTCCTGCTGCCTCTCTGGTGAGAATGAGACCTCTCCTTGCCAAGTCCCAGGCATGCCGCAAGGGTGGCTTTGGCTTTCTGGAGCTCTGAAGGGAAGGCAGCTCTCCTAGAAGAAATGCTGTATTCACAGGTCTATGCCCATTCTCACTGGAGTAGGAGGGCAGCTGGGGAGGAAGCTGGGGTTGAACTAGGTACCATGGCAACTGAGGGTCAAGTGGCTGTGACCAGTAGTTGTGTGGGGGTTCAGGACTGGCTGTGGGAACCACATTCCAAGGCAGTTGCCCCTTCTGGTTCTGCCTCACTGGTGTAATTGAGCCCTCCTGGGCTGCAATACCTTGGGGAGCATCCTAACTTTACTTAAGTCCTGGCCAGAGACGCTTTCTTTCCAGAGTGGGACGGTTGATACTGAGTGTCAGCTTGACAGGGTCTAGAGTCATTCAGGAGATAGGCGTTGTCTGTGAAGGATCCTGTTGACTAGGTTAACTGAGGAGGAAAGAGCCACCCTAAATGGACCATACCAATCCATGGCCTGGGGGCCCAGACAGCACAGAAGGAGGACGAGAGCACAGGCATTCGTTGCGCTCTCTGCTTCCTGACTGCTGATACAGTGTGACCAGCCGCCCACCGTGATGACCCTACCCCCCCGAAACTGTAGGTCAGAATGAGCCCTTTCCTCCTTACATTGCATTTGTTAGATAATTCGTCACAGCGAGGAGAGCAGTGACGGCAGAAATCAGAAGCCCCTCCTGAGGCTGGGGCTCTAGGGTGCTCCAGCCTTTCCCCGCGAGAACCTCTGGTGGAGTCCACGTTTGCTGGAGACTCACCCATGCCTATTTTAAAAACTGCTGTTGGTCAAGTTCTCTTAAGGCTTGGTAGCTCAGGACCATTCTCCAAGCCAAACAAAGGGCTGCCCTCTTCAAATTCTGCGGGGCCTGCCCACAGAGACTATCACAGCTGTGCCCGCTAATTATTGACCTTCCCTCTTAGAAGGCGGGGTGGGGAGGGTATGGGTCCCTGTTTGGGTACTCGCACAGCCACACTCCTAACCAGTTGTATGCAATTATGCCTTAGCTGCATGTGACCTGGGGGTGTAGGGGGAGGAGCTATAAGGTACAGATGGCATAGGATGAGGGCAGGGGCTCTACACAGCCTCGGGGAAGCCATCCTTCCCCTGGGTTCAGATCTTCCAGTGTGGTTGCTTAAGGTCACCCATGCTCCTGCCCGCAACTCCCACCCATGGCCCCACAAGTCCTGAGAGTAAACTTTGGTGGCATTGCACCTTGGTTTGTTGTTGGGACCTTAGGAGGAAGGGTAGATGTTTGCGTCTTTCCCAGGGAAGGAATTTAGCCATGGCCTTGCAGCTGAATGCACTCCCAACCCACAACGTCTGTCACTCAGGACCCAGCATGCTTTGGGCCAGTTACTTCACCTTGGTTACTTCTGCTTTGTTATCTGTAAAACATAAGCACTGGCAGGTTTATTGTGAGGAGTAAATGGCAGGGTGCAGACAGCCACTGAGCACACAGTAGGTGCTCAGTTATCTCTCTGCACATCACTCACCATGGAGATGCTGGTGGGCAGAGCAGGTGGAGAAGTTAGTACTAAGTATATGGCATCTCCCGAGCAGGCAGGGTCCCCTTGTGGGTCTGTATGTCCACGAGCCACCCTTCCTGCCCCTGCTGTGCGTTCTGGCCTCCAGCTGTGCCCTGTGGCCAAGCAGCCCTGCATGGAAGCTGTTTCCCTGATTTGGTCCAGCTCCTGCCCTCTCACTCTGGGGTAGATTTAGAATTACAGAGACTTGAGAGCCTCATGGGCATTCCAACTCTGATGAGATTGTAGTTCACGGACCAAAGTGAAAAAAAAAATGTAATACCTGAGATTTATGCTTCTCAGACCCAAAACAATGGCCTAGCCACAAATCATCCAGAAGGACACGTTCTCCACAAGAACACGTCTGTCCGGTTTCCTCTGTCAGCCACTGAGCACTGCGCCGCCGCCAGGAAGCCTTGAGCCAACCCTCATTTGAGCAAAAGACCACGAGACGCCTGAGGGTTGGGGTGCTGTGTTCTGATTTTGTGGCTGTGGTAAGAGAGTTGCTTTGATTCTCTGAGCACTGGGTGGGGAACCATGGGCAACAGAGAAACCTGACATGGTGATTGGCAAGAAGGCTGAGAGAGCAGACCCGTTGACCTCTGTTAGGGACATAGAACTGGCATTTGGACACCCTCGGTGTGCTCTCTCTCTCTCTCTCTCTCTCTCTCTCTCTCTCTCTCTCTCTCTCTCTGTTTTTCTGGCTGCCTCTGGCCAGTTGCCCTAAAATGAACTATTTCCTGTCTTATGGAGGACATAATCGAGGCAGGCATAAATGGAGGCATAAATGGATGATCTGGTGTCATTCATGAGAGCCCAGCCTCTGGTGAGCTGCAGGTCCAGCGGTACCCATTCATGACACTCCCTTTTGGGGAGGTTCTCCGGCAGGTGGCAGAGCATGGTGGTGAGCCATGCATGCATCCAGATGGGCTTGCATCCCAGCACCACTGCTTAGTAGCTGACTGCTTTGTAAGTGAGGCCACTGCGCTAAGCCTCAGTGTCCTTGTTTGTAGAATGGGGATAATGAACACTCAGGGTGGCTGGGAGGATATAAATGAAGCATGGAAAGTTCCCCCCAGCTGTACTTGGTCCATAGCAGGTGCTCACAGGATGGAGATCCATGGTGCTGTAGTTAGATGTTGGCACATACTGGCACAAGAGAGACCCAAGGACGAAATAGCCAGCTGGGCCTGGGTACACAGGAAGTGGGTTCTGGAGATGGGTCACTATTGTGCCTAAAAGCAGAGTATGGGTCCCTGGAAGAATGCTGTAGATGTATGGAAGGCCAAGGTAGGAGGGAGCTGGGGAACAAACAAGCTAAGCAGATTCCCTGGGCTGGCATGGTGAGATGGGAGCAGAGGCACAGGGCAGAAAACCCTGATGGGGAGGGGAGGCTGGTGTAGGAGGCTGTGGGAGTACCTGTAGTTACAAGGACCATAGGAAAAAGAGGCCACACCTCCTCTAATCATCCTGGAGGATGCTCTTGCCAACATCCCTCAGCCTCCAAACCTGTCATGGGAATGCGTATCCAGGCCTTGCAGGTAGCTCTGGGATACTCTAAGATTGCATCTGGTAGGAAGAAAGAGGACTCTTTTTTTTGGAGTGGGGCTATCAGAGCACGGAGCAAAGAGGAAAAGAGGCCAGACATTGCTGGTCTGGAGACTGGCTCCCTGGAGGGTCCTCAGCAGGGGGAGAATAGCAGAGCAGCCTGTCTTAGGGTTCTGTTGCTGTGAAGACACCACGACCATGGTAACTCTTAGAAGGAAAACATCTAATCGGGGTGCTCACTTACTGTTTCAGAGGTTCAGTCCATTATCATCATGACAGGGAGGATAGCAGTGTGCATGCAGGCAGATGTGGTGTTAGAGGAGTAGCTGAGAGTCCTACATCTTGTAGACAACAGGAAATCGACTGAGACACTGGGCGGCATCCTGAGCATAGGAAACCACAAAGCCCGCCCCCACAGTGACACACTTCCTCCAACAAGGCCACACCCACTCCAACAAAGCCACACCTCCTAATAGAGCCATTTCCTTTGAGGGTCATTTTCTTTCAAATCACCATACAGCCCCAGTATTGGTGTGGGGCTGGTGGAGGGACAGGGGCCTTTCTGCTTTGGTGGGGCAGGGGAGGTGTTTAGACTGATTTCCAAGAGAAGGGAAATGGCAGTGAAGTTGGGATCAAATCCTAAGCGATGGCTGCAGGTGAGCAGTGTGCAGGCCCTGCCCCTGGCAGCATGTCCGAAGCCACAGCTGCCTGCCTGCATCACCATGCCCCACTACGGTCCGTAAGCAGTTCACAGGAGTGACCTTTTCCCTGACTCCTCCTTCAGCAATGGGACCAGGTGACCGCCCTGCTTACAGGGGCATGAGGACCTGGAGACCCTGACCCCCACTTTTCCTTACACCTTAACTGTGTGCCTCTAGCATCTATTTTTAGCCATAGAGCCAAGGCCTTTCAGGAAATGAGGGGTGGGGTGAAATATATGACTGCAGCCATGCATTTGTGGTTTGTTTTCTTTTTTTAAAAAATGGTTACTCTGTTGAGTATAACACTTTCTGAAAGGAAACAGACTCTAAGGGTCGTGGGTTTGTCGTCAGCAGCCAGAAGGCCATTAAAAAGAAGTTGAGGAGAGGGGATGGATTCAGGTTACATGGAGGAAAAGTAAAGGAGGAATGGGTAGTGGGCTAGAAGCCACAGGTCACCCTGGAGGTGTAACCGTCTTGTTAAATAAGAAACACAGAGCCAAATACAGAGTTAAAAGCCAAGAGGTCAGAGCAATAGCTAAGAGCTGAGACTAAAAACCTTACCCTTCACTGCTGCTGCTGTCCTACCTCTCCTCAAGAGCGCTTACTTCCTGTGTATCTATCTTTTTTATAGACTTTCTGTTCTGCCTTCTCATTGGTTGTAAACCCAACCACATGACCTCCTCGTCACTGCCTGTCTGTACAGACCTTCAGGTCTTCTATGGTTTGTATTGAGATTAAAGGCATGTGTCTCCATGCTGGCTGTGTCCTTGAACACACAGAGATCCACCTAGCTCTGCCTCCCAAGTGCTGGGATTAAAGGCATGCGCCACCACTGCCCAGCTTCAGCTGTGGCTTGCTATTAGTCTGACCCCCAGGTAACTTTATTTATTAACATACAAATAAAATCATTTTTCAGTACAAATAAAATATCATCATATTACCCTCTTACATCCATTTCACAGATGGGGAAATTGAGGTTGAAAGATTTCTAGCCTTGTTCTCAGAGGGCTTGGGACTCCTGGCTCCTCCTGAATCCCTGTCCTGATGGGGTCTGGACCCTAGGCTGGTAGTGGGTCTGACAAGAGGCAGGGGGCCCAGGCTTTTGGCTCCATTGCATGGCAGATGGTATTGCCCAAATGTCTGGGGAGGGGGAGTTGGGGGTTGTCCTATGAAAGAGCGTCCTACCTATATCCTCCTGGACTTTCCCGTCCTGGAGAGCCTTAGGCCTCACTGCTGCTTCTCCCAAGGTTACTAACTTTTCTTTCTCTGCCCACCCACGGGCTGTCATGCATTGGGTCCTAGTTGGTAGGTATACCTACCCAGCTTGCCTGGCGCCTCCGGCCCTGCTGAGGCATACCCCTCCACACTGACCCTGGGGCAGAAGTGCTAGGTCTTTCTCTTGTCCTGTCTTGCTCCAGACCCAAGTACTCTTCCTGCTCTCTGAGGGCAGGCTGGGTGAGGATCATAAACAAACACGTGCCTATGGGTGAACACGTGCTTTGAGGGTCTCAAATACACCAAGGGGTTTAAGCCTTGATGGGAACCTTTCTTGCTCACAGAACTGTCAATCCTCATTTGCTATTCATGGCCTTACCCCAACCCTGGGGCCCTCTTACCCATTGTGATACATTTTCCTGAAATATCACTTGACTCCAAAGAGAATGAACTCTTTCCAGACCAAGCATTAATATGCTTGAGATAATTTAGACTATGTACTCAATCTGCTGACCTACTGTGTGTTGGGCCTGTTTAAGTTTAACCTGCCTTTGAGAGAATAATGTGACCCATCTTACTATGTCTTGGTTTCCCACACAATCAGCTGTTACAAGCTCCACTAAATGCACAGTTTTCCTCTTAATTATGTATTCTTCAGTGCTCCTGACCCAGAATAGTGTATGTGTGTGGGTGTGTGTGGGGGGTGTGTGTGGGGGGTGGTAATCATTTATTGAAAGCAGCCAAAAAGTTGGAAGCAACTTTAAACAAAAGAAACATCCCATAAATGTTAGAAGCAACATGAGGATATGGGGGGGGGGGGTGGCATCTGTGCATGGGTTTGAGTGTTCTATGAGTCAGCTGGGGTCAGTAAAGTAACTTCTTCATTTATAAAATTCTGTGGAAGATCTCTGCAAGAATTCCTCGTTCCTTCCTCATCCCACGAGTTCTGTGCTGTTCCATAAATACAGAGCAAGGTCCTTTGTCAGGGACAGACACAGGCACACCAGACAGACCACAAGGACAGACAGCTCTCTCTGTCTCTCTCTCTCTCTCTCTCTCTCTCTCTCTCTCTCTCTCTCTCTCTCTCTCTCTCACACACACACACACACACACACACACACACCACATTCACACACACACACACACACACACACACACACACACACACACACACACAACAGACTACAGACAGATGGAAGCCACAAGGACAGAAGTGGAGAATTCAAATGTGGGCTCGTTCTTGGTCAAACTAATTCAAGAGGAAGTTTCTGTCTTCATTCCTTCATGCGACACTGATGCATTTGGGTGTCCCCTCTGAGGGCATCACCAGTGTGTCAACCCCTGACTCACCATCTGTGTCCACTACCCACTGCTGCTTTCCTCAAGTCCTTCCCCAGGCCCAAGCCTTCTGAATGCTGCATCTTGTCCCGCCTGGACCCCACGTGGTTCCCATGTCTCAGCTGGAGCATCCACACTCAGGACCTGCTGGAGCGGGGGCAGGGCTAATTGTGCAACTGTCTTGTGTGTCTGCTGAACCTCCCTACAGGACTGTGCTTCTAAAACACCTGTTGACAGTGCAGCAGCCAGCAAGTTCCCTGGGTGCCGTGTCTCCCCCCAGAATGTTTCCCGAGCATAGGGAGAAGCAGCATGGGGGAAGAGTATGAGGGTACCCAGGGGCCTGGGCTCTAGTTAGGAGCAACTTGAGCTGACCAGTGTCTGGATAGAGGGGTTGACCACAGGAGGGTGTGACAGTTCGCTTTAATTGTTAACTTGTCACAATCTAGAATCACCTGGGACAAGATGCCCAGTGAAGGACTATCTGCATTGGTTAGGCGTGTGGGCAGGTCTGTAGGATGTTGTTTTGATTGCCTGATGTGATGTGGAAGACTCCCGGCCTAAATGTGGCAGCATCTTCTGGTAGGCTCTGGACATGGAAGAAGGAAACATTTGCTTTCTTGCTTGCTTAGCCTTTAGTCTTGCTGGCTTCAGGGGTTGGGGGTTTGGGGTGTCTCTGTGACCACCAAGGCTAGCAGAGTGTCAATTCATGAGAGATAAGAAGGCAGCTTGGTTCAACATGTCTCAGTAGCTAGTGTTGGTTCAAAATTTGAGTCTGCCTGTGAGTAGTTTGTTTTAGGCATATTTAAGCACAGTACAATTTGTGGGTTAAAAAAAAAAAAGACAGAACAGAAAAGAAGTTTCCTGGTGATAATTAACTTCAATCCCATGCGCACAACAAAGCTTATGATGTGACTACATTGGAATTCTTGTAAAATACAAGTGACATTTTCCATAAAGATAGGTTCTGTAGATTAACCAAGGAAACAGGCTCAAGGTAAACAAGGTACATGACAAGGGTCTGAGGGAGGATCAGGGGTCATCTATGCAAAGGTCACCAGTCTATTAACCATGTCAGTCCCCAGCCTTCTGGACAGAAAGTGGAGTTATCCATCTCTCCCTTTGAAGAGACAGCCCTGTGCATTGAACATTCCTGGATCCCCTAGAGCTTATCTGTGAGCACAGGACCTACACACTTCCTACAGCTGGTGATTTTATCAACCCTGTGGCTACTGCTGACTCACTCCCTGATAGCAGAACAAGATTCTTCAGACTTCCACCGTGGACTTAAGACCAACAGCTCCGCAGGATTCCTCTAGGCCTTTGATACCAGATTGAGACTGCTAAGGCCCCCAGCCCTGTGGGCTGAGCTATTACTGGGACCTCAGCCTTTGTTGTGAGACAGCCATTGATGGAGTACCCCGACCATATCCTTTAAGTCGGTTAAACAACACACCCCACCCCATATGTATTCCTTCTATTGGTTCTGAACGGCTCTATCTAAGTCAAGAGGACAAATCCACGAGGCGTGGACATCACAGTGCTCAGGGTGTAGCACTGATCGTGGGGAGGATGCAGGGGAGACAAAACAACCAGACCCAGTCAGCTCAGAAAGTCAGCAAGCAGCAGCCGTCTGTTTGCTTTCCCAGATGCTGAGGGCTGTGAGCAGGGACAAACAAACCAAGGCACACAGAGGCAGGGAGAGAACCTGCTGCCACCTGCTTCTTCCATGGCTGAGACTTGCTGGCCAGGCCCAGCCTTGGCCACCCCTTCCCTGGGCCTTGCTCCTGTCCTGAGGGTCTCCTCTGCAACTGCATGGACCCAATAAGAAAACAAGCCTGCTTCTGCTTCTCACTTGCTGCAGTCTCGCCATAGCTCCCTATTGCCAGTCAAGAACATCCAGACCCCTTAGTCTGACTCCACAGATACCTTAGGGATTTAGACTCAATTGGCTTCCTGAAATCCATTTCCCTCCATTCTCCCATGCCTATCCTGGTACCTTTTCTAGTTATTCTGGAACATTCCCCTAGCTATCCTGGAGTCCTCCTCTAGCTATCCTGGAGTCCTCCCCTAGCTTTCCTGGAGTCCTCCCCTAGCTATCCTGGAGTCCTCCTCTAGCTATCCTGGAGTCCTCCCCTAGCTATCCTGGAGTCCTCCCCTAGCTTTCCTGGAGTCCTCCCCTAGCTTTCCTGGAGTCCTCTCCTAGCTATCCTGGAGTCCTTCCCTAGCTATCCTGGAGTCCTCCCCTAGCTTTCCTGGAGTCCTCCCCTAGCTATCCTGGAGTCCTCCCCTAGCTCTCCTGGTTCCTTCTCCAAGCTCTCCTGGCTCAGGGCTTGCTGGAGTTCTTGAAGATCCCTAAACACTTGGGCCTCTCACATGACCCGTGTTGTTTGAATGTGTCATTTCCCATCCCTAGTGCCTCTCGTCTTCATCTGGAAACCTCTACTCTCTTGGGACTCAAGTTGAAGATTATCTGCCATAGACACATATACATCCCTCACTGACCAGCACACTTCCTGGGACGAGGACATATGTGTACCTGCCTGTGCTGTCCCTTAAATGTGGCAGAGGTGACAGTCCTCACCACACAGATGGTCATGGTCTATTCCCTCCTATGTGCCCCTTCCTAGAAAAGGGTCCAAATGAAGTCACTGTGCAGACAACATAGAATCCTTCTTAGCAGAGGATGGGGAGGGCCAGGGGGCTTTCTCAAGCCCCTGCTTCCATATTCCTGAGCTGTAGGGTCATATGTTTTGGGGGGTCCACTCATTGCAGCAGTTTATAGAGGCCACTAGCTTCCTCTCAGGCTCTGAAACAAGGGAGAGCCAGGCGTTTCACCGCAGTTTATTTCCTTCGTCGTCTGCCACCCGATGGGGGCCACCTATTCTCCTCAGTTAAAAGGACAGATCAGTCTTCAGCTCTTTGCCAGAACAGTTGCTGACAGTCAAGAAGCAGGGCCATCAGACGGACCGCCAACAGCAAGGACATGAAAGATGTGTATCCCGAGAATCCGTCTGCATACTTCCCAGCTCTAATTTCTCCCCTCGGGAGAACGGGATGAACAAGTCTGACAGGTATTCAGTGACTGGGGTAGAAAGAGAAAAATAACAAGCTGCCAGGACTTCAAAAGCAACACTTTCTTGGCAAAAAGGATGTGATAACAACTTGATGAGATAAAAGGTTTGGAGCTCTGAGCTGCACTGAGATTCAGAATGAAGACAGATAGTGTCCAGAACGTGGCTCTGACAACATCTTAAGGAACATGACCACAGGCTGGTGTGGGAACAACCGTGACTTCCAAGGTGAGATGAACTCACTACACAGGTGTATGTGTGTGCATGTGTGTGTGTTGGAGGGGGCGGTAAGTATGGGGATGGGGATGGAGAGAAAGAGATTAGTGGTCCACCAGTGAGTTTCTCTGATGGAGTGGATTGTTTGTGTTTATGTGTGTTTTCAGAGTGTGAATGTTCCTATGATGGCTGTGTGTGATCTGAGTGTGTACACAGACTTTGTATGAGGGTGGAGGTTGTATCAGCTAGCTATAGCCATGATAATGCTGCATAACAAACCACTTCAAACCTCCATAACTTAAACAGTCTTTAGAGACAGCTTCGCTCAGCAGAGCTATCCTAGATGTTCCTGGCTCTTTGATCCAGGGACCAGGCTGCAGGTTGGGATCAGGCTTATCCACATGCTATGCTCCTTGGACTATTGTCACGGGGACACGTGCCAGCTCTGGGTGTCTGCCTCTCTTCTGAATGAAAGTACAGATCCTTCTTACCAAGACCCCTCAGAGCTAGTGAGCAGGCACTGTTCCCTCACATCTCAGGCTCTGTGCTTCCTGGGTCTGAGAATACCAGGCTCAAGGACCAGTGTGGTAGTTAAGGTGGATTGCCAGCTTAATTGGATGAACCCACATCTGCAACTTTAATGGGGCATAACCCTGAGTGTCTCTACCAGAAACTCATTTGTTTGGTAGGAGAAATTTCAAGACAGAACAACATTCAGGTCATGGAATGGCTGATGCTCATTGCATTTACCCAGGTTTATAGTGAGAATTCAAAGCAGGAAGATATTAAAAGTGCAGCTTAATTGCCAGGCAGTGGTGGCACACGCCTTTAATCCCAGCACTTAGGGAGGCAGAGGCAGGCAGATCTCTGAGTTCTATAGAGCGAGTTCCAGGATAGCCAGGGCTGCACAGAGAACCCGGTCTCAAAATAACAAAACAAACCTTCCAAAACAATCAAACAAACAACAACAAAAAGCCATGTGTGGTGGCACACATCCTTAATTCCAGGCAGCAGTGATGAATCTCTGTGAGTTCAAGGCCAGCTTGGTCTACATAATGAATTCAAGACAGCCAGGGCTACACAGAGACAATGTCTCAGAAAAAGGAAAAAAAAAAGTGCAGTTTAATGAGGAAAGCAGTATGAATGTAGCTAGAGTGTAGACAAATCAGTTTTTGACAAAGGGACTGTCCTTAAAGAGACTGAAACCACTAAAGCCAAACAGTTTCTACTAGGACAACAGGACAGGTGCCTTGAGGACAAGACTCCACCCACTGCAGACTCGAGCTTGTAAAAAGAGAAGTCTATTTAAAAGGACAGAACCCCACCTGAGAACATCCCAGCCGTGAGAACTGTACTAAAACAACTGCCCAGAGAATGTGTTCTCATGTTCCTCCAAGGAGACACAGAGAGATTGCTCCAGGGGTGGTACAGATGGACCAGGCTACATCGTGAGCGGGCAGCTGAACTTGGTGTCAACCACATGTGCTAGAGACGGCCTATGAAAACCTGATGTGTTGCCAGTGGAACCTGTGCTGGAGGTACCCGAGAATGAGGACATCAATCCTCCAGGCCTGGCCCGCCTGCCTTCTGTGGGCCAGGGAGAAAACAACCCTTGTGTCCCGAGGGCAGACTTTATGGCGTATGCATGTCATGTTCTCAGCCACCCAACTGTTACTGGTTCTTGTGATCCTCCTACTCTATTTGTTCTTTATGATTTTTTTCTCTCTCTCTCCTGCAGTGGCTTCCATGAAGTTAGAGATGATATTCAGATTGAGACAGTGGCAGGAGTTAAAGCTCTTATGCAGGTCATGGAAAAAACCCCGAAGGTTGGTGGCAGAAAACTGTAGATGGAGTGACATATAGATAGGATAAAAGACAAGAGTTGTCCAGAACTAGTTAGAAGACAACTTGACGAGTTACAGAGAGATGAAGAAGGACTTAGGCTGAGAGGAAGCTGGCAGTCTGGTACCTTAAACCATTGCTTGTATTTCTGTGCTTTCTGAGAAACCACAAGTAGATGGCCTCTGGGGTGATTTTTCAGATGTTCTGATAATCATTAACCTGCAAAAGAATAAGCTGGTATGCTTTGGCTTTCTTCCTGGGAACTTCTATGTGAGATCAAGGGGCACGGGAACACTTTGCTGATATACAAAAAGAACTTTTGAAACTATTGTGAAGAACCCAATCGCCTGTTGAATTTTCTCACCCCCTATTTCCTTGCATTATTACAATAAAAGACTGGTTGATTCTGATCGGGAGAAGGCAGAGAAGATGCACATCTCCAGATCTGACAAGATTTGTCAGCTTGCACCAACTCCTGTGTCCCAGTCTTTTCTTGCACCTGCCAGACATCCCTGCCCTTCAAGACCCTTGAAACTGCTGAGGCTGGTCCCCAGCACACACGGGTCTGGTTTTGCAAACATGTAATGTATAATAATAAGGCCATGGAGGCTTGCACCAAGGTTCCAGAAAGCCATCAAGGCCAATCCATGGGACACAGGGTCTGGTCCCTCCCAAGGAAGCTCCAAGCAGCCACCGTGTGAAGTTGCAAAGGTAAAGTCTCTATTGTCATGGAAACCTGAGGACACTAGAAAGGCCAGAAATATGGGCTGTTTTGTCAAGGCAAGTTACAGGTATCCCAAGGGGAACTGGCCCAATAGAGAGACCATAGGCCCCACAGGGAACAGAGCTGGAGGGATGGGGCTGACCAAAACCTCTGGAGTCCCCACGGTATCCCCAAGAGAGTCAGATGCCAGCCATGGGGCTGTAGGATTTGACGATTTCTCTGCTGGGTTTTGGTCTCATCTTTCCATTCTGTGCCTCTATCCCTTCCTTTTAAATGGAAATGTTTTCTAGGTGCCATTTTTTTAAAAATAGGGCTGGCAGTTAAAAGATTACCTTGACTTGCAAAAGGAGATTTTGAACAATGTCAGAACTGTTACAACTTTGGGGACTCTTTGTATTAATAGATAAACATGAGACTTTAGGGACCAGAGCTAGAAGCTTATGGTTTAAACTGATGATTTTTGAGTGTCGATTTCACAAGAACTGGGCTTGTGAGAATTAATTTTGATTGTCAACCTGATCAGATTAGCAGATGCCTAGGGCATTCATAAGGCACATCCTTGGTGTGTCTATGAGGGCATTTTCAGAGGAGATTATCTAAAGGCTTATGACCTGCTGTGAATGTGGGCAGCACCATCCCATAGGCTAGAGTCCGGACTGATTATAAAGGAGAAGAGAGAGAGAGAGTCAGCTTGGCATTGGCATGTCCCTTTCTCTGCTTCCTGATCTGCACAGAGGTGAGCAAGCAGTCTCATGTCCCTGCCACCACAGCTGAAAGCTGCTCCGGCCACTTCTACCTTCTCCGTGATGATGGACAGATCAAATGTGATGCAAAATTGACTGACCTTCCGGTAGTTTGGGTCGGAAATGTCTCCCATGGGTTTATGTATTTGAACACTTGATCTCCCGCTGGCAGTACTCATGTTATGAAACATTTAGGTGAAGTCCTGCTGGATGAAGTGTAACACCGGGGGCAGACAGTGCTGATTCATAGCCTTGGCCTGCTTCCTGTTCACTTTCTCGGCTTCCTGTGTACGGGTAGAAATGTGGTTAGCCAGCTTCCTGGCCCTGATGCCATGCCATGCCTTCTCTGCCGTAATAGACTCCCCTCTGGATCCATAAGCCAGAACAAACTTTTGTTTAAGTTGCTTTTGGCCACGGCATTTTCTCACAGCGACAGAAAGGAACCCTTTCTCCCTTATGTTGCAAGCAATGAGAACAAAATAACAATACAGGCAAAGAAGAATACCATACTCAGCATGACACCATTCCAGGGAAGGAGAACCATGGCCAGTAGGGTCCTTCTGTTGCCAGGAGCGAGACCTCCAGGAATAGGAGAACTCTGAGTTTGCAGGTCGACTCTTCCGTGACTTGTGTGTAGAACAGCCCAGTATGTACACTCAGAATCTTGTTCAACAATGAACACATTCTGTAGAACCATAAAACTGTTTGGATAGCATGATGGGCAAGAATCGAAGGACCCCAGGCTGCAAGACCACTGCTGCTGTGCGAATTGAGTGCACCATCTTGATATCCACTATGGGATGGAAATTAAAAACCACCCAAAGCTGATGTGTATACCCACCCACCACCTTCCGGGTCTGAGCTGCTTCCTCCAGCTCAGCCAAGGAGGTATACCTTTCTAAGTGGCTCTAGCCAGGCAGCATTTGGAGACAGAGATGAGAGGTGAGGGGCTGATCCCCAGGCACATTTCATTGCAAGCATCTCCTTCGGCTAGAAGAGGAGCTGGGAGCGCCACCTGAACCATTACCTAGCAGAAGAGCAGAAATAAGTATAATGAGTTTCAGGCATGAGGCTCCAGCGGGCAAATTCTCTTTCTCCCATACTGGTGTTGTGGGCTCACCCTGTGGGAACATGCCATGAGAGCAACACATTATTAGGCTGTTCCTCATCGCTGCACTATAATGGAGCCAAATTTTCTCCGTTAGTTACACTCGCCTTTAGTTTTTTTTCACTGGATGTATTTTTAATTTTTACAACAGGGTTGGGAAATTTTCAAAGCGGACTCTACGAGACAGGCTCCAAATGTGCCGTGTATTTGGTTCAAAACTCAAGGCTTCCAGATGCGTCACTGCAAGGCTCAAAGGATAAGTAAGAAGCAGGTTTCTCTGGCCTGCGGGAGGAACCATCACACAGAGTGTCAGGACTCTGGCAGTTACGGAGTACATGTATCTTTGAACCACACGCTGCTGGAGTACCACCTTATTGCCAGGCATGATGCGAGGTTCTGGGGCTCTGGGGAAGATTGAAACAGGCAATGTGATGCTGTAGCCCATTCAGGCTGCCATAGTAAGGTGTCATAAGTCTAAGTGTTACAGCTCTGGGGGGAAAGGTATCCTGGCAGTCAGGAGCCAAGGAATATCATAAAGTCACACCGCACAACAAACCTCACACATTTATTGGGAAGCACACTGTTGGGAATCTCCTCTCTGATCTCACTCCTCCCCTTCCAGACCCTGCCCCTCAGAAAGCCCCCCAAGAGTCAGCTCCACCCCCCAGGGGCTGATCAAGACCAGGCCTATAGGGTATTTAAGACCTGGTCACCAGACCCGCCACGTGATTTTCTCTCCTGTCTTTCCCAGAGTCACCCAGGAGTTGCTTTGTTCTATTTATTTATTAAACATAGACTTATTAATTCAGCCTGACCTGATTTATTGCATCTGCAGAGTTACCCACTACTGGAGGTTATATTGTCTTATCGCAAACCTCATAGATTGTTGGGAAAACCCAAGAGGGTGGCTGTCTCTGCTCAAGAGAGAGGCAGCAAAGAGCTGAGCAGGAGGCAGGTTTTATACAGGGTTTCTTGAGGGGGGTGGAGCTTCCCAGGGTGGGCTTTTTTTTTTTTTTTTTTTTTTTTTAAATATCTCTGTAGGGTAGAGTTTAGTCATCTGCATCTTCAGGGGCTGAAAACAGTAGTCTGGGGGCAAGGCCTAGCCACTGTCACCCCCAGGGGCTTACAATAAGCTGTTAAAGTTTATAGATGCTAGAACACCCTTCTCACAGTTCTTGAGCCTGCATGTCGGAAGTCAGGGGCTAGCAAGGTGAAATCAGATGACTGAGTCAGTCTATCGGGCTCACTGTCTGGGAAAGGTGGAGGGCTCTGTGAAGTTCCTTTTATAAAGGTGCTCATTCGGCTTCGGAGAGCCCCACCCTCAGGACCTGGTCACCTCTTAATGTTATCACTCGAAAGTAAGGATGACATCCTGTACTCGAAAGTAAGGATGACATCCTCAAATATCCTCACTCCATGATGACTACCATTGATCTGGGCACCACAGCCAGTCCTTAACATAGCAACCTTTGCCCTTATGGAGCTCAGCTCTTAAAGAAACTGATAAGCAGTGAAGGGGCCCCCAGAGACAGTCAGCAGGTGGCAGGAGAGGCCATTTGGGACCCCACTAGAGCTGAGGGAGAGAGCTGTGGAGAGGAGGTATTGACCACTATGGGTGGACACTTCCAGCTGTGATGGCAATGATGCCTCCCAGCTGTCAGGTTGCCAGGGATGGGACCAACTCAACACAGCCTTGCTAAAGATGAATATGAATCCCAGGTTGGTCCGTGGCTGTCTCTGAAGCTGGGATTGGCCTCAGATTGCAAAGTCCTCCTTCCGTCTTCAAGAGCAAAATGTATCTTGGCTTGGATTTGAGGCTAGGTGACTCACAGGCCTATTTTAGCCCTTCCAGAGGCCACTGCTAGCCCTTACATCTTGCATCCCTCTTTCAGGAAAAATTGGCCATCACCCCAGGGATTGAAGGCAGATGACACAGGGATGTTGAGAGCTGGGGACCACTTCCTTATCCCCTTCTTCGTGCTATCCACAGATCCCAAGGCTTCCAAGTAGTCCCAGCTTAAGGCCCACAGTGGGACCCTTATTAGGAAGGTCAGGAAAAAGACCAATCCCTGAAATAAAATCCATGAAGATCAGAGTACCATGAACGTCACCAGCCTGAAAGGATTCTCCTTATTCACTGGCTGGCTTGTCCAGAGATACTCATGCAGCACGTGCTGTGCACGCTTGACCTTGCCAGTGCTTGATCTTGCCAGCTGGGTGCTGGCACCATGGGAAGCTGAGCTGAGAACACTGCATGGACAGCATGTGCTGTGCTGTCAGGGACCAGAAGAGCAGAGGCAGTGCAGGGGACACTCCATGGAGACGGGAGGTAGAGGAGGTCCCGATGAGGATGGGGTGACATCTAGGTGGGGCAGAATGCAGTCTGTAACCCTGTTTCATGGATGAATGTTTGTCTCCCCAAAATAAACCCTCATCGGTGGGATCAATGTCCCTTACATAAGGGACTTCTGGGTATTCTCACCCTCTTCTCCCTGTGGGAGGAGTCAGCTGTCTACAGCCTGGAAAGGATC
Source organism: Peromyscus leucopus (assembly GCF_004664715.2). Classification (NCBI taxonomy): domain Eukaryota; kingdom Metazoa; phylum Chordata; class Mammalia; order Rodentia; family Cricetidae; genus Peromyscus; species Peromyscus leucopus. The sequence continues at coordinate 72,197,353 of NC_051063.1, forward strand.
CCTCACTAGAACCTGACCCCGCTGGGCCCCTGACCTCCAAAAGGGATCAGTTTTGTTGCTTTTTAGCCATGCAGCCTATGGTACTTTGCTATGGATGTGTGGCTGCCCTGAGATGGTCTCCTTCCTTCATCCCATCTCTCTTCTGCTTGGAGGGACAGTGGTGATCCGCTGGAAAGAATAAACGCTGCAGTTATGGCCTAACAAGAGATTTTGATGATTGTTTGTCCAGTTGGTTTTTTACTAGGAAGGAGCTGATAATTCTGCAGGCTCGAGAAGAGTGGGTGGGATTAGAACTAGACAATGACACAGGTAGGAGAGGCACCCTTCCCTGAACCAGATGACCCGGATCTCAGGGAGCGGGCAACGGATTTGAAACAGCAGAGATCTGTGCGTGCCCTAACCCCCAGGGTACAATCTGCCACTTCCAGTTCCACTTTACCTTTCAGGGGAAAGAGGATTGAAATACTCATAAAGTGACACGGCTCAGGTTTTAGCCATTTCTCCAATCTATTACAGATGGCAACCCACGCTGATTTGATGAATAGCATTTGCAGCAATTTGTCTTTCCCAGGTATGTTAAGTTGGTTTTCCTAGAAGCAGCGGCTCCCTCTGCACCCAACTATTTCCTGGGCTTGAATTGTATCTAATGGAGTTGCACAATCACAATTACACATAAAGCTGGCATAAACGGGTCTGGGCTATCACATGGGATTTTGAGTACATGTGACATTGAATAGATGGGAACAGACGTGGACAGGCACAGAGCGCAGCCCTTGCAGACTGCATGCATGTACTGGCTCCGTCAGAGAATCCAGTCTGTGAAGAGGGAGAGAGTCGACTTTCTAGTCACTCTAGTCACCTCTGTGAGGTAGAAGCTAGCGAAGAGAGCCTCTACAGAAGCTCTGAGGGAAGTACTGCGCTTTATCTGCATTTAACAAGAAGCAACAATGCTAGGTGGTGGTGCATGTACTTTAATCCCAGCACTTGAGAGGCAGAGGCAGGCGGATCTCTGTGAGTTTGAGGCCAGCCTGGTCTACAGAGTGAGTTCCAGGACAGCTTTGGCTACACACAGAGAAACCCTGTCTCAACAAAGCCAAACAAACAAAACAAAACAAAAATAGAGATAAAGACAAGGATTTGAATATAGGCAGCTTATTGATCAAGAAACTTGGGTAGGGGTGGACAGGATGTGAAGAAAGCCAGTCTAAGGCATGCTCACAGTAGCTGCCAATGTCGGTAACTGGAGCTTAGGCAGGCTGGGGCTTTAGGAAGCTAATACTGCACATGTGTGGCAGTGGTCCTAGTCACAGGACGGGGAAGCTGGAGCAGCCGGTCAGCAATCCCATGCACCCTTGGTTGAGTGTTGTCTGGAGCAATGGCTGCAAACCCAGGAGCCCCATGGCAGCCTGAGCAAGTTCTCAGCCAAGCAACCGGAAGCAGCATGTATTTCTCCATCAGTCTTGACAGGGGCACTGCTCAGGGTCAAGAGATAATTTTTTTTAGGGCCAATGAACATAATTTTATTTATTTATTTATTTGAAAATGCAATGACTTTCAAGTTGAAGAAAATGTTTTAGTATTATAAAGTTTATATATTTATATTTACAATAATGACACCATAAAATATCTTCCAAATATTCTTTCACTGTGGCGTGCCTTTCATCAGGTTGGGCTTCCATAACAACATTCCATAGACCAGGAGGTTTAAACAACAGAAATCCATTTATCATAAGTCTGGGGCCAGAAGACTAATATCAAGGTGCTGGATACTTGGTTCCTGGTGGGGACTCTCTGGCTTACAGAAAACCACCACTGAGCTACATCCTCACAGTGTCTTTCTTGAGCACTCACTTGGGGTGGGGCATTCTTCTCACTTTTTTTTTTCCTCATGTCGCCAATCCTACTTCACTCTCACAATCTTATCAAACCTGAATTATCTCCTAAGGCCATAACTAATTATATCCACACTATGGGTTACAGCTTCAGCACAGGACATCTGAGAAAACACACTTTCATCTGCAGGAAGCAAAGGGGTCCAATATTATCGGACTGTAGCCCTGGTTGGAGGTCCTGACCACAGGAATCAATAGGTATGGACATGGAAGGGACAAGAGGTTGCTCCTGTGTCAGGGGCAGCATTCAATAGACAGAAATGATGCTGGGAAAATACGATGTGGGTAAAGAGGCCAGCGGACATGAGGGGCGCCCTCAGATAGTGAGGCAGTGATGGGGTCAAAAATTCTAGGGGTTCCACAGAGGCATAGAGGAGCTGTAGTCAGGTCAGGTAAACCAGTGGGCTGGAAAGATTGGAGGGCATGTGAACTTGTGTTGGAGGTGGTTTCAGATTGGAGATGAGAGTTGGCTCCTGAGGTTAATTAGAGATTAAAGACCAGAGATAAGAGGAGTAAGGAATTACGTTCCAGGCCATCCATGTGGGTTGCCCACAGGAGTGTCGATTGTTTAAAGTGATGTGGTATTTGCGCTGCTGAGGGTATCATGGTAGATGACATCAAGATGCAGAGGGTACAAGGATTTACACTGAAAAAACAGGAAGCCAGGGAGTTTAGGGCTCCACGGTCCTTTCTAAGGAGTGCCTCATTACCCTAGGACCTCCCAGCAGCCTTTCCTCCCAAAGGCTTCCCCACAGCAATCCTGCCCCAAAGAGATCTGCCACCTCCAGATCATAATAGGGTAGAGGTAGCTGGTAGCAGATATAGCTGCCTTGAGTGACAGAGGGACTACGACCAACATGACAGGTGAGCAGAGCTCCTACTAAGATGGCCAGGGGTGGGTTGTGGGGTGGTGGTGGACAGGGACAGTGACATCAAACTCAACTGTCCCTGAAGGATGGGAAAGAAATCAAGCTGAGGAACATGGTCTGAGAACGACCGGAGCCTTCTTATTTCCCCGGCATTGGTCCTCTCCTGGTCAGCAGGATTGCCTGAAATTCTTCCACCAGACAGAGGTGGAAAATGCAGCCCTTCATACTCAGTCATCTAGCTGCTTTACAAAGGGGAGCAGGTATCAGACTGCTGACAGACAGGCTCCTTTCTTAGTCAGTAAGATAAAATATTAAATAGCTGTCTATCCTCCCCAAGTTAATGCATAGATTAAATACAATTCCAATCAAAAGATGTTTTAAAATCAATATGCTTTGAAGTCTCATGTGAAAAAAGGTCTTGGCAAGATTTTCAAAGAATGTTCTCAGAATGAAGAGCTACAGGGTGAGGAATAGGGAGAGAGGATGATGGGGGATGAAATAAACCCCAAAGCATATTGTTAAAACAAAACTGTTGAAAGCCGGGCACTAGCTCCTCACAGAGAAGGGCAGAAGGGGATAGCCCAGAGCAGGTCTGCAATGCCAGCATAGAATTGGGTCCACTTTCCAAATAGTATGAAGGAAGATGTGTTTAAATGCTGTGTTGGATGATAGGATAACCATTCAGAATAAAAGATTAGGTTAGGAGGCTGGAGAGTTGCTTCAGTAGCTAAGAATGTTCACTGCTCTTTCGGGGGACCTGGGTTTGGTTCCTGACACCCACATCATGTGACTCACAAACCCCTGTAACTCCAGTTCCAGGGCATCCAACACCATCTTCTGGCCTCTGTGAGCATCTACACTCACATGGTGCACACAAACTAACACAGGCACACACATACACATAAACAAAAATAAATAAACCTCTAGAAAGGATTAAATTGTGTCTGCACAACACCACATGCCCAATAAACTCCAGATGGATTAAAGCATGAAATAGGAAAAAGTTAATTTTAGATAAACTAGTGGTGGAAACCAGAGCAATCCATCAGATCTGTGTGGGAATTATTCAACTTACAAGTAATGGGGGCGGCAGCAGGAGTGGCTGGGTTGAGTGTGGGAAGTCCCCAGACTCCTAAATAATCACAGCGACACCAGGAGAATTTAACAGAGGGCATGTTGGGGGAATGTTTACACTACCATGGAAGGTAACACGATTTTTAAAATACAACTGAAAATAGTGAGTAGCTATGATAGCTAAAGAGTTTCAATGTTTTTAAGCACCAAGACTGCAATGATAGCAAAGTAAAGATATGGCAAAAGTCAATCATGAGAGAAGACAAATTGCTAGTAGATAAAGCAATTAAGCTTGGGATATCATCATTCTGTACTATCAAAGAACCTATTACTTTGTCCCATTGTCCCATTTGATCTTGAAGCCCTGAGGTTAGGGTGGGAAGGACACACTCACCAAAGCCAGTGGCATCATCACCAGGGATGATGTGTGAAGCAAAATAGTGACCCAGAGCAAGAACCGTAAAGGTTCACCCAGTCTAACCGATTCCTTCCTTCCCCACCTGAAACTGTGCTAAGGAGACTCAGCAAATGGAGGCAAAATTCGCATCGGCAAAAATGTTCAGTAACATTATAACAGTGTGTTTGATAGTAGAATAGAATACAAAGAAAAAGACGTCACCTGAAGGTTCAAAGAGAGAAGATACATCAATTATAGAGTAACTCCTCTACACAGTGGACTACATTCAGTCTATAAACTACACAGAGAAGATTAATGTTAGTTGCTGTGTTAGGGCTAAGGTTTAAGTAACTTGGGGAGGAGAATATGTGTATATGGGTTATACATGTATACATATACGTGTGTATGAGGGGTACTCACCCCTGTGTGCCTATGTGGAGGCCAGAGGTCAATCTTGGGTGTTTTCTTCAATCATGCCCCTCCTTTTTTTTTTTGAGACAGGGTTTCTCTGTGTAACAGTCCTGGTTGTCCTGGAACTGATTTTGTAGACCAGGCTGGCCTCAAACTCACAGAGAACCACCTGCCTCTGCCTCTTGAATGCTGGGATTAAAGGCATGCACCATCACTGTCTGGCTACCCCACCTTAATTTTGAGGCAGAGTCTCTCACTAAATTGGGAGCTTACCATTTCCATAGACTGACTGGCCAGTGAACTGCAGGGATCCATATCTGCCTCTGCTCCCCATGCTGGGATTATAGATACATACTGCTTTGACAAATTTTTATTTGGGTGCTGGGGATCCGAACCCAGGTCCTCATACTTAGGCAGAAGCTGTATTACCCAGTGAGTGATCTCCCCAGCCCAGGAATAACCTTTGTTTTCCTGGTTGTCTGTAAACTCAATCTCCCCCACCTCTACTTCCTCTCTTCCTCTCCCTCCTTCCTTACCTCCCTCCCTCCCTTCCTCCCTTTCTCTCTCTCTCTCTCTCTCTCTCTCTCTCTCTCTCTCTCTCTCTCTCTCTCTCCCTCTCTCTCTCTCCTCCCTTTCTTTTCCAATCTCTCCCTCCCCCTTCTGTCCTTCCATCCCAACAATACAACCCATGCACAGAGCCCATAGACTCAGGGGTCTCTGGATTTCCCACAATACCCCCATTCAGTAAGACTAGAGGTGGGCAGAGCTTGGGGGGGGACTGGGAGGAGTGGGGATCTCCTTTCATTTTCCAAACATACTCCTCCATTAGGTAGGAATCCAAAGAATGAAACATTAGACGTACAGCCTACATATTTAGGAAACTTGCACATACTAGCTGCAGCTACATTGCCAATGAACCCAAGCACTATTTTGGGTATATCTGGAAAAAAAAATTCCCCCTCCTGGTGAAAATGCATCACATTTTCAGCAAAACCACAAATCTCGACGCTCTGGGCATCTGCATCCTGGTCTAACAGGAGAGCTTGTGTTCCCTGAATCTTTCTATCCATTCATCCCTTCTAGGGGCTGCCGCAGAGGGGGTGGAGTTTCCATGTGCAACCACAGCCGTGGGGTCCCTGCCCCCTGTGCTATGCTTCCCCCTTGTCGATGACCACTGCCAGCGGGTGTGTTCCCAGGCCGCGGTCAGGCCCTTGGGAGAGCTGACTTCTGCTCAGCCCTGGTCTCTGGAGTTCAGCCTGGCTGCCGCAGGGCTCAAATCTTTATTTCATGCTTTTCTTGACTCTTCTTGGAGGATGGCGGTTTGGTGGGAGGAAAATAGTTTCCTGGGTAGTGGTGGGGTGTTGTCTCCTAGTCGAAAGGTGGTTCCTCTTGAGCATTCTCTTCTTCCAGTGTTTCAGAACTGTGGCTGGGGCTACTTGGGGGCAGCTGGGTAGGGGTTGGGGGGTTGGAGGGGGGGTGAAGGCAGACTGTCTTTAAGTAGACCTTGTTCTATTCTGGTCTACCTGGGTCACCATGTCAATGTAGCCGTCAGTCAGTTTCTTCTGTTTTGACGCTTTTCTCCCAGGGCTCTGAAGTCTTTCCTCCTTGTCAGACCCCCTCTAGGGAGCCTTGCTCCTCAGAGTCCGTCGCAGGGACTCGTTGATCTGTACTTGCTATACAACAAGCCTGTACTTGTTGACGCCTTTCAGTTCTTGCTTCCTGAATTCTGGGCCCCAAGTAGTTCAACTGAGGTCACCCAGAGATCGCTTCTGTGGTCCAAAGTATTCTGTGAAAGATGAGGGTCGGTTCTGTTCAGAGACCGCAGGGACACTAGGGCAAAGTGGCCTTTTGTCTCCTACCAGCCTGATCGGTGTCCTGTTGGTAAGCCAGTCCGGAGAACATATGTAGTTCTCACTGGGAAACCATGGAGCAACGGGGCGGACGATCTGAACAAATCAGAAATCATCCAGCTGGAAGCCAGCTCACCCCAGTCTTAGCAAAGACAGATTTCACAGAGCTTTTCCAAGCTGGGTTTGTTTCCCACACACAGCACGATGAGTCAGGAGAGGAACTGTGTTTGACTGTGTGTTCAGGGGGTTGATGGTACGGCTATCACAGGCCTGGGGTTCAGGCAGGGGGTGGGGGGGACCTGGTGGTGCAGTGTGTCGTTCCTGCAGCTCCCTGCCCTGCGGCATGTGTTACTGTTGCATTTCTGACAGTGCAGACCAGGCTGATAAATTCATCTCAGATCCTGAGGATGCCCTAGCATGTCTCTTCCGGAGAAATGAACTTTAATTTATTTAAATTTAATGGAAAAGCATATGGAGGGGAACGGAAAGCTAATTTAAAACGGTGCTCAAAGCAATCAATATGTTAACGGATTCCTTCAACTTTCTATGCTTGGCTGCAGGAAAAAAGAAACCACACCAAAAAAAAAAAAATCCTTTAAAATGTAAGCTGATTCCTCCACCCCCCGCCCCTCTTCCTATGTTATGAAAATGCTGTTTCTGATGTTTGGAGCTGGCTCCCGGAGAGTTTAAATCAACCAGTCTTGTAAACATTAAAATATGTTCTGGAAACTATAGATCATCTTATGACATCAGAAACGGGACTGGAGGTGACTTTGGTCAAAAGGTCTGTTTTGGCATGCCCTAGCAGGCAAAGCATCCCATGTTGGAGGAAAGTAGTGTGTCCCTTGTACACTGGAGTTTCCTCATCCCCAAAGTGGGTATCACTACCCCTTCATACTCTTGTGAGAAGCCAAGGGGCCTGGGGCAGAGCTTGCTGTACAAATTGTAAAGTTGTATAATTGCTCACTCAGAATGTGAGCTGGGGATGTCTGGCTCCCAAGTAACCATTGTTTCTTTGAGAGTCAAGGGCATAGTCTTCTTGCTGCATCCTTTGGAGGAGACATCCTGGCGAGCATGGTCCCCAAGGACTTATTGGATTCAGCTAAGCGGATCTGAAGAGACCAAGGTTGATATACCCTTGTCCCCTGCTGTCTGTGCATAAGCCACAGTGTCGGCCATTCTGCCATTTCTCGGATCTCTTTTTGGCTGCGGTCTCCTCTTTCTCCATCTTTTTCTGAGGCTGTGTGGTGGCCATTGCAACCAAGGACTTGATATCTCCTGGCAGGCTTCCTGGCTGCTGGAATTCCCTGTCCCTCGTGTCTGGAGTCCTCTGCAGTGTGTTCTCTGGGTGGCCGGAGGGAAGGAGTCAGGCACAGTGATGCCATGGAAGAGGAGCTACCGTCACTCCTAAAGTCTAGGTCCAGAGCAACTGTCTCTTGAGTAAGCTCAAACTCCAGCATTTGGGACTAAACTGGCCTTGGTTGCTAGGGCTGGGGACAGGCTGGGAGAGTGGCTGGGAGTTATTTAATTTCTTTGATCCTTTGTGGAAGTAGAAGCTGAATGGGAGAAAAATCAGGCATGTTCACAAGTCTTTCTGTGTAAATTACCACTTTGTTCTTAAATTGGGGTGCCAAAAGTAGCCTTTTTGTTTGTATTGTTTTTGTTTTTGCTTTTTTCAGACTGGTTTTTATGTAGCCCAGGCTGGCTTCAAACTCCCTATGTGGCTAAGGATGACCTTGAACTTCTGATTCTCCTGTCTTCACTTCATGAATGCTGGGATTACAGATGTGTGCTACTACATCCTAGTGTCTTACTGGCTGTTGTATTGCTGTGAAGGGACACCATGACCAAGGCAACTATTGTAAGAGGAAGCGTTTAACTGGGGGTCTTGCTTACAGTTTCAAAGGTTTAGTCCACTATCAAAGCAGAAAGGATGGCAGCACGCAGGTAGGTGGTGGAGAAGTAGCTGAGAGATACAACCTGATCGAGAGAGAGAGAGAGAGAGAGAGAGAGAGAGAGAGAGAGAGAGAGAGAGAGAGAGCGACAGACAGACAGACTCTGGGCTTGGCATAGGCTTTTGAAACCTCAAAGCCCATTCCTGGTGACACACGCCTCCAACAAGGCCACACTTCCTAATCCTTTCAAACAGTGCCACCCCCTGGTGACTAAGCATTCAAATATATGGGCCTATGGAGATCGTTCTCAAACTATCCCAGGAGCATTGAGGAGAGAGCCCAGAACACTGTGCATGATGGATAGACAAAGGTACATCTCTTGCCCACAAAGCAGCCTTTTAAAAAGGAAGTCTGCCGCGTAAACGGCATCCTCTCTGCAACTTCCTTGAGTCTAAGACAAGGTCAACTGTTTCCATCTGAAATTTGGAAAGCAGCTAGTCGACGCCATTAGAATCCCAATCTTCAGTCTGTCTCAGTATTGACCTTCAAGGGCTGGATTAAGATTCTGGGGGATCTCCCTGCTCTATGCCAGGTGCATGGGGGCCTCATTTGCTTATATATTAAAAAGGGAGAGAGAAACTTCTGGAGCATTTTAGACTCTCGTATGTAACCAAAATCTGCCTAATTGTATTTTCTCCTTAAAAAGAAAAAAGAAAAAACAAACATTCGTGGTCTATTGAGTTACTTCCCAGGCTTGTGTAATGGTGGGTTTCATTTCCATAATGCGTGCCTGACAGGGCTTTCCGGTCTGAGAGGGGGAAATTAGACACACTGTCAGTGGCATTGAAGTCCAGGATGGGTGTCTGAAAAGAATCTATAAGTCACCCTTGCTAATCTCAGTGTGGAGAGTGTCCAGTGGGATCAGAAATCCAGAAGGGGAAATGATATCAGAGTCCCAGGAGATACAGAGAGGATCCTAGGAGGTGCTGCCTCTGGAGACCAGTCTTCCCTAGGGTGCAGCCTCACACAGGCCACGCAGTAGTTTAAACCAAGGTGCAGCTGGAGAGAAACCCCAGCCCTGGCTACCTGCAGACGCACAGAACTCTACCACTCCTGTCAAACCCCTGATGCCAAGAAGGTCTGAGCAAGGAACACAGAAGTGTGGGATGGGGCTGGGGCCCGTGCCTGAGGCTCCCTGTGGATTGATGTGTGCTGGGATCGGGAGAGAAGAAGGTATGGAGTTTCATGTCTTTCCTGCTGGAGACCAGCTGGCTCTGGAGCCACTCAGCCCTCTCCAGTTCCACTGCAAGCTCCACGGCATACATGGCTAACCTCTCCCTCCCCAGCCTCACCCCGCCTCACCGGCAGGACAGAGATGGTGAGCATGCCCCATTGGGTCATTCTCAGTACCGCTGGATCTGTGTCTTGCCTCTGCTGCACACTGAGCAACACTTCCTTTTTCCTCTTCTTCCTGCCATTAGTGTTGTTTTAACTACACATTTTGCTGGCTCTGTGAGAAGATCTAGCTGAAGAATTCCACCAGCCATTCAGGAAGAGATTTCCAACCCTGTCCCTGTGGACTGCGCAGGTGGCTCTGTCTCATCAGAACCCAGACAGCCTGGGCTGCTGCAGTGCAGGGTATGTGCACAGCATTTTCTTCAACGCTTTCCCCCTGCAGACGCGCCCTGGGGGCCAAGGGTGGCCTTCACAGAGGCTCTGCTTCTCTTGTGGGGAGGGCAACACCCAGGCAAGCCCTCCCTCATGGCTTGCATATAAAACAGCGCAGGGCACCACTGAGACATATAATGTGGGAGCTATAAATGGGAGCCCAGCTCTATTTTTAGAAACAGCATTCACAACTGCAATGTCGTGAAAGGTCTATCATTTTTCTTGGGCTGAGAAGAAAATGCAGCTCCATCAGTATTTGAGAATGTGTCTCAAGTGCTGGTTTGAGGTGACATGATTGCCCAGGCCCTCCCTTTTGTGGCCCAGGTCCCTGGGTGGGAGAATGGGACACTGTCTCTGGAGGGTTAGCCTGGGTGGTCTGTGTGTTGGCTTTGCATTAGCAATTTTGGGTCAGGAGTAGTGGGTCTGTGGCTGTAGTTGTGGCTGTGGCCAGGGTGTCCGGAGTAGGCCCCACCCCTTGGGCTGGTAGGGCAAGTTTAATGAAAGCCAAGTACTAAGGGAAGTCTTGTCATCTGGGGTGGGGGAACTCAGTAAATGGCAGCCCTGAACACTGACAACAGGATCTGAACCAGTCGTCATTCTGTCCCCAAATGTCCTGGTTGTCACTGCTCTTCATGTGGGCACTCATCTGCAACTGGCCCCACACAGAGCATGGCTCAGAACACACAGGCAGCAGGAATGGACACTACTGTCCATCAAGAATGGAGAACCGAGCCGGCCAAGGCAGGACACTGAGTAGTGAAGGAGGGTGGGGCAGGTAGGCTGCCTTTTAACTGTATAGGTCTAGCTGCTTCCTCCCATATACGTTTCCTTCACCGTAAAATGGGTCACTCTCACTTCTGACGGAACAGGTGTGTGTGGCCTCCTGGAAGCTGTGAGGAAGAGCGGGTGCATTTGTCACATTGCTGGGACAATACAGGACAAGAAGCAATTTAAGAGGGTTTTTTTTTTTTGTTGTTGTTGTTTTTTTGTTTTTGTTTTTTTTTACTTTGGCTTACCTTTCAAGATTGTCCCATCATCATGGGGACCACGTGACAACAAGCAAGGAAGGTTTCACAGGGAGCAGGAGGCAGCTGGTCACATTGCATCTGCAGTTGGGAAGCCCAGAGAGATGAACGCTTAGGGTCTGCTGGCTTCCTCCTCTTTATGCAGTTCAGGACCTAAGCCCATGGAGAGGTGCTGGCCTCCTTTAGGGTGGGTTTCCTCCCTCAATTAACCAATCAAGCATTAATCAATCAATTAACCTCACAAGCCTGCCCAGAGGCTAACCTAATCTAAATAACCCTTCACAGGTGTTCTCAGAGGCTGGCCTCCTAGGTTAATTCCAGATCCTATCAAACTGGCAGTCAACACTAGTCTTCGGCAGGGTTAGAACATCATTCCGCATCCACCCATTGGGCATCTGTGATTCAGTTCCTCGTAGCTCACATCCAGGGATGGCATTAAGTCCTGGCTTTGGCTTTCTTCTTCCCAAACTGTCACCAAACATTTCCCGCTGTCAGGACTGTAGACTGCCTGGTTAGGTATTTGAGGTCTAACCCATATTAAAATAAACCACCTGAAACAAATGAGGCCTGTTCCAATGGAGAAGGTTGTAAGAGAACTACCCCACTCAGAGAAGCCCAAGTCTGAGAAGAGACCAGGACAGAGGTGACAGGGATGGAGTCAGAGGCCAGGTCTGGCACAGCATCTTAGCTGCTGGGGTCTGTGTCCACATAGGACGGTGCTGGAGGCACTGGGAAGCTCAGGGGCTCTATCTACACTGCAGGGTCCAGGTAGCTGCCCTTGCCCTCCCCACTTACCTGTCCCCACCTGACCCTGGAGGCGGGAGATAGTAACTGGCTTCTTTGAACAGAAGACTTAGGGGGAGATGAAGGAGGCAAAAGCCAGACACTGGTTACAGCCCACTGACTGGGTACCCAGACAGAGCGTGTGCATTCCACACGCCCTGTGGGTCTGTGGCTCAGCTGGGTAGGACCTGGACTGGCTACTGCTAGGGATGGCTTTGGGGATGTTTCTGCCTACAGTAGTAGCCTCTGACTTGACAAAGGTCCTCTACTGTCTCTCTGGAAGAAGGTTCCTGGCTTGAGTATGGGTGTGTGATTTTGTGTATGTTACTAAGTGTGTGTATGTTTGTGTATGTGGATAGGTATGCCTGTATGTGGGTACATGTGAGCATGTATGTAAGAATGATGTATATGTATGTTTGTACATATGCAGTTGTGTAAGTGTATGTGAACATTTCACACGCACAATCTATGTATATGTGTATGTATATGTATATGTTTGTACATGTGCAATTGTGTAAGTGTATGTGAACATTTCACATGCACAATCTACTCCTTTTCATCAGTTCCCAAAAAGTGAGTCATCTGCTAAATTGACCTGCCTGGGTGGTTCCCTGCCCTTCCTTTCTTCCTATTTCTTGTAGTACGGTGATTCTCAACCTTCCTAATGCTGCGACCCTTTAATACAGTTCCTCATGTTGTGGTGACCTCCAACCACAGAATTATTTTTGTTGCTACTTCATAACTGTAATTTTGCTACTGTTATGAATCGTGATGTAAATATCTGATATGCAGCCCCTAAGGAATTGCGACCCACAGGTTGATTGGATGTCTCGCCTCTGGTTGTTACATGCTCAGGGCTGGTCAGCTGCTCTGTTCAAACCCAGTCTCTCTTCTGGGTTGGAACACCCAGAGAGCCTGTGTGCAGCTGTTGAGTGTCTCCCGATTCTCTCAGCGCCTTCTCTGAAATGATCTTTCTCCTGTACCCACAATGCTTAGCACTCACTGAGCAGGGCTCCGAGTGTTCTGACTCACACTGGAGGATAGATGGCAGTGAGAAGACACTTTGGAGCTGAGTCCTGACACTGCCACCTCTCTGTTGGGTGACTGTGAACAGATTACTCTCCATCCTTGGCTGGCAATGGGGAGAACAATTCTGCTCTTAACCAAAGCAGTAGAAGTTGGCCCTCCGGGCTGGAGAGATGGCTCAGTGGTTACGAGCACTGGCTGCTCTTCCAGAGGTCCTGAGGTCAATTCCCAGCACCCACGTGGTGGCTCACAACCATCTACAGTGGGATTGGATGCCCTCTTCTGGTATCAAGTCATACATGCAGATAGAGTGATCATATACATAAAATAAATAAATCTTTCTTTAAAAAGAAAAAAAAGGAAATTGGCCCCCTGCTTCTTCTAGCCACAGGGCTGAGCTCATTTCTGTGAGCATGAGAGCATGTGTGGATCTTAACCACTTTGAGCTAACTGCCGGTCCCAGAAGGGGTCTCGACCCACACATTGAGAACCAATGGTCTGAATGGCAAGAGGTTCCGTTGATGTAGAAGGCAAGAAGTATGCATAGCCAAGCAGTTCTGGACCAGCTGTTCTCATCCATCACTGACCCATCATTGTCTCAAGAGCTCCAGCCTCGCCATCAAAGTGGTCCAAAGCATTGTCAGAACTCTGACATCTCTTTCTACTCTGGCTCACCCGAGGGCCCCAGCCTTCCCTTTCCCCCACCATGGGATTCTGGGTAAGTTTTAATTCTTTAAAAAAATTATGTGTATGTATGTGTCTTTGGGTGTGTGTGCATGTGAGTACCAGAGGCATGTTAGATTCCCGAAGCTGGACTATAGGAAGTTGTGAGCTGCCTGAAGCAAATGCTGGAAGCTGAATTCTAGTCCTTTGAAGAGGAGCCCACATCTTATTCCTATCCACTGAGCCATCTCTCCAGCTCCCACATTTGAATTCTGAGGTCTGTTGTCTGATAGCCAAAGGGAGGGCACAAGTGTCTCTCTTTCTATCTCCTCTCCTTGGTTACAAGATCAATTATTTGTTCATGCGGAAACAAAAATCCATACTAGCAATTTGGTTAAATTAAGTCTCCCTATGCTATTCCCTTCCCTCGGCCCAGCCTCCAGCCTGGATCTCAAGCTTGAAGGTTCCTGCAGAGTCCGCAGGCGCCTGGCCCAGGAACAGGTGGTAGCGAGGCCTGGGCTAGGACAACGTGTTGCCTTTTTCAGATGATTCCATGGCTCTGGGGAAAACTCTCTGAGCACACACTCTCTCTCTCTGCCAGCCCTTCAGCAGGTTAGTGTAGCTTAGTAATTAGCAATCACAATATGAGCTGGGCTAATTATTCCCAAAAGTCAAAAGAAAAACACAGATGTTTTTAAAGCCGCACTGTAGAGATTTTGCTTTTTTGATTGTAATAATTTAGCATGCAAAATGAGTTAGATGCCGGCTTTCCCTGAGACTTAATTTTCAAGGTAGAGTGAGGAAAATCCTACTGATTTTGTAAAGAACAGTCTTGGACAGGGAGGGTGGGGGTAAACACACACAGTAATTTTCGAAACCCAGAAGGAAGCGAAGGAGGCTGTATTGAATAAGTCAACGCTCTCTGCTCCCGGGATTTGAGTCAAATCTTTCTCCTAATTGAAAGCTTGTGGGAGGTTCCCTGGTGCCGGAATGCAAAATGACGGGTCTGCGCTCATGCTTGCGCGGCTGCCAGGTCTGCACAGAGACCACCAGCAGAACGGATCTGGGAGGATGAGTGGATCCAGATCATACCTGTGGCCACCTCGTCGATTCTTCACTCACATTCTGCTAGAATCACAGGAAGATATTTACCAGGAAGGTCCTGAGGGGCTGTACCAGTCGGAGGTCTCTAGAGGGATGGAACCGGTAGATTGAATATATATTCAATATATTGAATATATTCATGTGTAGATTGAATATACATTAAGAGGATTTATCAGATTGGCTTACAGAATATGGTCTGAGTGTTCAGCCATGGCTGTCTTCATACCAGAGAGGCTGAGAATAGTAGCGAGGGCTCCTTCAGCTGTCCCAATCTTGTCCTGAAGGCCTGGAGGACTCCTGAAGGGCCACTGGTCTTCAGTCTGTGTTGGGAGCCTGCAGAAGCTGGCTTCTGGTTCCAGAAATAATGGCAATAGCAACAACAGCAGGGCGGATGACCTTGACAGAAAGATGCAAACAAAGTAGATGAACTTGCCAGCACCACAGGAAGGCAATCAGGCAAGAAACAAAGCTGCTCTCTGGCTCCTTTTACCAGGCTGCCACTGGAAACTTCCTGCCCACATTTAGGGTTAGGCTTCCTGCTTTCCATAGTCTGATTGAGAAAAATCTCTCACAGGTGTGCCCAGCAGCTCGTCCCTGAGTTTGTTTCCTGTTAAGATGACAGCCATCATAAGCCGTTGAGGGTAATTTCCCCTCTGCCCTCTGCCGGTGCATGGGAATAAACTGATAATTCCACTGTTCATAGAACAGACAATGGGCCATCGATGACACTCTATGGGACCAAAAGCAGAAGATAATGGTGTGAAACCGTCTACCCAGGATGCTCAGTCTTCAGCTCCTCCCCTCTGCTCCCCAAGTTTAGTCTTCTAAGTGACAGGCCTAAGGATCACTGTGATCCTCTCTCCTGGTGGACACAGGCAGACAGCCAAGAGAATTTCACTTAAGTGTCTCAATACACCAGACTGGAGGCAGAAAAAGTCAGCGCCACCTGGATCCTGAGAAGGTTTTAAGACCCCTTGATGGACATGCCCACCTGAGTCCTGGAAGTAAGGCATGGGGTTGGTTGGTCAATCGAAAGTGGGAGGGGCTTAGCTGGGTAGCGCTATGTTCACATTGGTTGATGGTCATTCTGCCCTGGTCCTCTCCACAGGTTCTATCCTTTCAGGGTCCTCAAGATCTCTGTCTGTCTCTGTCTCTCTCCCTCCCTCCCTCTCCCCACCTTTGTGTGTGTGTGTGTGTGTGTTTGTGTGTGTGTGTGTGTGTGTGTTAATGCATGCATGCATACAGGTGTGTGGAAGCCAGAAGCCCATGTAGAGTGCCTTCCTCAATCATTCTCTACTTTATTTCTTGACACAGGTTCTCTCAATGAACCCGGAGCTGACCAAATCATCAGCCTGGCTGGCTAGTGGGTTCCAGGGAGCCTCTTGTCCATCTCCTCACCACAGGGATTATAAGCACGTGTTCCCACATCACCACTTCCGGCTTTTCACATGGCTGATGAAGATTTGAACTCCGGTCCTATGCTCGCTTGGCAAAATCTTTACCCACTAACCCATCACCCCATCCCTCTGGAATGTCTCCTTTCTGTGACGACTTGGGTGGAGGATGTGGGTTTGAGCTGCAGGTCTTTATGAACTCATTTGCTTTTGTATGTGGCCTTTGTCCCCTTTCCTGGGGTTTCCTCGAGGGTAAAATAGACATGGCTTCGATCAGTCTTTCCTAAGCATGTTCTGCAGAATTCTAGTTTCAAAAGATCCATCAGATGCTGTACAAACCCCAAAGCACCCTGGAAGATGATACTTCTCAGGGGCAGTGGGTCTCAACTGGGCTGATCTCCTCTGCCACCCTTGTACCCCCACACTGGGGACCTGGTAATGCCTGGAGACAGTTTTTGGTCCTCACAGGGAGGAAAAGTGCTACTGTCATCAGTTGAGTGGAGCCCAGCAATGCTGCCAGCATCCCACAGTGCTCCCCACAGCCCCCCCCCAAGACCTAACTAACCCCAGTCACTAGCACTAAGGCTGAGGAACAGGCCCAAGATCCTAGGCAGATTAGAATAGTAAATGTTGTGAATCACCACGCCTGAGCAGAGGAGAGGGCTTCGTAGGCAGGAAAGGGCTGGAAAAGGCAGAACCAGGTAACAATGGGTCAGTTGTGTTGAAGCTACTTGCTTGACAGGGTGGCAGCAGAGGGGACTTTTATCAGCTAAGAGGGGCCTGCCAGTGGGTTGCTAGCTTCTCTCTCCCGCTTCCTCAGAAGGCCCAACAGTCATCTTGGCTTTGGTTTAGTATGCAGATCTCAGCATGAGTGCCTCCATTTTGGTCTGGTCTGGGAGTTCAGGGCAGGCACTGAGCAGAAACCAATGGCTTCTCACAATTTTCTTGAACAGAAATGAGGTTGAAGGCTTTCTTCCGGTCTTTGTGACCCCTTATGTCTGTCTCTTATGGGTAGTCTTATGTACAACCTCTACCCATAACCCCCCACTTGTTCACTCAGAAGTTCTCATTGTGTATTAAGGATACCGACTGTGATAGGTTTCCTGCCCACCTATCGCTGTGGCAACACACATGACATGAAGAAGCCACAGGAAGCATTATCTATCTACTATCTATCTATCTATCTATCTATCTATCTATCATTTATCTATCTATTTTTGGCTCACCGGCTCATGGATTCAGAGCTTCCAGTCTGTGGTCCTTGGCTTCATTGACTTAGGCCCTGTGATGCGGCAGACCGTCATGATGGAAGACATACATGGTACAAGCTGCTCACTTCATGGCAGACAGAAAGGAGAGAGAGAGAGAGGGAGGGAGCAGGGAGGGAGAGAGAGGACTGTAACCATCCCAACAGAAAAAAAGACATCCTGGAGACACCTGCAGCCCTCCCTCTGGCTACTGAACTGTTGAGACACTGGCCTTCAAGAAGTTAGAATTTCCCCAGAAATCTGACGCTGGGGAAAGAAAAAGGCAGAAGCTGAGTGTCAGCCTGAGGAGGAACTTGTTTCCAGGAAGAAATTTCACACAAGCAATGATGCATCAGTGATGTATGGGACCACATCTTGACCAGGGCTGCTTACTTCTGTGCCCCTTGTCCTCTGTTTAAACCTAAACTTCACATCAGGACCCAAAAGATAGGCTTGAGGGTCCCTGGACCTCTTCATCTGTTCTTTTTCCTAATATGGTCATAGTGACTCCTGCTGTTTGTTTTTGCTCTTTTGGGGACCCACCACCCAGCTCCCAAATAAACCACACACTGAGGCTTATTCTTAATTATAATTGACCAGCCTTAGCTGAGCTTGTTTCTTTTCAGCTTTTCTTAACTTAAATTATCTCATCTACCTTTTGCCTCTGGGCTTTTTCCATTTCTTACTTCTGTATATCTTACTTTCACTCTTACTCGGTGGTTGGCTGTGTGGCTGTGTGGCTGTGTGGCTGTGTGGCTGTGTGGCTGTGTGGCTGTGTGGCTGTGTGGCTGTGTGGTTGTGGGGCTGTGGGGCTGTGGGGCTGTGTGGTTGGATGGCTGGACCCTAGCATCTTCCTCTCTTTCTCTCTCTTGCTCTTCTTTCTTCTTGCTCCTCTCAGATTTCTCCTTCTATTTATCTCTCTGCCTTCCAGCCCAGCCTATCCTTTCTCCTGCCTCACTATTGGCCATTCAGCTCTTTATTAGACCATCAGGTATTTTAGACAGGCAAAGTAACACAGCTTCACAGAGTTAAACAAATGCAACATAAACAAAAGCGACAGCTTAAAATAATATTCTACAACAGACTCCATCTCCTTTCTATTTTTTTTTTTTTTTAATTTTGAGACAGGGTTGCTCTGTGTAACCTGGCTGTCCTGGAACTCACTTTGTAGCCCTGGCTGGCCTCGAACTCACAGAGATCCGCCTGCCTCTGCCTCCCGAGTGCTGGGATTAAAGGCGTGTGCCACCATGCCTGGCTCTGCTTCTCACTATTATTCCTCTTTAAATGAGGACAGGTGGACCAGCCTGGCTTGTGGGGCTATGAGAGCCCAGACTTGACTCTAAAATCTTTGGTAAAAATCTTCATAAACAAGCTGACTGAGAAGTTTACTTTTTGTAGAAACTAGACCCAAGCAGGGTCCCAGAAACCTGACAAACCGCATTCTGTGAAGAAGCAAGAACCCAAACCACAGTGCTTGTTATTTTCAAACTTGTGTTCAAAGCCAGAGGCAGCAGTATCTAGGTGAATAGGTAGTGTTTCCTCTTGGTGCAGATCTGAAATGTCTTTGCCAAAAGCACAGGACAAGTCAAGAACATCCCTTCTTTGGTTGGTGTGAGCCTTTTGTGAAGCGGTGGGGCTGGGGGTGGGGGTGGCATCACTGGCTCTCTCATCTGCTCCTCTTCCCAGGGCAGCCTCTATTCCTTGTTGCTTTAAGGGCTCATCAAGGAGGGATGGCTCCGCCTCGCCTGTTGGCACTGCCGGGACCCAGGCTGTAACTCTAACAACTCTGGTAACAGGACCAAGGACTAGATATAACCTTCAAAGCCGTGCCCCTTGGTGACTGACATCCTCTGACTAGGCCCCCACACAGCACCACTAGCTGGCTGAGGGATTAATACCTGAGCCTGTTGGGGCATTTTGGATTCAAGCCACTACTACCCTTTGTGCTGCTGGGGACCCACCTACTTCTCCCAGTTTCCTGCCTGGGCATTGGCCCTGAGTTTTGAGACCTCCACCTGCCAAGTGGAGACAGTTTCCTAGGAAGCGAGCATCGGGCGACTGAGCCTTTGGTTTGAGGCCCCGTCTCCCACGATCTCTACCCTCCCGTGGTCCAACGGAAGCTCAGCTGTGTCTGACAGTTCAGTGGGGAAGGAGTTCAAGAGGTCAGGCATATCCTGTTCCTCATTTCACAAACCACGGTGCTAATTGCCCAATTTAGAGTGATTTGGCGGTGTCTCTTGGCAGCGGGCTGCAAACTATCTCACTGGTAGGACTGGCAGCTGAAGATGTTTTCACTTGCTGAGTAGTATGCACCACAGGGAGTCTCATGGTGGCCTCTTGGGTCTGAAAAGCTGGTTCTGGCGCCTGCAGACCAGGTTCCACCTCTGACGGACCGGGCCCTGCGTGGCCTTGACTTGTCATTTTGCCTCTGAACCTTCTGTGTGTGACAGATGTGTCCCCTGCTTGCCTTTAGGTGTACTAGGGAGCAGTGATCTGGGGGCATTTGAAAAGACTCCCCACTGACCTGGCCCAAGTTACAAGATCTTTCTTCCCTCACTAACTGTGTGCTGGGAAGACACAATTTCCGCTTCTTATCTATAAAACAGAATTATTTTCACAGTGCCAAATGGAATGTGTCCACCACGTGCCCTGGGCTGTTTGGGTTCTTTGAATAGAACTGTGGGTCATGCACTTCACAGGCGTTCCTGCTGGCAGCAAATTCCAGGAAAAGACCCTTCAGGGCACCAATCAACAGCACCCTCCCTACAGGAAATGGAAATCTGACATGCGTGAGATTAAAAGCCCAAGTCACAGGTTCGCATGGGATGCAGTGATGGCTGCTGGTCGCCAAACATGCTCTGGGCAACGGGCCCTGTGTGATTCATAAGATATTCATGTGTTGCCTGGTCTCCCTTTCCCAAGAGCACACCTACTTATGCTATGTCACATCCCCCCAAAGACACCAAAGACTCTACATCCACAACATTCACATACAGACACATACCTGTTGAGAAGCACACATTCCTACTTTTAAAGATTTATTTTTCTTTCATGTGTATGAGCATTTGTTTGCATGTATGTATGTGATCCATGTGGATGCAGTGCCCATGGAAGCCAGAAGAGGGAGTGGTAATACCTCAAACTGGAGTTACAGTTGGTTGCAAGCTACTCTCTAGGTTCTGGGAACTCAACCAGTGTCCACATATGTGTGTGTGCAGGTGCATGTGTGTGCATGCACATGTGTGGAGGCCAGACGACACTCTTGGATATCGTCTCATAAACTGTCCACTTCCTTTGAAGTAGACTCTCATTGGCCTGGAGCTTACTGATTAGACTAGACAAGCAAGCCAGTAAGATCCACCTATCTCTGCCTCCCCAGTGCCGAGATTACAGGAGGATATGACCACACTTGATATTTCTCCATGAGTTCAGTGGTCTGCACTCAGGTCTCACGCTTGCAAGGAAGGCAAGTATTTTACAGGTGGAATCATTCTGCTGGTTTCATATGGTCTTGTACAGTCTCAGACACAAAGGCATGTACATATAGACACAAGAGCCTATCTGTTGTCTCCTGAACATGATTAGGAGAACTGGGCTAGCTCCCAGCCATCACCCCCAAGGAAGGACAAACACAGAAGGAGACCCACTGGGAAGAGGGGTGAGGGTGGGATCCCTGTGCCACTCAGGAAGCCACGAGGTTACCAAGTTTAGAGCTAGGAGACAAAACTGGGATGCTATAAAACATCCTGCAAATGACCCATGTGCTTTCCTGTGGAGGCCCAGAGACCCTACAAATGAGGACTATTGGGGGTGTGTCTTAGTTCGAAAAGAACAATCCATTTGAACCCCCCATGCTGGGTCAGGCTCTGGATGAAGCTTGAAGGAGAGAGCTGTCGTCATTTCAACCTGAAGCATGCCTTCTTCAGAGAGGGATGTTGGAAAGGATGCGTGAGCCAGGCTCTCAGAGATAGGTGGGCTTTGTAGAGACCAAAGAGCTGAGGAGGCTGTCTGAACCAGCAGGTCACTGAGCACTCCAGCAGCTGTGCAAGTAGGGCCGAGTTGGGGTGGACAGGAAGGGTTCCCTACAAGATCCTGCCCAACCAGACTGACGGTGAGGCTCGACCCTTGGAGGCCCCTTTGCTCTCCACCCTCCTCCTCCTCCTCCTCCTCCTCCTCCTCCTCCTCCCCCTCCTCCCCCTCCTCCTCCTCCTCCTCTTCAGTGGCTTCCTATGAGCCTCTCTCTAGTATAAAGAGATTAAAGAACCCTCTAGCACCCCCCTTTGCCATTGTTTCACCAAGATAAAAGGGGGTCACACTTGTGCAAATGACCCCTTCTAGTTGGGAGGGCAGCTGTGCAGTGTGAGGAGGGACGTCAGAGGGCACTACAACTATTTTTGCTGTGTTCCCTTAAGCACGTTGCTTGTCCCCTCTGGGCGTCTTCTAGAGTTGAGATGGTTAATTTCATGGCTACTCCAGTCCTAAAGCCTCTGAGCAAGCCTGTACTGACTGTGCCCACAAGGGGTGAGTGGGCAGGCACACCCTGCAACAACTGCCAGGCCGAGATCAAACGTCTAGGCAGGAATGTTTTTGCACTGATGCTATTTATTCCTTTCTGGGTTTCAGAACAAAACCCCAGAAGCAAAAAACCACTTACTTCACAACCCCCAGAGGTTTCTCTACAAGGATGGTATGTGCTAACCAAAGATAGCTGCATCCGAACCGAGATTTTTCTTTACACCCTGCTCGGTAAACCTCCACACTGGACACACCATTTGTCTGCTGCAAAATGCAGACTATCGCTTTAAATAGATTGCCTCAGGGACTGAGACTTCAACAGAGGGCAGATCTCCCCACAGCCGAGAGCAAATGGAAATGCAAAAGTTATCTGAAACTTAGATTTTACAAATCGCAAGGAGCAGGCAATGTTCAGTGTAACAATAGTGTTACTAATGGCTTTAATCCTCACAGTCCTTGACAATCCAATGCCTGCCAATCAAAGATGGACATGGAATGCTTTCTCATCTCTTCCCAGACATAGTTCCAGCCCAGACACACAAGCCCAACCAACCTGATGGGTGGACAAAGGACTCTGGGTTCACAAGAGCCTGCTGTTTGGTTCAGTGCTCTGTTGTCTTGAGAGTTTTACTATCAACCAAGGGACTTTGCTCCAACATGCACTTGCAGTTCAAAGTCAACAGAAGCTCTCAGAACACTTAAGGCAATATTATAGTTTAGTTTTCTGTTGTGATAAACACCATAACCAAAGGAGTCGGGGAGCAAAGGATTTATTTCATCTTACACTTCTGGGTCACAGTTCATCATTAAAGAAAATCAAGATAGGAACCTGGAGGCAAGAACTGAAGCAGAGGCCATAAAGAAGTCATGTGTACTAGCTTTCTCAGCTTGCTTTCTTGTGTAAGTCAAGACCACGTGCCCATGGGTGGCACCACCCACAGTGGGCTGGGTCTTCCTACATCAATTAGCAGTTAAAAAAAGGCCCCTGAAAATGTGCCCATAGGTCAATCTGATATGGGCAATTTAAAAATCCTATTATTGTTGTTGTTGTTTGGCTTTTTTGAGACAGGGTTTCTCTGTGTAGTCCTGGCTGTCCTGGAACTTGCTCTGTAGAGTGGGCTGGCCTCGATGCAGAGATCTGCTTGTCTTTGCCTCCTAAGTGCTGGGGTTAAAGGCATGTGCCACCACTGCTGGGCTGATATGGGCAATTCTCAACTGGAGGCTCCCTGTTCCCAGGTGACTCTAGGTTTGTGTTGGCAGCTGAAACTAAATAGGACAGAGGGAAACATAAGAGAAATCCACATTCACAGACTGACACATTTCTATTTATCAAGACATGGAAAAATTTTGGTCCATGAAAGAGTACCTCAACAACCCCATAGTTAGTCAATATTAATAGATTTTAAAAGAATGTGTGGGTGCTTCTAGAAATATATTATTTAGTGAATCTTGAATAAACTCTCAATGAACACAAGAGGGCTAATATGGTACTAACTGTTCTCAGCACTGACACTTTAGAAATCATCAATAAAAGATAAGGGTATGTTTGTTTGTAAGATACTATGGGATGAATGTCTGTGCCTCCCCATTAGCAACTCTGCTGGCCAGGATGTCTTAGTCACTGTTCTATTGCTGTGAAGAGACACCATGACCAATGAATGCAACACACATAAAGGAAAACATTGAATTGGGGCTGGCTTAAAGTTTTAGAGGTTTAGTCCATTCTCTTCACGGTGCCGGAGAAGGAACTGAGAGTTTTACAGCTTGATCTGCAGGCAGCAGAAGCAACTGTGTCCGTGTGCATATAGCTTGAACATAGGAAGGAGACCTCACATAGGAAACCCACCTCCACAGTGACGCACTTCCTCCAACAAGGTCACACCCACTCCAACAAGGCCACACCTTCTAATAGTGCCACTCCCTATGGGGCCATTTTCTTTCAAACCACTGCATTAAATCAATCTGTGTATATGTATGTGTGTGTGTGTGTGTGTGTGTGTGTGTGTGTGTGTGTGTGTGTGTGTATGACATTTATTGAAATTCTTACAGGCTGTAGTCCAACTAATCCAACAGTGGCTAGCTGTGACTGGAAAGCCCAAGAATCTAGTAGTTGCTCAGTCCCACGAGGCTGAGAGTCTCAGCCGGTCTTCTGTTTGTGCTGGAGTCCCGAAGAAGTAGGCTCCAGTGCCAGTTGAAGGAATGGATGTGTTGACAAGGCGAAGGCAAGCAGGCTAAGAATGAACCCTTCTTTCTTTCATTGTCCTTATATAGGCTTCCAGCAGGAGGTGTGGCCCAGATTAAAGGCATGTGTCTTCTTGCCTCAATATCTGAATCAAAAGCCTGTGTTTTCCTGCCTCAAGATCGGGATCAAAGTCATATTGTCTTCCTGCTCCAAGAGCTGGAACACAGGTGTGTCCTCCATTTCTGGATTATAGTTCATTCCAGATATAGTCAAGTTGACAACCAAAAATAGCCTTATACACGGTGACAACATTAGTGGCTGGGCCTCACAAACAGGATCACTGCCCTTGTGAGAGGACATCAAGAGCCTCCTCACACTCACTCCTACGTGAGGATGCAGACAAGAAGCTGTCACCTGAGTCGGAAAGCAGGCCCTTGGGAGACATTGAATTTGCTGGTACATGGATTTGGAACACTTTAGCCTTTGGAACTGTAAGAAATAAAGTCTTGGTATTCATAAGCTCCCTAGTTCATGAGATTTTTTTTTTAAATCCATCTGGATGGACAAAGACAGAAGTTTTAAAAAATGTCTTTAAGCAATGTATAAATTAGAGTAAATCACTATAAGAATTTTAAAAAGCCCAACAAAACTAAAAGTAGAGAATAAAGAAGAGTGTAGGAAAGGCTCATGAGGTGCAGCAAAAGCAATACTTAGAGGAAAATGCATAGTCTTAGTCATAAACTACAGAGTCAACTCAGGTACCTAGGAAAAAGGATGAAGGAAAATGATAAGCATAATAATGAAATGATAAATAGAAAACAAAATAATCAATTGTTCCATTTGAGAAACATGTGACCAGGATTCTGGGTTTTAACATGTTTGTTTGGCTTAATCTGGAATAGGATCTCACTATGTAGTGGTGTCTGGCCTCAAACTCCTAGTGATCCTCCTGCTCTGGCTTTCCAAGTACTTGGATTGTAAGCATGAGGCAATATGCATGGCTTAAATTTTTTATTTGAATAAATAATTTTTATTAAGTGCTGTCACTAGTCCGGGCATCTCTTTAGCCACTGTGTTCCCTTGAAGGCCGCCTCTTGTGTTCATTTCAAATGTCATTCTGTTCCTGCAGTCTGGTCCCTGGAGACAGTTACTAAATATTGTCAGGTTGAATGAGTGAGAGGATTTCTAGGCCCCCCTTGCTGTGTGCCTTTGAGTCTGCTAGTTATCCATCCACCTGGGCCCCACTTGGCTTGGTTGTCAAATGTGTAGAGTGAAGCCTTCGTCACGTGGCAGGTGCCAGCCTCACATGCAGATGTGGTTCCTAGTCCCGGGGTGGAAGACATGGCGTCCCAAATCAAGCTCGGACACTGCCATGAGACCTGCCTCTGAGCCTCAGCAGCTGCCTTTTCCCCCACCTTCCCCCACGGCTCAGAAAGGCAGCCCAAGGGGACAACTCAAGGGGAAGTGGGAAATCTGGGCAAAAGGGCAAGCCTGAGGAGATGGCCAGGTGACAGTGCCAGGAGCAAGTCCCAACGGTGAGATGGCTCTGAACCATCTCCACCTCACCAGCTCTATTACCTTGTTAAGTCTTTCCCTCTAGTTCTTCGAATGGCTCCCTGTTTTTATATGGGTCTTGACCCATCACCCCTGTTCAGGCTGTTTGCCAGTTGTCTTAAGATCTACCTTGCTTCCTCCCCAACTACACCTCCTTCCAAATCCAAAGGTTTGCATTTTGGAAATGCATCTTGTCCTTCGGTTTCTGGTTAACAGTGGGAGATGGTGGTGATGGGTTGGAGGTTGGAAGAAGAGCCAAGCCAGGGTATTTCCTATGTCCCACTCCATGCTGCTTTGGGGACCTTTGCAGTTCCAGATTTTGCTGAACAGTCTGCCCCCATTTTGTTCCACTTGAGCTCTGGAACCCACTGCTTCCCCCTGTCTCTCATCTGGAGCAGGGGTGGCCTGCTGTCATAGCTGATCTCTGTAGAGCCACAATTATACAAATGGTCCTTTCTGATTTCGGTAATTACTTCCCTATATGAACAAATTTCTCTTGGCCTTGGGGTGTACCTCTGTCAGAAGAGTGCTTGCCTAGTATGCATGAAGTCTGGGTTCGATTTCTGACATGGCATGGGGGCCCACACTTGTAATCCCAGCATTTGGAAGGTGGTAATAGCAGAATCAGAAGTTCAAGGTCATCCTTGGCTACATAAAGATTTCAAGGCCAGTCTAGGATACAAGAGCCCTGTCTCCAGAATAAATGGCTAGCTAGCTAGCTAGCTGGAATCTTTCTCTTGATCTGCTGTCTTCAGTGGAGACCAATTGATGTTCTTCAGAGAAGCAGTTTCTTACCTTCCCAGGGGAAGTAGTTTGGGCTCTCTCCATCACGCCCTGCCCATGGTCTTGGAAGGAGTAACCAGTGCTGAATGGTAGATTCATGTAATTGCCTCTTCTCTAGTTCTCTTTTTCTCTCAACGGATGGTTAACTAACTTCTTGAGGACAGGAATGTCATCTGTTCACCACTGTGTCCCCAGCACCTGGGAGAGCAGGGGCACCCAGGAATTGCTCTGAATGTGTAGTACCTGCTGCTTGATGCCACTGTTTCTACCCCAAGATCTCACATTACCATCTGCCAAAAAGATTGGGGCTTGTCGTTAAGCAGCTATGGTTAAATGTCTGAGATTCTGTGACTTTGCAATGACGATTATAATTCAGCCAATTTGGAAATAACTCAGAATGTCTAATTTCCTTGTCCAGAGTTGTCAGTGTGGCTAACTGAAGTCAGAAATCACTGACTCCTCCAAGGCTTTGTTTTGCTGGAAGACCATCTGTCCCGGGAGCCGCAGCTCTGGAGTAAGTGTTCAAACGTGTGCACCCATTAGGAAGAATCGAGAAGCCATCATTCAGTGTCAGCAGCAGCCTGACAACAAGGGCTGCTTGCAGGAGCCGCTGCAGATGTCAATAAATACGTAATTAAAGTACAACAGAGGCCGGCGGCTCCCAGCCACGCTCCCGGGAACCAGCCTCTAAGTCATCTTTGGCAATATGGGGAAGGCTGGAGCCTTTGGCTTTGAACTTGAACACAGCCACATGCTGAGCAGCCCTTTCCACGTGGGCACCCCACGGCCTCAGAATCCTTTTGAAACGTGGGTTGTAGGGCTCAGTTTAGACAGTGCCTTGCAGTCCATTGCTTCTGCTGCCCATCGCTCCCTCACCAGCTCCTAAGTCCGTCCTCCGTTCCTTCCCACTCCATTCTTCCCCATCCCTCTCGTGGGGGGCCTCCTGTGTGTACTTACCTTTGACTGACAGATTCTCAAAAACTTAGCTAACTTCTTCGTTTCCTTCTTTTATGGTTTTGTTTGTTTTTGTTTGTTTTTTGCTCCACCCCCATATAATCTGAGGTAGGGATCTAATTTGCTTTTTAAACAACATGTAACCAGATTTTCCCACTCCCCTTTTCTGTCAACTCCTACCTGTTATTGTTAGTCACCTTCTTCTGGTGGATAAAAGCAGTGACCTGAGGCCTCCTTGCTCATTCGTGATTTCAAAAGGATGGCTTTAATGCTTTTAACATCAGATTGATGGGGTCAGGGATGCAGCTAAGGGGCAGAGTGTCTGCCTAGCATGTACAGGGGCTTGTGTTGTATCCCCAGCACTGCAAGAACCAAGACAGACAAATATCAAATTGGTGCTTGTGTAGATGTTTTAAATTTATTTTTCCCATCACATTCTGTAAATTGCCACCCTTTTTTCTGTACCATAGGATTCCTTCTTACTATGAGTGAGTTAAATTTTGTCTAGTGCCTTTTCTGTCACTAACGAGTTGCTTCTACTTTTCTTTGTTTCTCTCTCACTCTTGCTCTATGAACAGGGTCTGTGTCAATGTCATGTAGGCTGGCCTCAGGTGACCTTGAACTTCCTGATTCTCTTGTCACCACCTCTGGCTGGGATTACAGGTGTGCGCTGCCATACTGGGACTCACACCCAGGGCACTCGTGTACGCTACACAAGTGATCCACAATGGAGGGACACACCCAGTCTTCTTTAATCTCTTAATATAGTGAAAGTATTGATAATTTGTTAACAATAAGATATTTTCATATTTCTAAGATAACCCCATTTGGTGATGAGGTGCTATGTATCAGTAGGTATAGATAGACTTAAGTCTTTAACATCTTGGTGTGTGTGTGTGTGTGTGTGTGTGTGTGTGTGTGTGTGTGAGAGAGAGAGAGAGAGAAAGAGAGAGAGAGAGAGAGAGAGAGAGAGAGAGAGAGAGAGAGAGAGAGAGAGAGAGATTGCAATTTAAAGGAAGTCTGGTAGAACTCTTCCACTGAAGCTTCTAAGCCTATGGGTTTTGCTGGGTACTAATTCCAATATATTTTGTCTTCATTTTTTCTTTCTTTTGTTTTTTCTTGAGTTCATTTTGGTGCAGAAATTCATTAGGACTTACAGGAAGCTCAGGTACTATAGGAAGTCTTCTGTGACCACCCCTGCCAATGTCACACTAAATCCCCTTCCTGCTGCCTCCCACACAGGACAGTATTGCCATTCACTACAATAGTAGCTAGTGAATATCTGTCAGATGTGCCAGGGGAACCGCATGGAACAAAACAGGCAAAAATCCCTGTTCTCACTACTGTATGCCCTGGTAGGTGGAAGCAGTAAATACTACATATGAGTGAGCTGCGTGGTACGCTAGAGGAAAACCAATGGAACAAAACTGAAAATCCAGGGAATGGCACAGCAGAATGGACTTAATGCAGTCTTCAAAGAGATCGCTCTATACAGTTCTTCAGTTAAGAATTGCTTATTGCTTCCTGGCTTGGTGACTCAGGCCTATAATCCCAAGACTCAGAAGGCTAAGACAGGATGATCACTGAAGTTCAAGACCAGCTTGGACTTGACAGTGAGTACCAGGTCAGCCATGACTATACAATACAACTCTGTTTCAAAAAACAAACAAACAAACAACAAAAAAACCAGAGGGCTTGATATGTAGCTCAGTTGGTAGACTACATGTAGCTCAGTTGGTAGAGTGTTTACCTAGCATGCACAAAGCCTTGTGTTTGATCCCAGCGCCATATAAAACCAAGTGTGGTGACAAATGCTTGTAAACCCATCACTTGGGAGGTAGAAGCAGGAGGATCAGAAGTTCAAATGCATCCTTAGCTAAAAGTGAGTTTGAGGCCATCCTGGGCTACATGAGACCCTGCCTCAAACTAACAAACAAACAAAAGAAAAGAAAGAAAGGAGGAAAAAAATGAACTGGGTACTTACAGGGTCTAGGTGCTAAGATTACAAAGGGAATGAACAGACGTTTTTGCTCTTGTAGAGTTTATATTCTGGCAGGGAGACAAGTGAAACACAGGTGAATGATGAAATCAATACAATATGAAAGAAATCGGTAGGCGCTTTGACAGAGACAGCAGGGATGCTTGTTTTAAACAGATGTCCAGTGAAATCCCTTTGAAGAGATGGTCCTGAAGCTAGATGTCAAAACTGAATAGAAGCCCCTGGAGCGGGGCGCCATGTTGAAACGATACACACACTTCCGGTCTTTCCCAAGAGCTCTGAGCTCCCGGAGGGAAGATGCTATGACTCATTTGTGTCTCAGTGTAGCACCGGGCTGGTCCATTATAGGTGCTCACCAAGTGTCTGTTTCACTCTTAGTCAGAAGAAATCAAGAGTCAGAATCAGAATATTGCCATCGCTGGCAGAAAGAAGCAGGGTTTGTGAAGCAGGCAGCAATAAAGACAAATGGCCCCTGGCATTGGATTATAGGTTGCAAAAGAGACCTTCTGCTCACTCTCCCTCTAGGCACTGCAGTCCAGAGGAGAGGCAGACCAGAGCTATGTTTATTCAAGACAGAGTCCAAGACCCATGCAGTCCCAGCACTTGGGGATGGGATGTGGACTAGCCATTGTCCACATTCTCTGCCATGTCCTGTGGAAATGAGGGCTGGGTGATTGTGCTGGTCCTGGTCCTCCCTGTTTTAGGGATGAATATGAGTAGGGTCCAAACTCCATGGAAGGGTCAGTTACTGGCTGGGTCTAGGGCCAGACCCAAGTCATCCTTGTCAAAAGGATAGGCACAAGAAATGTCTCTGGGCATCCAGACCCTCTTTCTGGCTTGTCCAGTGTCCTGGAAGATGTTCCCTTGTCATCAGGCTGCGGTTGACTTAAATGGCACCAACACTTGCTGCCTGTCTCGAGGACTTTGGTAGGATTAATGGACAAGATCTACACCCAGCAGGGAGAAGGTGTCTTCTGAGATGTGTCATCGAAATGGTGACAGCATCTAAATTAACTGGGCAGGTCCATGTCTCCTCATTTGTCAACAGTGTGCAAGTGACATTTGCTGCTCACTTGCTCCATGCAGCCTTCCCAGATGGTCCGAAGTGTGTTTACTTCATGTGCTTGGGCATTTGTGTGGCACTGCCAATGCTTTATGGGGGAGACTGGCGTGCGACAAGGTCAGAAAAATAAGCTTTTCCACTTGCTGAGGTTCAACTTCAGGCCTCCTGCTTGCTAAGCAAGTGCTTAACCACTGAGCCATCTCCTCAGGCCCAAACAAGATTTTAAATTACGTTAAATGACAACAAGACCTTGTTTTGATATTTGCCCACCAGTTGGTATGTGCGAGTTTTGAAGACCTCAGAACCTGCTAATTTCCCCTAGATACTATCAGTTAGGACTGAATGTTCAGTCGTGGCTTGCTTCACCACAGGATGGTCAGAGGATGAGTCATGGGAGTGTGAACATCACAGAGTGAGTTAGACAGCTATGATATCACTGAGCTATCTAGTCTCATGAGGCCACCGTTGCGTTCTGTGGTCCCTGACGGAAACATCATTCTGCAGCTCAGAGTCGTACCAAAGGCAACAGGTTCTCTCACTACACGAAAGTTAAAAAGGAACCTCAGCTGCTTTATGTTGCTTGCTGTGGGGTCTCTAGACCTCCCTATGATGCCACCCCTGTGCTCTGGCAGAGGAATCCAATCCTCCTTCGGGTCATCATCCTCGGTTTCTAACCAGACTGCCTCTGTGCATGCATTTCACACTGGGACAATGTATTTGCTTGATTGGAGGATTAAATGACCTGAGATTTGGGCAGTGCACAGATGTCAGAGGAAAGCGGAAGCCTTACAGTGAAGCAGGAGCCTGGAAACGTCTGTGCAGCAAATGGATGGAATTACTAAATTCTTTATAACAGTGGTGCAGGGTAACAAATCAAAAGGTAGCTGTTGTTTTAAATCCTTTAAAAAATTCGTTAAATTTTATAGATGCTCAGAGGCCAATATGTTAAAGCAGATCATTACTCTATTGATGTTGGTGGGTTTTTTTTTTTTAATGATTTATGTATTTTTATTTTGTGTGTGGGTGGTTTTGCCTGCATCGATGTCTGTGCACCACATGCATGCAATGCCTGGTAAGACCAGAAGAGAGCGCTGGATCCTCTGGAAGGGGAGTTACAGTTCTGAGCCATCGTGTGGGTGTTGTGAACTGAACCCGGTCCTCTGTAAGAGCAGCCAGTGCTCTTCACTGTTGAGCCATCTCTCTGGCTTAACTGCTTATTATTATTATTACATTTGTATTAGTTATTTGAGAGTTTCAAGTTTTATACATGTTTTGATCATAGTCAACCTCCATAGCTCTTTCCAGATTCACCCCTCTTCCCTGTTCACGAAACTTTGTGCAACCTAAAAAAAAATATTGATTGTAAATCATTCTAAAATCATTCTTGCTTTTAGAATACTGTATGTGCCATGTTAATTTTTAATACCTAGGAACTTCTGAGTTTCAGCCTGAGGCAAACTAGAACTATCAGGGACTCTGGAGAGATTGGCATAGTGACAAAGGAAAAGGAGGGGACTGGCTTCGGAAGGAAATCCCCACGTGCGCAGCAGAATGCCACCGATGACGTTATTGCTGAAGTTTTCTCTCTCAGCTCAGTTTTTGAGTTGTTTCTCTCTTGATGGCTCCCGAGATCCCATCACCTCTTGTCATTCTCCTGTTTTTCTGAGTTCATTTAAGTTCTCTTGGGACTGAACACAGCATATTCCTGGATTGGACCAGAAACACACGGAAGAAGATAGAGAGATGTGAGGAGAAACAGTGAATGAGGAAGGGGAAGGGGGTGAGACCCCTGCCTAGACCACCAAGGTGTCTCCTTGCGGCATGAGCCCAGCCAAGCACAAGGGCCACTTGGAGGCGTGCTCCTGGCTTGGCAACTCCTGTGCTGGCTATGAACTGAGCAGGTACCTGTGCGCAGCCATATAGCCTTTCTACTACCCCACAGCATGGGGATGCTCTGCATTTCTGGGTGGCTGCCTCAGTTTCCCTGATAAGCAAATGAAGCTTACCCAGGTCCTGAGCTTTTGCATCTGGTGGATCCCAGTGCAGCCGACTCTGTTCTACCCAAAGCCCCTTTAATTGTTGAGCTGCAGCAGGTTAGTTGAGGATTCACTTTAACTGTGCCTATCAAATCCAAGTGGCCATGTGCACCTGAGGCTGTAGGCCCTTCCTTCCCTCCACCTTGCATGCCAGGAAAGCAGCAGGGCCTTCCAGCTTCCTCCAGCAAGCGGAAGGGGCTGTGGCTTCTCCACGCAAGGGCCGGAAGAGGAGGAAGGCACTTAGCTGGGGATGCATTTGTTCACAGTGGTCCAGCAGCTTTTGGAGCACTTTGCCTCGGGTCCTGGTCCTGCTAGTTCTGCATCCCTATAGGATGCTTAGCACCTCTCTGAGGCTCAGGTTCACACCCGTGAAACCACAGCTGCTGCCCACCTGCTTCCTTAGCCTGCTGGGAGGCCCTGCATGGGAGCAGCTGGTCCACAGAACCTTTCATGTTTCAACTGAGTTCCCTGCCCCTGCTGCCCCGGCTCCACCACAGCGTCCTTCTGGAGACTGGTAATACGTTATGTAAAGAGTGGGGTCTAAGAAACATGGCTCAGCCCTCTCAGTCTGTAGCCTGGGGTGGGAAGGGTTAAAGACTTAAATCCTCAGATGGACTGAGAAGCTCTGGACAGGATGACTTGACTGACTGCACCTGTGGAAACTTCCGGTCAAGAGACCCACACAGCAAACACCGTCTCCACTCTGAGAAGAGACTACGGCCCTTCAGTCGTTCTGATTAAAGAACAATTCTGCTTCTGGAGATTCTTTTATCTCCATGTCACTCCATCAGTCCTGATCTAACAGGGCGTATGGGCCCGGCTCCATGATGGGGTTCTCTCCTCTCTCTCTCTCTCTCTCTCTCTCTCTCTCTCTCTCTCTCTCTCTCTCTCTCTCTCTGTCTCCTGGCAAATTTGGAACAGATGCAAGAAAGGGGGAAGGTGAAGGTGCTAAAGGCCTGGGTGCTTCTGGAAGCCTCTCAGGAGGATTTGTAGGGAATGGACGTTGCAACAAGAAGCAAGATTAGAAAGCCCTTCATTACGTTAATTACCCCTCTTGCAGTGGCTTCCCAGGAAGCTTTTAACATCCTGCATTATGGTTGTACCAGCTCAGGCTCTGCATAGGGAAAAAGAAGGTTCGTCAATTATACATGGCCCTGGTGGGTGGAGTCAGTGCCCCAGGAGAGGCTCTCTATTGACAAGCCACAGGCTTGGACCCATGATCCCTTGGGAGAGTCTAGGAATGTGGCTCCTTTCCCAGGCTGCTCCACCTGGCTCCACCCCCACAGGCTAGGCCTCTCTCTCAGTGACTTGGAAGTGAAGAATCATCTGGTGATGAAATATGAAAAGGGAAGACACCACCGCCACCGCTGGAGGTCTGCTCAGAGCCAGTGGTTAGCTGGGTGAACACGACACCTGAAGAGCTCATTTCTGTGGGTTTCCGGGGCTGTGCTAGGCCCTGGAGAGGGGGTGGGGTGCTTATTAGAAAGGCCTTGGGGTGTGTCTAATTCAGTCTCAATTTACAGATGAGGGCACGTGCCCCAAGGGAAATGTGACCCACCCAAAGTCTCACAGCAGGGTCGTCAGGGGGCTGAGGTCCTGTTACTGGGATCTCGGGAGTGGGGGTGGGGAGGGAGGCTTGATTGTTCACAGTCCCCTTGAGGCTTGTTTCATGATGTTTCCTTAGAAGAGGAAAACAAGGTTTGAAGGTAAATATATTCCATCACTCGGAGGGCATTGGGTGGCCGAGCAGAGCTGGTTCCCCATACCTGACCCATAGGAGACCCCAGGTTGAACCCTGACCCTCTGGAAATCTGATGACTCTGTCAACACGAAACATAGCTCTCACCTCCAAGGGAGGAAGAGGTAGTTTCTTCTGGAGCCACATTTGAGTGATCACGGCCCAGAAATAGATTAGTTACCTCCAAATTGGTGGCAGTTTCATGTAGTTTTTATAAGTAACAGAAAAAAGAAAATCATAAAACAAAACATACTAACCATGCTACCCAGTCTCCACTCCCAGGACTTCCTGCTGTTCTGATTAAGGAACAGTTCTGCTTCTGCAGATGTCTGTCTGTCTGCATTGGTGGGAACACCAGAAAGGTAGGTTCCAGCCCGGTGGAGACATCTCAGGTCCATGTCTCAGACACTCTCTGATAGCAAGCGTTTCTAGCCTTTTTGGGTGGTAGAGGATAAAGTTTTGTTAAACTAATACATTCCAATGATTTTTTTTAAATCTTTTTATCAAGACGTTAGTTCTGACGCAGAGATGGGCAAGGAGCGGCTCATTATGAGAGAGCAAAAGATAGACTGTAATTAGACTCTGGACCTGCCACATTGCAAATTCTCCACAGTCATTAGGGTTTGAATCAGTGAGTCGGGTTTGTAAACATAGTTTCTTTCCAGGAATTCTTGTTCATAATGCAGCCTTTCGTCTCTTATTACCACCAAGGCCTTCAGAGCCACCAGCTGCCCCTGGGACCAATGCCTCAGTAGTGTCCCCGAGCACTGGGGGGAGAGGATGACTGGCCTCTGACCTGCCCCTGGGGCTATGGGGATTGAAGAGAAGATGTGTGTGGAGCTGTGCTTCTGTCTAGAAGGCGTCTTAGGAAGGATGTGCTCGCCAGGTTACCTGAACAAGCCTCTGTCCTGCCTGAAACCTCCAAGGCCTTTCATTTCCTCTTATCCTTGGGACCAGGGGCTGTGTCCTCAGTGGGTCTCAGTCTTTGCCCCCACCCTTTGCCTCATCAGACCGTCAAGGATCAGTCTCAGGGCCACCTCTACATTCCTGGCCTCATGTGGGCTGTGCCCTGTGCCAGGCCTCTGCCGACTCCTCCCTTCCATCCAGTTGACTATTTGCACCTTGCTGATGCTGGAGCTCCAAGATCTCCTGGCTGCTCGATCTCCATTGTAATTCAGAGGCTCTTCTTGGGGTTTCCTTTCAGTCAAGTTTCAAACCCAGGACAAACAGCCGAGGTGCCCAGTTAACATATCAAAGTGGACCTGCTG
Organism: Peromyscus leucopus; assembly: GCF_004664715.2. NCBI lineage: Eukaryota > Metazoa > Chordata > Mammalia > Rodentia > Cricetidae > Peromyscus > Peromyscus leucopus. Next base: position 72,232,743 of record NC_051063.1, read on the forward strand.
CCCAGTTCTCCTGGCATTCCTCAGCCCCGACCTGTTACAAGGTATGGCTGGCATACCCTGCCCCCTTTCCCTGAACTCTCCGAGATGAGATGCCCTTCCCTATATAATCCAGATGTTTTGGTTACTCGCCCTTTTCAGTACCTTTGGCCTCCTGGTTGCTGCACCTGGCCCCCCTCTTTCTTCCACTCCCCCCCCCCCATGGCCCAGCTCAGTCTGGTCCTGTCCACTCTGGACTCTCCCAGATGCCCCTGCCTGTGACTACGCTCTCCCACATATTTATAATAAACGTTCTCTTCCACCATACCTAGGAGCAGTCATGTCCTTTCCTTTCCATTTCTTTTGTTCATTCACTTTCAGCCCCGGGTGAGGGACACTCCAAGCTGGTCCACACTGCAGCTGGGACCCTACCCAGGCAGCAGAGCCCTTCTCATACAGTCAAGAGGTCCTGACTGGGCCAGCTAGAGAATACACGGCAGGAGACATCTGCAGGAGAATGACAGCAGAGCAATCTCACACCACAGAGTCACCTGCTGAAGAAAGGCGCTTATTGGGAGTGAGGGGACACAGGCACACAGCAGACACATGGAGAAAAGGACCTCTGCGAAGCAGAGCGGGACCCAGGAAGGCAGCAGCAACAACAACAACAACAGCAACAACAACAACAACAACAACAACAATCCAGCCTCTTATTGAGGGCTGGGGTCTCTGGAGAGTTTCCCTTTCCTAATTTGGGATTGGTTGGTTTGAAGAAAGATAGCTTGGTTGATTGGCCGGCTTGTCCTGATAGGGTCTTGAATTTGTTGAGACAGTCCATCAGCAGGGGCCTGTTGGAGGGAGAAAAATCCTTCAGGGTCACCAAGCTTTTGTCTCAAGTTGGCAGGGTGAGGAAGAAGCTGCCATCTTGGAAAGGCACCACCTTTATTACCTAGCCACGGCCCCTCTCCCCATCTGTCTGCCTACCAGGGAAACTGACTCACAGTCTCTCCCCTCCAGGTGGAGGGGCTGGAATGGTGGTTGCAGCCTTGTGGTCAGAGCCTCCCTTCTATACCCAAGCAGGAAAGGAGACAGGATGAGGACCTGGGCTGATGGAGTAGTGGGTGTTTTGAGGAGGAGGGAGGGACTGGGAGTTGATATGGTGTGTGCCCATTGGAAGCTCCCTTTGCGACCTGCTGGATATAGACCGAGGGTTGTGCCAGAAATAAGTGCGGGGTGGCAAAGAAAGAGACACCACTCCAGCTGAAGGGTCTGGTCAAACTTTACTCTTGGTCAGGAGGGTGCCCATGGGAACAGCGGACACACAGAGATGGGAAGAAGTGCATTTTGTTTGTTTGCGTTTTTGTGTTTATTCTAAGGAGTGGCCATGGTGTCTTTCCCCTGTTGGCCGTGACCTCACAGTCTTATTCAATTGGCTGTTCTGAAAAGAATGGGTGCACAGGAGATGGAGGGGTAGAGGAAGAGGTCGCTGTTCCTAGGACCTCTGAGCAGTGGGCCTTGGAGTGAACTAAGGTTTGCTTGATGGAGAGGGTTAAAACACTGTTACAAGTCTTGTAAAGTCAGGGAGACAAAAAGGTTTTTTTTCTTGTTGTTTTTCAAGACTGGGTCTCACTATATAGCTCTGGGTGTCCTGGAACTCACTCTGTAGAACAGATTGGCTTCAAACTTAGAGATCCACCTGCCTCTGCCTCCTGAGTGCTGGGATTAAAAAGTGTTGTCCTGGCCGGGCGGTGGTAACACATGTCTTTAAAAAAAACCAAACCAAACTAAACCAACCAAACAACCAACCAAACAAACAAAAAAGTATTGTATTAAATACAAGTTCTGCAGTACTTGATAGAAAAGACTCAAATTTGATATTTCATATTCATATTTGATATTGGGTGAGCAATTCAAAGGTTGAATGCTTATTTCTGCAGGCAGCCACACCCTCTCTGGCCCCCACTCAGCTTCTGGATGACCCTCTAAGAGAGGAACAAGGCAGGTAAGGTAGCACATGTTGATGTAGGGACTGCCACTGAGAGAGGTGTGGTAGCCTGCGCTTCTCAAAGGACACTGGTGTTCTTTAGGGCCAGGGTACTTTGGGCTTCTCAGCTGCAGAGGGTAGAGGGGGGCGGGGATGGGAAACTGCTGACAAAGAGACCCAGCTCCAGTAAGAGGCTAGGAAGAAATGGCTGGTAGGGTATGGGGGAGGGTATCATGGACAGTAATGCAGGGAGGTTCCTCTGGCTTAACTTAATTCATTTCTTAGTCCCTGATTTATGTAAAAGAAAGCGGAGCCTCAGAGAGGCTCTCTGCTGAGGTAGGGGTAAGAGTCATGGCCAGGTCCATTCCTGTACTCCTGGAGACAAAGTGCATCCTCTCTATCAATGCCAAGACCATCCATCAGGAAGGCACCTCAGCGCTCACCCAGTCTACCTGTGAGGGAGCACGTCAAATCCCACATCCCTGTCCCCAGGGCTTGGTTTAGGGAAGAAGTCACCTTCCCAGAAGCTTCAGTGTACTCTGCATTTGGAAGTCCAGGTTGTGAGTTCGCCTTAGCATGGTCTCACGTTCCAGAGGCCAGTGCTCACAGGTCAGGACAGAAGGTCCTCTGGGAAGGAAGACCCAGGCTCTAGAGCACAGGACGGTGGCTCCATTGACCTGTGTGGCTTGTGAGTCCAAAGGAGCAGTGAGGATTCTGATGAAGAAATCTGAGCTCTGCAGTATCAAATATGATCATTAAAAGAAAGGGGATGCCTTAACCCCCTCTCTGCTGTGTGGGGTGACAGCAGGAATGTATGGGTGCCTTAACCCCTCTCTGCTGTGTGGGGTGACAGCAGGAATGTGCTTCTCTCCACAGCATCTGGGTCTCTACCTAGCCTGCCCCTTTGCTGATCACAGTGTATATACCATCTTGTAGGAGCAGGGGGAGAATATGATCAGCTTCCGGGGTGGATTCTTCTTCAGTGGGTACCTCTTAGTGCTCAAAGGCCAGATGAGATCTGCTATGGAAAGGCTAAAATCCTTTCCAATAGGGGCAGAAAATTTCTGAAAACAAGACCCACAGAAACAGCCATTTACTCGTTTTAGGTTTGCCCAGACATGAGGCAAGGGGGAGAGAAGAGGGTCTTCTGGCAGGCCAGGTGGCGTTGGCCTCCCTCCCCAGAAGGCTAAGCGATAGCAGTGTGGCACCTGCTCTGCCACCTGTCAAGGACTGGATGTTTGTGACTCCCTCAAGTGCCTCTGTTGACGCCCTAACACCCATTTTAATGGTGTTTAAAGACGGAGTCCTTGGAAGGGATTGGGTTTAAAGGGACGGTCAGGAGGCTGGGGTCCTAAGGTGGCATTGAGTTCTCATATGAAGAGATGTCAGGGAGTAGTTTGTTTCTCTCTGTGTCTCTCCACGTGAGGACACAACAAGAAGGTTCTATTTACCAGTGGGGATGAGCCCTCACCAGAATTCAGTCCCACTTCCATCTTAACCCTGGACTTCCAGCCCCCAGAATGGTGAGGAAGAAATGTTTGCTCGTCTGCAGTACTCTGTTATCACAGTCTGAGCTGATGGATGAGAGCCGGCTACCTGGCCTTCATCATCTCTGAACCAGCCTGAATTTATTTTTTAACATTTATTTATTTGTGGTGTATGTGTGTGTGTGCGTGTGTGTGTGTGTGTGTGTGTGTGTGTGTGTGTGTGTGTGTGAATGCATGTGGAGGTCAGAAGGCAACTCGTGAAGTCAGTTCTCTCCTGCTACTATGTGGGTCCCAGGGACTGAACTCACACCAAAGGCGTGGAGGCAAGCACCTTTGCCTGCTAAGCCATCTGGCCAGCCCCACTCTGGATCTTCCGTGATGGGTTTAGAGAGTAAAATGCCCGTGCTTCTCCCTTCGGTTCTGTTTAGTTAGCTCTAGTGGGTCTCCGGGCTCTGGTTCCATGACTGCTTTCAGTTTGGGGACCAAAGGAAGATGGCGGCTCTGCAGCTCAGAGGTCGTATGGCTCAACTCAAAACGAGAACGAATTTAGTATCTGGTCAGAATACTCTATTAAGGGGTAATTTCTTTCCCATTATAAGTCCATTAGGAAATTACAAATCTCAGCTATGACATTAAAATATGGAATGGAGTTTTCTTCAGAGTCCCTTAGGTGAATTTTGTTTTCCTGGGGTAAATGCAGAAACGGGATGAATTTAAGCCCTCTTGGTGAGGATTATGCTCCCAGAGGTGGCTGCTGTGCCTAGCAATACCTTGGCTTGCAGCTAAGATCATATTTTCAGGAAAGCTGGCATGAGATCAGACAGTGCTGGCTCCAGGCTGGAACTATGAGCTCACGGGCACTAAGAAGTACCTACTGTGTGCTGCGGCCTGCTGGGGGCTGAGCTGTGTAGTGGAGGATAGGTGAAGGAAGAGAGGCAGAGGACTCATAGACGGCCTGGATACGCCCAGAGCTCCGCACAGCTGGGGTTTCAGGACAGGCCTGAGGAGAGCAATAGATACGGTTTGACAAGTGTGATGTCTGCCAGATCAAGCTAGGGGCCCACCAGGACAAGGGAGAATACAACAGTAACTTGTAAACAGGACTATTCTATAACCAGAAGAACTATGCACACTCAGTAAGGTCAGCATACATTTCAAGCAGATTGGTGTACAAACGAGGTTAGTGTATATCTAACTAGGCCAGGTCTGACTGTTACAATGGGTCACAGATTGGAAATCAGACTTTCAGCAGACCTAGGTGCAGACCAAACTGGAGACCTGGGCCGGCCAAGGCAGAGATGAGCAGAGAAAGGCTCTGAGAAGCCAGCTGCCTTCCTGGAGGCACATGCAGGTCTGGGTCCTCCCCAACAGCAATGCTTCCCCTGAAGCAGGGGAGTCATCTCTAGCTGGGCCATCAGACAGCAAGCAGAGGAGACCTGCAGTGAGGCCAGTGACCTGGGGTGGGGTGGGTCGGGGTCAACTCCCAGCACCCAGAAACGGCAGTTTGGTGGTGGAGAATAGATGCTGGGTTGACCTCAAAAGGAGAAGAGAGAAATGCATATGCAAACGAGCATTCTTTTTGATCTCCAAAGTCAGATCATAGTGTTCTACGAGAATATTTGTGTACACCTTGGTTTTATTAAGGGGAATGCTCACCAGAGCTTACATCAACATCTTCCTGGCTGGTTTTTCAAGGTGTGCATACTCCGATCATATACTAAATTATATTATAGACTAACTGGGCCAAGCTCAAGGGATCTTGGTGTCTAATAAGCTCCATATGTGATTTTAGCATGATCCAAAGTTGAGAAGTGGTTGTATTAGGAAATGTCAGCTTCTTAAAACACAGCATCCCAAATCTCACCAGTTCAACATGGTCAACATTTGTTCTCTTTTGTTTTTTTGTTTTGTGTGTGTGTGTGTGTGTGTGTGATTTTTTTTTTTTTTTTTTTTGAGACAGGGTTTCTCTGTAGGCCCCTGGCTGTGTTGGAACTGGCTCTGTAGACCAGGTTGGCCTCACACTCAGAGATCTCTGCCTCTGCCTCCAGAGTGCTGAAATTAAAGTCTTAAAGGAGTGTGCCACCACTGCCTGGCTTTGTTCTCGTTCTTGTAGCAATCCACGGACCGTCCTCACAGCTATCCACCAAGACATCACTGGTTTATTCCATCTCCTTCGGTCACGTCTCTGTCATTTTCAATGCATCTTCCACCACCCCTGGGTTCTCACAGGGTTGTCCGTTCTCATGAGTTGGAAAGGAAAGAGCATGGAAGATCTATGGAAGGTTTTGATGGGCCCGGTAGGAAGCCGAGGGTCCTCAGTTGCTTTCTCTGACAAGAGCCAAGTCATCTGGCTACCCACACCTCCTGCAAAGCCTGCTGGGAGAGGTAGTTCATTGGCAGATGAGAATGGGTTCAGTGATGGCTGACTGTCTACTACAGCAATGGTTAACAGATTCTAAGACATGGTTTTTTTGGCAGCAACTTTCCTGAATGTTCATCTGTTTTTTAGCTATAGCCCTCAGCTAGAACATCTGTGTGAAACTGTTTTCTTCCACATTCCATTTAAGCATATCTCTGCTTCATATCTCCCCCAGATGGTGTCTCAACAAGCAAGGGTTATGTCCTGCTCACCACTTTTCTTCTCTGCAAAGCATCCACCACACTGTTTTGGACGCATTATGGACTCAGATGTTACCTGGACAAATGACTTAAATGTATAATTGGCATAACAGTTCTCAGTCCAGGGAAGAAGGGCAGGAGGCTGGTGTTGCCTGCCAGGTTTCTGCCCTAGCTCTGTCTGCCACTGGGAAGCCCTCCTTTATCTGTGGTCTCAGTGAAATTGGGTAACAACAGAACTGAGTCATTAGGATGCCGGAAGGTTGAGCAAGGTCATGGTGACATCAGGGCTATGGAGATGTCATGCCGGTATGGCATCTAGGCATGTGGCTTCTGCTGTTGTGACAAAACTCCAGCCATCAGGACGAGAACAGTCCAGATCATTTCGTATTTGCAAATGGTCCGGACATGGAAAACAACACGCAGGCTGTTTGATACTTTCTCCAGTGTTACAGCTGAGTCCCGTGAGTCACACCAGGAGGAAGGACAGTATAACGCCTTACATTTCGGTAGGATTTGGGGACTTTGGTGAGTCTTTCAGCAAACTTAGTCAATATCTTTGGCTTTGCAGGATGCAGAGTGACGTCTGTCTGTCAATGCGCTGGCCTTTCTAGGAACAGATATGGCCACATTCTGAGGAATCAGTGGCAGCAGGCCACACTTCAGATTTTGCTTGCTTACAGTTCCACTGAAGGTCTGGACTCACGTGATGTGACTCTTCCTTCTGCAACTCATTGGACCAGAGTGATGGAATCCAGGCCAGCAGTCCCTTGGCTCAGCACGTTTCAGGTTCTTTCTTTAGAGAACTAGAAATTCAGAGTAAGCCCATGCGGTCCCCTTGCCTTCCAGTGCCAGGCTCACAGTGGCATCTCATGGATGCTAGTTGAAGGAAGAACTGGAGCAAATGACCTAGAGACAGGGCGATGTGCAGCATTGGACCCTTCAGGGTCACAGGCACTGTGGTGGATAGAGAGAGCTAAAGAGCAGATGTGATTCAGAGAAAAGAGGGGAAGATGGAGGTGCAGACAGAAACAGAGACTCAGAGAGAGAGATGGCGTCTCAGAGATGGCCTACTCCACCTGGGTTCTGATGACCTTTGTATACACACACCCCTGGCCTTCTGCAGTGCTCCTGACCTTCGGCAAACTGCCTCCAGGACTCCATCAGATTGGTCTGCTCTGCTGGGCGGCATTTCCTGGCTTCACCAGCTCTTACTCTGGCAGTGACCATTTCCCAAAGCCCATGCTTCTCTGTAGCAGAAACGAACACCAGCTTCCCTGAGAGTATTCTTCAGCTCGGCACTCTGGGCTTTCCACAGGGTTCACAACCCCGTTGTCCTGCTCCAGGGCTACTTCTGCCTGAAGAACTTCTAAGATCAAGTCTCATCACTGACAGGCAGTATTCCTCCTACCTGTCTACACACACACAGCCACACAACAGCACATAAATATTGCACACCACATACATACCCACACACCATAGATATGTACCATTCACACACAAATCATACATATGCATCATATATATATATACACATATATACATATATATATATATCACACCATGTAACATAAATATTGCCCACACACATGCCCACAGATACACACATTGCACACATCACAGAGAGAGAGCTCGAGAGAGCACCGTTTCCTGCTGTCCTTCCCTGCCAAACTAACCTTCTCCCTCTCCCTGCTTCGTACCACCAGCATCCTGAACACAGGCTTCTGAGCTATTCAGCAGCATTCCGGCTGAGTTCCCAGTTCCCTCTCATTTCCTCCTATTGTTCCAGGGAAATGTGTTTGAAGCTGGGTGTTAATAAGGAGGAAATGGCCACAGGATGGCCAGCGTTCATCAAGGACAGGAGGGCAGCTTTTTGTGCTGATTCTGTGATGGCTCCAGGCGGGAGCAAGCCTAGACCTTCTCTTCCAGGCTCTTTGCCATGGCTTCAGCACCTATTTGCCGAATATTCACTGTACCTATGAAGAAACAGAGGAGAATTAGACACATTTGAGTCTAGGTGGGGAGTGCGTATTCCTTGTCTCTGTTGGTGCTGGCTGTGGGCATGGGGACGTGTGGAGTGAGCACCTCCTCTGTACAACCTCACAGCTGGGCTCCATTCTACCCGGATGTTGCAGACAGAGGAAAGAGGGTCTGAGAAGAGGTTAGGCCAGTATTAGGAGGAAAAGCTAAGGTTTGAACTCTCTTCTGCTGTGGCTGGGTCACCAGGCCAATTGACTTTGGGAATAAGACAAAACAAAATGGAAAACATACAACAACAACAACAACAACAACAACAACAACAACAACAACAGAACATTAGTTCCCCGTGAACTATTGGGAGCAGGGAGCAGCCAGGGCAAAGACAAGTCTCCTGGGGACCGGGCTTCTTAGGGAGGTAGAAGAGCACCTGCTCTGGGCTCTAGAAAGAGACAGGGCTCAGGCACCCAGGTGAGAATGCCTGCCTGGCCCAACCAGGTGGCTTTCCACAAGTAATCCCTGCCCAGGGTCAGCAGGCTGAGCCAGAGGGCAAAGATCAGCTCAGCCTGGGGACTTTCCTTCCAGGTCTGGAGGGGCGCTTGTCAGCACGAACCTACTCTCTCCTCCCTTTCACTCCCCTCCCTTCATCCAGCAGAGCCGGTCCTGCTGGTTCTCACAGTCCGTTTCCTTACAAATTTCTTCTTCTTCTTCTTCTTCTTCTTCTTCTTCTTCTTCTTCTTCTTCTTCTTCTTCTTCTTCTTCTTCCTCCTCCTCCTCCTCCTCCTCCTCCTCCTCCTCCTTCTTCTCCTTCTTTCTCCTACTCCTCCTTCTTCTTCTCCTTCTTTCTCCTCCTCTTCCTCCTTCTCCTTTTTTCTTTTTTTACAATGTGACAAGGGAGAGTTATCATTCTCCAACCGACCATCTTGCTAATATAGTCCAGGTGCTCTGGGCCGTCCATCAGGGTGCCTGCTTGCAAGCCTCTGTGGACCGGTGGCTGATGGAAAACTAAATGGATACCGATAGATGGGATCCCAGCTTGGGTTATAGCTGGGCTACTGAGAAGGGGTAGGAGGTGGTCCTTGCAAGGGCCAGCTCTCACAGGCTCTCCACCTAGTTCTACCAGCTCTGCATGAAAGTGGATCTGGCCCAGGAACTTGGGAATGCTGGCTTGAGAATGGACTCTGTCTTCAAGACGAGACCGAGACAGAGTGTTCCCTCGACTCTCCGTTTCCCACTAATTCATCTAAGCAGTGGGATGAAATAGCAACTTCAAATACATGGCTTTGGCCCCCGAGGCTCTGGCTTCATTTTTCTGGGGGTGGTGGTGAGGGTGGTTTTTCGTGCCTTTAAAAATGTCCCCAGCAGATCTTGGTGCACAGCCAGAATGGAGATGTGTGTGACAAGGTGACCACGCCCACTCTCCTCCAGGTAGAATCTTCGACAGGAGGGTACTGATGGGAATATATTCCAAACTTTTCAGTTTTTTAGATGGAGAAACTGAGGTCCCAAGAGGCCAGTGACTTCCCCACAGACTCAAGGCTGGGTGAGGATGATAATAGAGCTTGGTTTCCCGAGCCACACTCTGTCTGCCTCCCAGCTCCAATGTGTCCGGACCTCTAGGTCTGCTCAACTGTGCCAGACACTGAGACCAGAGAAAAAGTAGGAAGGTGGGAGGATCTTACAGGGGCTGCAGAGCAGGGAGGGGCTGGGATTCTACAGGGGTGCATGGGGAGCAGGGAAGGGGGGGATCCCACAGGGAGTGCATAGGGGGACAGGGAGAGGCCAACGGGAGGATTTGTAAAGCAGGGACAAGGAACAGGTCAGATGACTGGCTGGATCTGAAGTAGGCAGAGCAGGGCAGAGTGAGGGTGGCCACGTAACCAGTGCTGCCAAGAGCCCAACAGAGATCAGGAGTGTGGGGACTGGGCACAGCCGGCAGCTTGTGCACGGTGATTTGGGCCTTGTTTGTTCTTACCACAGGCAGGTCAGTTTCTGGGGGCATTCCGGTCCTTCTAGAGCCTCCTGTATCAGGTATGTTCCTAAGGGCTCCGACAACTATGCCTGGGTCCCCATTCATCAGGGGCCACTGAGACCCCATGTACCCTCAGAAGGGCTGGCTTCCTCTCAGTTTTAGTTTTTGCCAGCCAAGGGCTGAGGTGGGAAGGAGCCTTGGCCTCCTGGGTTGCTGTCTTGGGGCTGTTTGTGAAAGAGACTGGAAGGGACACGGAGGAAAATAGATCTCCCTTCTCCATCCCTTTGAAGGTCTTTACTAAAGGGCTGATTTTATCAAGTGTGGATCAGGGCCAAGTCTGTTATCTGAAGTGGGGCCTGCCCGGCCTGCTCAGGAGCCCAGGCCACCTGGGAAACAGCCTCCTTGTGGCTTCTCCTGTTGCAGGGCTGGCCCAGTCTCCTCCCACCCCCTCTCAGCCTTGTCTTCAGAGCTGAAATGAAATCTCAAATGGAATGTGTTTTTAGGGTAACAGTGAATAATTTTTATAAAAGTGCGATTTCATTTTCTTTTCTTTTTCAAATTCTCAGTGGAACATATGACTATTAGCATTTTAAAAAAAGTATTCAGGGGGCTGATCCGGGGGCAATTAGAGCAGTCACTTTAAAATCCCCAAAGTGCTCTGAAAGTGGTGTGCTAATGGTGATCAAGTTATAAATGCAAGCTGGGTTCCCACTGGAAAGAGGAGGAAAAAAAAAAGCTTGCCTGAGGGATGCTCCATTTTGCAAGTTAGGAACTCAAGGATAATGGGGTCTGATACCAGCTTCGTGTGGGGGACATTACAGGCACAAGGAGGAAGTGAGCATCCTTAGCTGAGGGTAGGAAGGAGGTCATGATGCACTCCTACCCTCCACCCAGAAGCAAGCCAGCTCCATTCTTAGGAAAAATCTCCAGATCACGCAGACTGAGGGTCAGATTGCTGAACCCTGTTAAATTGTCAATTTCGCTTGAAAGTTGGTGAGGATGAGAGGTCTCTTGGTGAGGAAGTATAAAACAAGGGTGGGGGCTGGAGAGAAGGCTCAGTGGTTACGAGCACGTACCTTCCGCTCTTGCAGAGAATCTGAGTCAGTTCCCAGCACCCACTCACAGCCATCTGCATTAACAAAGTAAAATAGAGGGGGAACTTGGGCTGGTGACTTGGAACTACAGGAGCCGTCCCTTCAGCATGCTATAGACATGTATGTCCATTGGGAAGCTCCCTTCCTTGTTCAGTCTCATTTATCCTGTCTGTGAAATGGGTTTGTTGGGTGGTCCCCATGTGTACCGTGTAAAGCAGGTGGGGATTTTTTTTTTTTAATGTTTCTCTTGAATGGATTTATGACTTGGAAATGGGATAAAGAAGGAAGCAGCTTAGGCTCCTTTAGCCCTTGTGTGTCTTTTTTTTTTTTTTTTTTTTAAATAAATTTACTTATGGATTTTACATCCTGGCCACAGTTTCCCCTCCCTCCTCTCCTCCCAGTCCCTCCCCCATACCTCCTCTATTGCACCCCCCCCATCCACTCCTCCTTCATTTCTGTTTAGGAAAGGGCAGGTTTCCCATGAGTATCAACAAAACATGGCATCTCAAGTTGCAGTCAGACTAAGCACCTCCACATGTATTAAGGCTGGGCAAGGGGACCCAGGATGAGGAGTAGGGTCCTAAAGACCTGTAAAAGAGTCAGAGACCACCCCTGTTCCTGCTGTTAAGAGTCCTGCAAGATGCTTGAGTGAAGGTTTACCTAAATTGAAGCTGCAGCTGGTATCTGAACTCCATCTCCCATTGGTTTCTTGCATTCAGTAATCCATTGACCCCATGGGGAGGGCCTTTTCCTGAGCTCTGCCCGCTTCTCACTGTTGCCTCTCCTATCTCTCTTGCAGCGTGAACTCCCCATGCTGTCTTGATGGTCCCTGCCTACTCTCCACCCCAGCACTCTGCCTGTGATGCTTTCTTACCAAATCACCATGCTTCTGAAAGTCGAGCTTTCTGCCTGTCTCACAGCAATCTGCACCCCGGAAGCCAATGTGGCTACAAGAAAGCATAGCTATGCTGCGTGACTTCTCCTTGAGCTCCGGACTGTGGTCCCATGCATCTGGCCACACTCCCACTCTCTGGTCTTCAGAAACTCTCAGTGCCCCCATCTCATGCCCTTGTACCCACTTCGGTGAAAACACAAAGCCACCTAAGAGTCCCTGACTCCCTCCTGATTGCCCCCCAAATCTCTCCTCTCATTGTGGACAGAGGTCTCTGCATCCAGATGAGACCTAATCTATGATGTCAGATCCCACTTTCTCCCACCTGCTTCTAGACACTCTTCTAGCAGTGTCTGACTTCCTCTGAACTCATGTTTTCTTCCTGTGTGGATTAACAAGACATTCAAACGTGTTGTACATTTCCCTCCTAAAACAAAACTCATCTTGTGATTATTCCATTTCTGCCCTGTCCACACCCAGCTCAGCTGCTTCCTGTCACAGCTACACTTCTTGAGGACACTGTCTCTACTCTCTTGTCAGTTTTCATGGTCTCATTGTTTTATTTCATTATTCTCTGATTAATTGTCCCCCTCGTTGACTTGGTCTTAGCATGATATACATTTCACAATTGTCCCTTGATATCCACTGGGAATTGGCTCCAAGACCATGTTCATATACCCAAATCCATATATGCTCAGGTCCATTACATAAAATGTTGTAATTCTAGCATATAACCTACACATATCCTTCCCTACATTTGAGATTATTCGAATCATTACTTACAGTGCCCAGTATAATGTACATGTTATGTAAATACTTGTTAGGCTGTATTGTTTAGAGAACAAAGACAAAAAGAAATGTCTGCACATGTTCAATACAATGCAGTGTTTTTCAGATATTTTCAGCCTGTGCTTGGTTGAGTCTTCTTGTACAGAACCAGAGGATGCAGAGAGCTGACTGCATTTATACACCTTGCTCAGCACCTACTTCCAGCTCTCTGTGGTCAGGGATTCAGTCAGATTTCTTTGTGGCTGTCACCTTAACACCTAGATCAGTGCTGGTATTGGGAGGAACTATATATGTATATATTGGCTTTTCTCTGTGTATCATCTCTGGCTGTCCTGGAACTCATTTTGTAGACCAGGCTGGCCTTGATCTTACAGAGATCCACCTGCCTCTGCCTCCCAAGTACTGGGATTAAAGGTGTGAACCACCCCCACTCAGCTAAATAAATATTTTAAAACAATAAGCAGAATTTATACCTTCACATACACGAATGAATTATGAGTTATGCAAAAGCAGGGGTCACTCTTTTGCATATGTCAGTATAGGACATAGGGCACAGGACGATGCTTAATGTCTTCAGGGTCTCTGGGCCATGATGGTACAAAGTCTGGTGTCTGAAGTCATGCCGCTGACTCTGTTTTGTGTCTCACCCTTTCTCCCACAGTCTTCTCTAGCAAAGGTCTCTCCTTGCTTCTGTTTTTCTGGATCCTTGATGAGAGGGGACTTCTGTCTAGTCACTTTATGAATGGGCCAATATTGAGTGAGAACAGAACCAAGACTCAAGTAGGAAGTGACCTGCATTAACCCCATGGCTCAGTGTCTTAGTGCTCCCCTCCCTCATCCAGTGGTGACCTTCCATGGCTTCTTGAACCACTAGCATACAGCAGGACATTGATTGCATGATGTGTTGGTTAAGATATTACATTTGGGGGTGTAATTAATTCAGAGGCAATTAGGCATTCAATATTCCTGATTCTGTCCTCCAGTAAGAAGTAATAGAAAAACCTTTCAATCAGCAATAACTACAAAACAGTTTCTATCCCCAAAGATAATCAATATGACCTAGAAGAATGTTCTTTTGCCTTCAGTGGGCCATACATTCCTGGTTCATTTGGAACAAGAGTGGAATATTCATTCGACCCCCATCTCCATCAAATGACTCCGCCCTCGTTCTTCACGTACACCCTTTAAAATGGCACAGAACTCAATGTGGCTTTTCCGGTCCAACTGCTTGCCATGGTCCGGGTGCTAGAAGTACTCAGAGAAAGCCATGCACAGTGGGAAGGTGATGTCAGTCACATCATGGGGGACATTAGTTACTACCTTCCAGGAGCCTTTCTACCGGACTTGCCAGGGCTCTGTGGAGGGAATGGAAGCTTATGAGACCCTGTGTTTTGCCACAGGGTGGCTTGTTCAGAAGTCTCTCTGAGCCGATAGATCATACATGTTTTGAGGAGCACCTCTGAGCCACTGCTGACATCTTCTCTCCCTTCTGCTGTACATGCCTAGTCCTAGGTTGGCCTTTGCCTCAGTTTCTCTGCTGCCTTTCTCAAGGGGTTGCCTCCTTGAGAAAGACTGTGTTGTCCTGTCCAGCTCTTGCCAGATTTCTCTTCTAGGTGAGATACGTGGAGCAAAGGTTTTGTTCGATCTTACCCTCTCTGTCCCCTCTCTCCATCCTCCATTCTCTTCTCCTGTTTTCACATTGTACATTTGCTCTCTGGCCTCTGGGAAGTTTAGGGGGGTTCAGGTGGGGCCTGTGATCAGAGATGGATAAGCATGGTTTTCCTATGCTAATAGGGACAGCTTCCCTCAGAGACATTTATATACTACAGGATAAAGGAGACCATAGGATACTCAGAGTATAAGGAAGATAGAAAGAATGTTCTAGAACAAAGGCATCTTTTACACTAGATTCTTGAATACAAAGCCCCAGGGGAACTAATTATATTTCTGTAATTTTAGGCCTAACTATCTGTTCTTGGGCATTCCACAGCATGAGCAACTACGTTGGGTTTATAATATGCTAGCCCAACAGGCTGATGCCCTGAAGACACTGTGGGGATCCTGAAAGGGGATGGGAAAGCTACGAACTGAGCATCTTCCCGAGGAAGCTCCTCTCTGAGAGGCCACCTCTAAGGACACACCTTCCTGCTTCCCTCCAACCCTCGTACAAAAGAAGAGGGATATGTGAGCCTCAGGGATTTGAAGTGGGACATAAACAGTGAAGGCTCTGACCAAGCTGCCCAACAGAGTGCAGGTGACATCGGAGGAAGCCTGTGAACCTGTCAGAGCACTGACCTTTTGGGTGTGCCATAGTGGATTCAGTAGCGTGCCAGTCAGTCTGGGCTCATACAACTGAGGGACAGTTGAGTCAGTCTCAGAAGACAGAGGAACACTCTCCTTAAATAGAACCCACCAGTGTAACATTTAGCCTAGGAAAGAATACGTTATAGGAGACTGGGCATCATCACACGTAAGTATCATTCCCAGTGACAAGCCACTGTCTCCAACCCCCTCCAACCATCTCCTTCCCCCATGTTCATCCTCCCTCTGCCCCATCTTAATTCTTTGCTTTCTGTTCTCCACAAAGCCAAGTTCCACCCCCATGTTCAGCAGCAAACCAACCCACACAAAAGCAAGTGTCCCCCTCCCCCCTTTATGTGACTCTTGAGGGAACTGAAGTCCTAAGTCCTGAAGGGACAGCTTGGAGTCATGAGCCAGGAAACAAAGAGAGCTGAGTTATTACACTAACCCAAGTCTGTGATTCCATGTGCTGTCCACAATGGGGCTCCCAAGAGATTTTGGATTAACTTCACACAAATGTCCCTTAAGTGCTCCAAGCATCCAGTTGTCCATTTACCAAACATCTAATGGGTGTTTAGGATGCATTAGGCGGCTGCCTCAGGCGGTGTGGCTTATCCAAGCAGCTCAGGAGGGACCACGCGCCCTCATTTCTGTGATCTGTTTTTTCCCAAGTCCCCACACTCACATTTCCTGAGCTTAGGGACTGAGACTTCCTGCACTGTTTATTGGTGAATGGAACAAGGAGGTGATGCCTGCACTTATGAGGCTGTTTTCAATTAGCTGTGCTTTGTAAAGACTTGGTGTGGCTACAAGGAGACCAGGCACTGGTCTTCATGGGTGGAAAGGCAGCGGGCGCTGTGTCTCTGGGGAGTTCTTACATCAGCCCAACAGCATGGCTAGGCGCCTACTGCATGGGTGTCTGGTGTCTTCCTAGGTTGATACAGTCTCAGAGTCTGGGTGAGCTGCTCCAAAGGTGGTTTCCTGCTCCTGGTGAAGTCTCTATGCAAGGGTCGGGGTAGCATGAACTAGTGGACCCTCAGCTTTTCTCTGCTTCCAATCCTTCCTGATCTTGGCTCACAAAACTCGCTTTTGATGAGCCCATCATCTTTACAGTAGCTTTCTGTTTTTGACCAGACAGTGTCTGTCTGTCCGTCCATCCATCCATCCATCCATCCATCCATCCATCCATCCATCCATCCATCCACCAATATTCATGATATATTCTCCACAGCCTCCAGAATAAACCTCAGGTTTCTGATTTATCAATTTAGGATGGTTTTGTTCTACGTAACAGAGAGCCTCAATTCAAACTAATTAAACTATAAAGACATTTGTCATCTCTGTCCAGAAATGTAGATAGACTAGACCATACTTCCAAGCAGAATAACAAGACTCTGACTCTACCACTCCTGGATCCCATTGGCTCTGCCCAAACCTGCTTGTTGATTTCTCCCTCCGACTGTCTCCAAGAAGGAGGAGGACTGTCTCTTCTTTTGTCTTCTTTTTGTAGATGGCAGGGCAGCCCAGATCAGATGGAAGACAGGCATTTTCTAATCCTAAGAGTAGCCAGGAGCTGATCTTCAAGCGTTGATGGCTGTCTGTCTCTGGGTCATACATCAGGCTGGGCCCAGTGGAAAAAGATAAACAAACAACTACCTTCATTGGATTCCTGGAGCCCAGTGGCTGGTGGGAGAGACACAGGCATCTCAGGGAGCCTCTGCCCCAGGACTGCACTGAGAGTCCCTTTCCCCCAGAGCTTGACATCGGCAGCCAGTTGGTGAAGAACAGAACACAAGCTGTGTGCTCACCTCCCAGCCCTCTCCCTGCTGTCACACCCGCTCTGGGAGCTGACCTCCCTTGGCCTCCGAACAGCCTTCCTGCTTGTTACCTGGGGGTCGCTTTTTTTCCCTCCCCTAGTACTGAAGACAGCGGGCATAATGGCTCCCTTGTGCTGCATGTGATACCAGAGGTAAGCCTGCCAAGGCTGCCTGTAGCTCCCTTCTCCTGCCTTTGCTCTCTTTTCAGTGCTTGCAACTGAGGTGCCTCGGGCCCACAGACTTCTTCCACCTTTGTAAATAGAGGACAGAAGGGGGGGCGGGCAGTCAAGTCGGCTCTGGGCCTAGAGAGCCCTTGTCCAGCAGAAGCCATTGAATTGAGTGCCCTGGTAGAAGCCAGGGATGGAGACTGTGGCCGTGTGTGTGTGTGTGTGTGTGTGTGTGTGTGTGTGTGTGTGTGTGTGTGTGTGTACATGCGCATATGGAACTCAGAGATTGTCCTGGATAGTTTTTTTCAGAGGCTGATCTGGCTAGTTTTTTTTGTCTACTTGACACAAGCTAGAATCATTTAGAAGGAGGGTTTCTCAAGTGAGAACATGCCTCCATAAGGTTAACCTGTAGATAAGTCTGTAGAGAACTGTCTTAACCAGTAATTGATGCTCAGTTCACTGGGGGCAGTGCTACCCCTGAACAGATGGTCCTGGATGATATAGGAAGGCAGCAAGGCATGGGGAGAAAGCCAGTGAGCAGCCCTCCTCCATGGCGTCTGCTTCAGTCCCTGCCTCCGGGTTCCTGGTCTGCTTGAGTTCCTGCTCCGACTTCCCTGGAGGATGGACTTGTAACTATAAGCTGAAACCAATCCTTTCCTCTTCAGCTCGTTTTCAGGCATGGTGTTTTATCACAGCCACAGAAACCCTAACTAAGACAGAGGTCCGTCCACCTTGGATGTTGCTCCTCAGTCACTGTTCACATTATCTTTTGAGATGGCTTCTCTTCCCGGGACCTGGGACTTTCGATTCAGCTGAGGTGACCAGTCAGTGAGCCCCAGGGATAGCCCATCTCCTCCTCCACAGTGCCGAGATTACAGGCACATATCATTACACATTACACATACCATTACACACACCTTTTCATGGGGGTGCTAGGGGTTGAACTTAGGTTCTCACGGTAGTATTTACTGACTAAGCCATCGTCCCAGCCCCCCCCCCACCTTTATTTATATAATTCTTTGTTGAATAAAGTTGAAAGGGAATTTCTGGAGCGGGCTGGTCTGGTAGAAGAGCTTTGAAGGGCACTTATTGGGCATACCCCTCATTTGTGGAAATCACAGGAAGCCAGAGAACAGTGTTTAGTGTGGTCCGCTAGAGAGTGACTTAAACATACTAGTCTGGGTGGGCAGGCTAGCCTCTGCTATTGTCTGCTACCCAAGACTCCAGTGGTTAGTCCCATTTAATCTACTTGTGTGTGCCACACACAGGCTGTATCCAGCGGCTCAGCATCCAGGGTCTTTACAGAGGCTCGGTGATTGACATGGCTTTGGCTTCAGTGGTCCAGCATCTCAGCAACAATAGGAGGCTAAATAACAACATCCACCTGCTCTCCCCCGATTCAAACAGAAATGACACTTGCCAGTCTGTTCCTGGTCCCTTGGCAAGAACTCATCACGGGCACCAATTCCATGGGAAGGCAGCTGTGAGATACAGGAGGACTCATGGCTACTTGGTGGGCAGTACTGTGTGCACATAGGGCGGGGCAGGGTGCCTTTCAGGCTATGGGGAAGGAAGAGAAAGAGACCCTGCTTGGGAAGCCCTGAGCAGCCAGCCCACCTCAGTGGTGAGAGAAGGGATGGGGACAGGATGGGGGCTAGATGATCTCTGGGATAAGACAGTGGTCCAGCTGGACTCATGAGCTCTGGCCACAGTGAAGGTGATGGAGTGAAGGCTGGGGCAAAGAGACACTATGGGAGTCTATTCTAGGGATCTGGGGAAGGGGACGGGAGGCTATGGCAGTGGGTTAGGAGAGGAGGGGCCAGGTCCTTGATTTATCAATTGTGTCACCAGGTAGGAGATAATGGAAATCCTCCAGCTCTTTATTCAGCGACTGTTATTCCTCAAGTGTGAATCAGAGGGGCAGGATCAGCATTGAAGGACAACCAGGAGTTCAGTGGTGGGTGTGCCTAGCAACTGCAGGACACAAGCTTTGAAGGCTTAGGATGGAGGTCTGGCCATGGAGCTATCAGCTAGGCGGTGCATCCCTCCACTAACCAACCCTTGCACTGGCTGCAGGGTCTTCCTCCCTGCCTCCTAGCCCGCTTAGAGGAGCTGAGAAACCAGACTAGCTGTTCTCCACAGACCAGAGATAGACACATTCAGACTGAAAAGTTCACACATTACCATGGAGCCAAAGTTCTGATTCTGGTAGTGGATAAGATTCTTAATGTGAACAAACCCAACCTGGGGATGGCAGCTAGGCTGAGACACAGACCTTATGCCAAGTCGTGTGTGCTTGTAATACAGAGGACTTGGACACACCAACCTGTGCTATTGAATATTGGTAGATGGTGTGTTCTAGGACCTTGATTTTTCTTTCCTTTCTTTTCTTTTTCTTTTCTTTTTTTTGGAGACAGGGTCTCACTGTACAGCCCTGGCTATTGTAGAATTCGCTTTGTAGACCAGACTAGATTTGAACTCACAGAGATCTGTCTGCCTCTGCCACCACCACTCGGCTTGAAGGATCACTTTTAAATCACTTCAAACTCACTGCTCAGCCACCAGGAACAAGACCCCTGCCTTTAGCAGGAGCCCTTATCTTACTTCTGGGATGAATTAGGTACTGGGGACTGTGATGGCTACTCGTGGTTGTCAACTTGACTATATCCGCAAATTAACTAAAGCCCAAGTGGCTGGGAACGCCTGTGAGAGGTTTTCCTTGATTGGATCATTCGAGGTAGGAAGACTCACCCTGCATCTGGGACATACCTTCTGCCTGAAGGACATGGAAGAGGAAGCTTGCTCACTGCCTGCTCACACTCATTCTCTCAGGCAAGTCCATTCTTTCACTGGCATAAGAGCCTACTTCCTCAGGATTCTGGTGTATAGTAAAGATCAGCTGAGACATCCAGCCTTATGAACGGAACAGCTATTCGATTCTTGGACTTTCTGGTGGGAGACAGCCATTTTTACAATAGTCAGACCACAGCTTGTGAACCATTCTATCAGTTCTGGGTCTCTAACCCAGGGAGCCACTGGAAGAACATTCTTTGCAAATGAATCAAGTCCGGAGTTTCACTCTAGCCATTTCACAGATAGTGAGCCAGAGGGCTATGTCACTGAGAAAAAAAAAAACAAAAACAACAACAAAAACAACAAAAAAAAACCATAAACAGAAAATGTGAGGGCAGGAAAGGGAGCCAGAAGCTGGTAGATATGAATCCTGGCTGCCTCCTGCTCCCTGCAGAGAACAACACAAGTCTTCTGAGCCATGGAGGACAGCTCTATGCCTAAGGAATCCCATAGGGAAGCGATGAGCTGGAAGAATGTAGCTGTGCCTGCAGAGCCCTCGGCCCTGGTCTCTTCTATTAGATAGAAGACCAGTCTGTAAAAAATATTCCTCACACAGGCCAGAGAAGTTACCATGGTTGGCTCCTTCCCAGCAGGGCTGAGTCAGCAGGAAATCTGCCAAGGTGCAGCAAACCTCATGCCCTGTGAGTTCCTTGTGTTGATATTTTTAAAGCCCAGGCTGAGAGCTTGAAGACTGCCAAGTGTGTAGTAGAAACACCACCCTCATGGGTCCTGTGGAGTGGTGAGTAGATGCATGGATGGTCTAGCAGCCTTGCGAAGGGGTCAAAACAAGTTTCATATTTATGAAATGGGCCAAAGAATATTAACTCCTCAGAGCTACAAGGACCTAGAGATTTCCTAAGGGTGGAGGGTTCAGAAGAACCAGCATTAGATTAGATTTTATCTGTTTATTTATTCATTTGCCATGCAGAATATTGACCCTGGCCTTGAACATGCTAGGAAAGTGACCTACCACTGAGTCACACCCTCAGTCCTGCATGGTATAGTGATGAGCTATTAACTATGGTTTTCTGAGTGTGAGGTCTCTCTTTTCTCACCCTGCAGCTAACTTTACCAAACAGTGCACCAGTATTTCCTCTATGAATCTTTGGATTTACGAACTGGCTCAAAGGACTGGACTGAGAAGGAAGTGTTTGTAAACTGTAAAGCTCTTGAAAAAGTCAAGGCATAGTTGTTTTTGGTATGGGGCAGGTCCTGAGCAGCTAAGGGAATTTGTTTCTTTACCATGTACCATTTTAGCTTCTCTATCAGGACTTCATAGAAAGGTCCTATATCCATGGGATGAGTCTTGTTCATTATTAGTACTTCAAAGAAGAATCGCCCAAGAGTTAGGGATATAGCTCAGGTGGTAGAGTGCTTGTGTAGTATGTGTGAACTAGATGTGGTGGGGGTGGTACATGTTTGTAATCCTAGCTCTTGGGAAGTAGAGGCAGGAGGATCATCCTAGACTATATAGCGAGTTCGAGGCCAGCCTACTCTATACAAGACCCTATCTTTAAAAGCTGTCTTTCTGTGTATCTGTCTGCTATCTGTCTCTGTCCGTCTATCTATCTATCTATCTATCTATCTATCTATCTATCTATCTATCTATCTATCTATCTATCTATCTCTCAGTAGTCTCTGTGAGTATATTCCTCAACTCTTCCATCATTTGTTCAGGTCTCTGACTGAACTGGAAAAAGAAATAACTGTTTCCACAGCTGTCTGCTAGGTAGGTAAGTAGGAGCACTATCCCAGTCTCAGGAGGGAAAATTTAGGCTAGTTGAGGACAAGAAGTATATAATCCTAGCTCTTGGAGGCCAGAGGCCAGCCTGTTCTACATAGCAGGTTGAAGGCCAGCCAGTGGTACATAGTGAGACCCTGTAGAGAAGAGGATGAAGAAGAGGAAGAAGTAGTAATGTAGGCATGTGTCAGCTTCAGTGGATCTAATACAAGTTACAGCCATCTGATAAAAGGGAACCTCAACCAAGAAAATGCCCCCAGAAGACTGTGGGGCATTTTCTTCGTTGATGATTGGTGTGGAATGGCCCAGCCCATTGTGGGCAGTGCTACCTCTGGGCAGGTGGCCCTGGGGTGTATAAGAAAGTGAACTGAGCAGGCCAGGAGGAGGAAGCAGCCCCACCCCCAAGTTGCCTTGGGTCCGTGTTTTATCACAGCCATAGACACCTTGACTAAGAGAGGAGGGGTGAGGATGGCCAGGAGTGGCTCCAACCTTTTCTGTCTTTAATGCAGACTCCTGGTTGCTTTGGGATTCCTCTCCATTCTTCAACTCCTCTCCAGTCTAACCCCCCTTCCTGTCCTCTTGCAGCACAATTACTAGCTAAGACACCACAGGGCTGGGGGGCGGGGCGGGGTTCAGGGCTCACCTATTTCTGGGGGGTTTAGGTGGTACATGGATGGGCTGTTAAAGATAAAAGAGGCACATATTGAGAACTTATTTTTTTTTTTCATCAAATTCTTTAAAATCTGATTTGGATTTTGTTTGGTGAGACAGGATCTCATTAGACAACACAGGCTGGCTTTGCACTTACAGCAATCCTTCTGTCTCAGTCTTCCAAGTGCTGGGATTACAAGCATGTGTAGACTTCTGGCGAGTCTTAGAAAGTTTTTCCTGTGAGAAAACATCGTGCTCTGGTCCTTGGCCACCAGCCCTTGCTCACAGCCCTGTTCTAATGTAAGTTCTTTGTTTACTTTTCAGTCTGTTTACTTTGTGATAATTTTTTTTTTATAGTAAATGATAGTGGTCTTTTCTATTTCGATGAAAACAAATTATCCTTTATGGATGCTGATGTTGAAAGCCCTCTTCATAGTGGATTATTTCCCAACATAAGTGACACTACAGATGCCTTGGAACTATCTGCCCTCCAGCTTAACCCACCGGTCTGTGGCCAGCCTGGCTTCCTGATACCCCAGCTCCTCCCATACCCTATCACAGAGACCATTCCCAGCAGCTGCACAGCTCTGTCTGCCGACATTTCAGGATATGAATGTGTCCCTGTGAGTATGTTGATGGAATGTGGGGTTGGAAGTGTAAATCGTGGCACCAGGAAGTCCTGGCTACAGCAAGTTCCTAAAGGACCTGGCGTGGCTGAGGCTGGGGACTTCTGCTCAGGCCAGCTCCTTGCTGGGTGCCTAGGATCTCAGCAGCCAGAGAGGAAGCAGCAACCAACTCTAGCTCTTGTTTATACATGTCCTTGTTCACTAAGGGCCTCTAAGGCTAGAGTGGGACTCGGGGCTTCTGGGTGTGCTTGGGAGGAAGTATGTGAGCAAGCAGGTTTTCTTCCTGATGCCGAAGAGGAAGTGGACCAGAAGTTGATGACCCCTGTGATGACTAATCTTATGTGGCACTTGGCTGAGCCTTGGGATGCTTAGATACTCAGCCAGTGATATGCTGGGTGGATCTGTGAGGGTTCTTTTGGAAGAGGTGGACATTGGAATCAGTGGACTGAGTATGGATGATTGTTCTCCTTAGTGTGGATGGGCCTCGTCCAATCAGTTGAGAGCTTGTATAGAAGAAAAGCCCGAGTGAGAAAGGGCCCAATCTTTTCTTGACTTCTGCGAGCTATTGCATGGTATTGCTCCTTACCACTAAGGCTGGGTTGACATGTTATATAGCAATAGGAGACTGAATCAAACTAGTGAGCTGGTCCCGTTATGTCCGCTGCTCTGGATGGGTAACAAGAGATTCTGACGTCAGCCTGGAGAGGGAACAGCCCCAAGAGACCATCTGGTCCTACTGTTCATATCCCAAGGAAGGATGCGAGACACAGATGTCGAGGCAAATGAGGTGCAAACCAGGGCCTGGAGGCTTGCAGCCATTCTCTGACACACCAGTCACATCGAGGAAAGCCCTAGTAGAGTGGAGGAGAGCAGCTTGATGTGGGTGCTTCCCCCTCCCAGACGCCCACCCACAGCCAAAGCCATATAGACATTGGGTGTTGATTTCATCAGCGTGATTTCTAAGGGGCTGATTTTCCTCCAGTTGACACAGACTCCAGTGTGTTCGTGATGCCGTTGACACAGACGTCCTATCTGAATCAACTTGAGAAGCTGATGTGAGATGGGACCAGAAAAGAAGCAGGCCCACAGTTGTGGGGGCCTTGGCCCCGACCTGGCTGCAGAGACCCCAATGGTCTTGTTGGCGCCATGGAGTCTTGAGACATGAGTGTCCAAGATTTTAACCAGAGGGTTGACAGGATCAGGTAACATTTGGGGAAGATCCTGGTGTATATGAAGGAAGAGCCTGTCAGTGTGTGTGTGTGGGGGGGGGGGGTCAAGGGAGGGAAAGGACAGTTAGCACGAGAAGGCTAAAGTGACAGCCCCAGGGGAGAATGGACATGAGTCTGAGGGAGCCTGTGACATGGAACCTATCAGGACCCAGGACTCTATACTTTAAAAACTCCCTAGGGACTTTATGATGAGTCAGGCTTGGGACCAGGCTGGTGGCTAACTGGCCTGGGATAACACAGTGTCAAGACCTTCGGTGGCACTCCTGAAGACACCCAGGCAGGTGCATGTGACAGCATCAGAGAGCTGGGGTGGTGGGGGTTGGATCCAGATGCAGGGGAAAACACATCACAGCCAGCTCCCAGCACCTGCCTGTGGGGGTCATTTCCATTCTCCTCCCAAGCACCACTTCGCAACGTGTAACCACATTAAACCCGTGGACAGGAAAATGAAATTTGTTTAGAAGGTATGGGTATTTCACATGCAGGGCAGGTGATGATGCTCACCCTTCACCATGTCCAACCGTTCATTTTTGTTGTTGGCTGGCTTGTAGATCTTACGATAGAAGCAAGTAAGTGTGACGCTCCGGGCTGTAAACTTGATCTTATTGGCAAAATGTCTATTATGCAGCTAAAAACATCGGGCTAATGGGCACGGCCCTTCAACAAGCAGTAGCAGCTGAGTCCTGCGTGGTGATAACAGTGACATTATGTCTCTTTGATCACCCCTGGGTTCTTTATGCTGCCAATTACAGGGTCCGTGTTCTGCCCTGGCTTCCTGGACCATGCTCCCAGCCTCATGTGTTTTTTTTTCTTCAGAGGGTTCTGGTTGTGATTCCAGTAGTCCCAAGGTTCACTGGTGGGGAGAGAAGACCTGATTTTTAGGAAACAGGGACAATCACAGGATGCGAAGGCTGACAGACAAGTCACTATTCAGGCAGGTGACTCCAATAGGGCCATTTGCCAAGCACCTATAGGGTGTGTCTGTGGCACCAGACTGAGCTATGGGCTGGGAATGTAGTAACATGCAAGATGCCTTGGCTCCAGAAGAGTTCTGAAATCTTAATGATCTGGCAGTGTTGTTGTTGTTTTTAATAAATGCCCCTCCTTCCCCGTTAGCATAGACAGTTTTCATGTTGTTTAAAACTGGCTCGGACCTTTCTTCCCTGAATGTTCAATGCCGAGTCAAGCTTGCCGCTTTAAGGAACCTCTAACTATCCTAAATCCTGTAGAGGGTTTGGATCGGGTGTAGGAAATTTTCACAAGGACCCAAATTTCACGTCGATTTGTGATGGATTAGCATACCAAAATTGGTTTAAAGTGCACTTAATGGATGCATTACTGCGGGAGGGATCCGCCTAACCAGAGGATTTCTAAATTTATAAAAATTGAAATGCACTTTGGGTTACCGAGGAGTCTAAATTTGTCAAAGTCGCAGGGTGGGAAGCAGGTCGTTGCAGAAATCTGAAGCCAGGGCTGCTGAAATGAACTTGAGCGCTTCTGCAATGACCTCTAGAGCCCTTAGGCCCCTGGGAAAAGCCCTTTTCATGGTAGAAACAGAATCTGTGCCTTGTGGGCCTCGTGTTTACTAAGCCTTGGCATGACTGAGGGACAGAAAGTGACAGGAACCCCGTTCTCATGGGTTTGCCCATCATTAACTCAACATCAGTGGTACCACTAGACAGTAGACGGGGACAGCAGTGACTTCAGGTCTGCTTCTACATGCTTGATTTCTGAGCCTCAGTCTTCCAGCCTGAAGGATGGGCATAAGTAGCATTGATTGTTGGGAAGGCTTAAGAATACAGAGTGGGAAAGTACTGATTGTCATATGGGTGGGTGTCTTTGGAGGTTCCTTTAGGAAGAGAATGGACCTTAGTTATCTCTGTGGCTTCCTCTTTCATCCTAGTGTATGGCACACTGTAGGTGTTCAGAGAATATTTACAGAATAAATGAATGAATGTGACTGTAAGGGATGTATTGGGTCCTTTTTACAATGCTCTGATGTCCTTGTGCTGTCCCTTACAAAATTTTTATTCGTTATCATTGTCATTCATTTAATTCATTATCAAACAATTATGTAGCAACTATGTGCAAAACTTTCAACAATGATGCTCACTAATAATAGCTACTTTGTTTCCTATAGCCCAAAAAATGTGCTTACCACTTTTCTGTTTTTAAAGATTTATTTTTTAAATTTACGTATATGGGTAAATGTTTGCCTGTGTGTATGTCTGTATACCATGTGCATGCAGTGCCTGTGGAGGCCAGAAGAGGGCACTGGATGTCCTGGAACTGAAGCTGCAGATAGTGGTGAGTCACTATGTGAGTGCTGGGAACTGAACCCAGGTCCTCTGGAAGAGCAGCCAGTGCTCTTCACTGCTGAGACCTCTCTCCCACGCCTGTGCTTTGCCATGAACCCACGGCTGTAATGGATCAGTCAGCTACTGCTACAGTAATGCTGTGTAACAAAACAGCTTACAATAGATTAGCATTTTTTTTCTACCCTGTTTATGTGTGTGTAGGTCAGCTGGAGTGCCTCTGAGTACAGCTGGAGCTGGGATAACTTGGCTCCAGGGTGCAAGCCGAACTCAGGTCTGCTTCAGGGTGTTTATTCTGGAGCCTTGCTGGAAGACGAAGCTCCTATTTAAGAAATGCTCTTTATATACGGGCCACTAGAATACGACAGAGAAAGCCTGGCCTCGAAAGAGCATTTCCAGCCTCTGACCCAGTTGTTCCCCAATATCTCACTGTCAAAAAAAAAAAAAAAAAAAAAAAAAAAAGTCAAAAGTCAAGTCATGGAGAGGTGCCGCCTGTTTACTATGAGGTGGTGGCAGGGGAGATGTCACTTGGAGGTGGGGCCTCTTGGAAGGTGATCAGAATCAAGTAAGGTCACCAGAGTGGGGAGTCTTGTGATTCGATGCTTGTGGCTTTATAAGAAAAGGGAGACAGACCAGAACACACTCGGACACATGGCTCCCTGCTGTGGGATGGTCTGAACCATCTTGGGAGTCTGCCAGATACTGGCTTTTGAGCTTCCAGGAGCATGAGGTAAATAAACTCTTTTTCTTTATGGTGTTAACCAGCTTCAGGTATTTTGTTATAATGACACAAAATGCACTGTGTGGCCACTGTGGAAGATTGAAGAGCTGGGCTTAATAACTCAGTGTACCACTAGTGGCTCAGAAGAAGTGATTTATGCAGAATTACTCAATAGGTGTTGGAAGTAGGATTTGAACCCAGGCAACACCCCGCCCCCCCAAACCCCCTGCCCAATCACAACGACCTGGGAATGAATGCTGGAGGGAGGGCATGCTTATTGTCTTAAACTTTCTGCATTTGCTTCTTACTCACGAACTGCCGAACTGCGAAAGGATGACTGGTACCGGTCTCTCTCCTGTTCCTATCCCTTCCTCCCCCCCACCCCCTTCACTCATACAGGGCATTTGGGTGTTGTCAGGGCTTTTTGGAATAACAAGCAATACTTGGATAATTTTCTGAAGTTAATGTTGAGCAAGGAAAAGAAAAATCCTTGTCCAGGTAATCTCAGGAACATGTATAATACCGTTGGAAAGTCCCGGTGGAACTCATATCAAAGCGGCACAGGGATTTTACTTAAAAACAATTTGCTCCCACGTCAGCTGTGATTTCTGACACCTGAATTTGAAAGTCATCTGGGTGGGCTCAGCGCCATCTCCATAATGGGGCATGTATTGGAAAGTCCCCATACGTGTGGCCCAGGGATCATGTTCCACACACTCTTACAGGAGGGGATTTCCTCCTTGCTTTTTCCAAAGAACCTTCCCTGTGTTTGCTTAAACCGGCTGCATGCCCTGCTCTGACAGCTGCCTGGCCCAGGACTTTGCTTACAGGCGCCTACACAACCCACCCTCCTTAACAGCAACCTGCACTGTGTCCCAGTGCAATTACTCGAATATATAAACCTTACTGAAAGGCAGTCTTTTCTCCGGAGCTAATAAATAAGCCCCAAAGCCACAACGTGTGTAAGACCATGAAAAATGGCATCATTATCTATTGGGAATTGTGAACTCTGCAAAAACCAGCTCATTGTATTTTTAGAAAAAAGGTTTTTGTTTAAAAAAAAAAAATAATAAAGACCTCCACATCACTAAGCCGAGTCTACACGGAGGGAAAAAGCAATACAGTCTGCTGCCTAGGGGGTGGGGGGCAGCCTCATTGCTTCATTAATCTTTCTTTGCAGATTTTTATGTAAGAGGCAGTATTTGTTGGAAAATAAGACAGGGGTTTTGAAGAACTCCCCTGTCATCCACGGTTCGCATCTGCAGTTATAATCCTCTGATTGTGACCTCTGAATCAGTTGCCATGGATCCTGAGCCAGAAGTTTACACTTCAGGGTGGTAGTAGCTTCTAAGGGGTGAAGTGGAACCTCCAGGAAGAGAGAACGGGGGACCCAGCTGTCTGGATCATCTTTCTCATACATGCCAGCATTCTACAGTTTAAGGAGCATTTTCCTGGTTGCTTCGAGAAACAAGGTGCTGGACTCTGGCCATGAGAACATGGGCAGGCCAAAGACTGTGGCTTCTATCCTGTTCCCAGAGTCTGGGTTTGGTGCTCCAGAGGCTGTCCCGAACAAATCTTAAGAGTTTAAGGTGTCTTTACATTTACCGATTGCACCTTCAGCTCATAGCCTGGGGGTCGACCGCTGGAGCCCTTCCTTGGAGCAGCCCCCGTGGGCCACTGCGGCAGACAGTGGCGCTCAGGGTCCTGCAGAGCCTTACCTCCCAGAAGAAGCAAACCTACAGGGCCGAAGGGCTAGGCAGCCTTTGTAGGATGCAAAAATACAACAGAGGGCGCCGAAACCACCAGCGTCAATGGCCTTGAATATCAATGTATGGGCTGCCTCCCGACCGCCAAGTTCCTTAAAACTGTCTCGGGTAGCCCGGGTCTCACTGCCATACACACCAGGTTTCGGTTTTGCCTTTTCAGAGTTACCGCAATACACAAACTGTATTTACTTGCAAGACGAGGGGGCGGGGACCAAACCCACCGCTCAGTGGGGCGCGCACGCCTTGATCTCGCATTCCAGACTCGAGCTGATGTGTGTCAGCGCGACATGGGGCGGGGGGAGGGTTCTATTCAGAGGTTTCATTCGCCATCTGCAAGTCACTCCCAAACTTTTCCTCTTAGCGCTCGGGGAGTCAGGTTGACGCGCCCTGGATGCGGGGCGCTAGGCGCGGGGCTGGGCGCGCGCTCCCGCGGAGTCGGGGCTGCAGAGGCTTCCGAGCTAGTCTTGGGCTTTTCAGGTACAAGTTGGGTGCCGGGTGACGGGCTGGGGGCGGCGAGAAGCGGCGGGCGGAGGTTTGGCTCGGGGTTTCGGTGCCCTTCTGCGGGTTCCGCTCCAGCTGGCCGGGACTGGGCGCTGGGAGTCCGGGTGGCGGGGGCTGCGCGCAGCCTCATTCCCCACGGTGCTCCCGGCGCGGAGGCGGCGGCGGCCCAGGCAGACAATGAACTTGGAGCGCGCCGAGCTCTGGCAGGTTTGGGCCCGCACCACTTGGTCGGGCCTCCTCGCTCCAGGCGCAGTCCCCAGCAGGAGGCGTCCCTTTCACTAAGCGGTCCTGGCCGTGCTCTGGGTGCCCAGGGCTCTTGGGTACCCTGCAGGAACGACTGCGGGTGGCGGCGCCGGGGCTCACACGCCCCCTCCCTAGCCAGAGCGAATGTGGCCCGAGCTCCGAGACAGAGAGGACCGGGTGGTGGCGTGGTGGCGCTGTGGACAGCTGGAGGCCGGCGGAGGACGCACGCCGCGGGGCACGCACCAGCTGGCTGTCCCGCAGAAACGCCCCAAGGATTCAGAATCCGCGCGACCCTGGGCCACTTAGCCCTGGAAACCGAGGGCGGAGGACGGCTGGATATAGGACCAATGGACAGACAGGTCGGCGATTTTCTGGAGCGAGCTCGCCGCCGGCAGAACTGGGGACCGGGGTTCTCCTAGCCGTGTTCAATGCCCCTCCCCCGCACACTTTGGGGGAAGTTTCCAGGCGCAGCCTGGGGCAGGTACGTGGGCATCTGCCACTATCTCTGGTACCGACGGGAGCCACCTCGGGAACCTGGGCTCTAGCTGCAACACGGCTCCCAGCGGGAAGACACGTGTGGGTTTAGGGGAACAGTTTCATGCGTCGGTGCCTGTAGGACCAGGGTTCCTGAGGAGGGACTGTGGGGACATGCCTGGGAAGAAACGAGGGAGCAGCCTGAACTTTTTTCACTCCCTGCCTTTTCCTTCGCCTCTGTCCCCCAGTTCCCGGATAGGCCTGGCTAGGGTGTCTCGGCCAGCTGGGGAGCAGCGAGTAGAACGAGGCTTGTCTGAGCCGAGCCACGGGGCGGCGGCGGCGGCTGCCGGGAGCCGGGAAGGCAGCGGCCCGGACGTGGGGGCGACGCGGGGGATGGCGATGGCGTGCTAGTCGGTGGGGCTGTGTGCGCCGGTGGAGAGGAAACGAGCGTTGTGGTGGCTGGTGGCAGGTCTTGGCGCACTTGGCCGGGTGGAGCCCCTAAGGATTCCGGATGGCGCCGGGGCGAGGGGAATCAGGCTTAGCAGGGAATGAATGGAGACCAGGGGAAGCGCCTCATTTCTTCTTCGGGCGAACTGATTGGCTGGCTTGCGCTCATCAGTGTCCACGTTTAAGATTCCAAGGTCCCGCGCACCCTTGTTTGACTGCTCCATCACGATCTAAGTGTCCACGTTGCCTGCCTGTCTTGAGCCTCGGGGCGAAAACGCTGCTGGAGTGGCTGGAGCGGCCCAATGCTGGGACTGAGTCGCCTGCTGCTAGGCTGCTGGTGGCTGGACATTGGCGCCTCCAGTAAGCGAGCTTACTTGGAGGCGGCGAGTCTTGGGGTTGGAACCAGCTGCTGGGGGGCTCGTCCTGCGTCTCTTAGTAGATATGCTGGACTCCTTTACTACATCCTTGTTGAGTAAGTTAATGACAGAGTTTTCAGGAGTGAAGTTCAGGAAAGCCTTGTGCCGGCTTGTGGCCAGTGACTCCATGAGGTTGGTTGCCCTTTTATCAACTACTGTTTCTGACCGGTGGGGTGCCTCTGATAGCAAAGCCTAGGTTTTCAGTGCACCCATCTGCAATTCCTGACCGAATGGTGTGGATCACCTTCTTGGATTAGGGTGATCATATCAAAAAGGCCCCCTGAGAACATCTGTATCGGACTCCACTCTGTATGCCCTGAAGGGAGCTGAGGCCTAGAGGTTTTTCCAAAGTTTCTCTTGGAACCTCTCTGTTCTCCATCTGATTTTGCCAGTCAGCTGCCTCCTCGAAAAATCAAGACCTCTTCTTCAGAATATGGCATTTGCTGATTTTACAAAGTGTTTGTTGAACTAGGATCTGTTGGCCAATATGTGAACACACTCACATCATAGGGTTTGTTCAAAGCAGCCTGGGAATAAAAGTGCTTTATAATCGGGTTGGTTTTGACCAACAAGTTTGCTTCCCCCCCAAACTAAAGAAAAGCTGAGGATGATTTTTTTTTCTTGCCACCTCAAGAAATGGAGTTGGAGGGACGTGGCTTGCTATTGTTTCTCTACTAGGGCATAGGTGAACAGGAAGTGAAGCTTTAGGTCCAACCTTCTTCCCAGGTTCTGGCTCCCCCGGAGCTATCTCAGGGCTATCTCAGGGTCTCCTGAAGGAAGCACAATGCTGGAGCGAGGCTGGTCTGTCACGATTTTCTTTGATGCATGCAAAAGCTGGACCACTGTCCTAACCAGGGATCTAGCGCTGTTAACAGTGGCTGCTGTGAGGGCCACTGTTTCTTCCACACCCTGTCTTCCCTTGTCTGAAGAGGGGCCTCACTCTTCCACATTCCCAAGAGATTAATCCTTGCACCAGGAAGGAGCTAGAAGAAGAGGGGAAGGTCCAGGCCAGTGGCAAGTGGACTCTGCTTATTCAGTGCCCGGAGAAGGAGCTGAGAAATAATCTCAAATTAACCAGTTGGGTCCCAGGAGCTAGGGAGCTTTGAACCTGGAGAAAGCAAGCTGGAGATTAGCGTCATGGTGGTGGTGGTGGTGGTGGTGGAGCGAGGAGGGAGATGCCTTGAGCAGGTAGGTGAGTGACACAGCGGGAAGCCGTCACTCAGCTCCAGCGAGTTGGGAAAAAGCAGAGTCCACAGGTCTTGTAATTTCAAGGCGGTTCTTAAGCCTGGATGTGGATGTGTGGGCTGGAGTCTAAGGATGATAGAGGTGGGGCGGTGGTGGTGATGGTGATCTGGTCCCATGCTGGTGTCAGAAGAGACTTACACTGATATAGACAGGTGATGGTCAACATGGGCTAACTCTCTGATGCCTACTTGTCATGCCTAGGGCTAGAGGGGGCCTGCCTAGGCTTCTCCACATGCTGCGTGTCATGTGTCGCACAGCTAGTCCAGGCACACCCCCCCCCCCATCGAGACTTTGCATAACACTTTTTGTTTACTGGTTTACTGAATAGACCCCACAGTGGAGCCTAGGGAGGCCACTGGGGGTAAAGACAAAGTTACTGCTCTCTCTTAGGAGAGGCAGACAGACATGCCAATGTCAGACAGACAAATGATCCCAAGGATCCCTTGGAGTGAGACTAAGGCAGAGCAAGTCCAAGAGAGGGCTTGGCTGTGGGGACAGGGGAGAAGCCCGGGGTGGGCAGCTCTTCGTGGCTGCTGTGCTGGCTCGGGTCTCTTACAAACTCCCAGATGAAGACACTCTTTGGAGTTGGCAGCTGTCACCTCTGGAGCCTCAGCCGGCCCCTATTTGTCGAGATACCATTGGAAGACCATTTGTCTGAGAGAGGAGATGTTTTCAATTCTAAAAGTAGAAACTGTTTTTTCACAAGTTGTAGCTGGCTCGGGAGTGTCACCCATCTGAGCAGTCACTCAGAAGACGTGTCTTCAGTAGTGTATGCTTTAGAAGTGACTGGTGAGTCACTGGGACTAAGACATGCACCCATGTCTCTTTCTGGGTTGTAAGTTGGGAGGCTCAGGTACCATAGATATTGAGTTACTTCAAAGGGCAGTTTGGTCCTCCAGCTGGGAATAAAGAGATCTTGTTTTGTTCGTAGCTGGCGGAGTATTCGGAGACAAGGCGTTTCAGCTTACACAGTGGCTTTCTTTATTGTCCCCAAGTATTGGGGTCTGGTGTGTTCCCTGAGACTGCTTCTCCTCTGAAACACTACAGCTAAATGACACACGGGAAGACCTGGCTCTCCACATTCTGAGGTGACCATCATGGTGGCAGTCACATACTTAGTTTGTCCAGCCTCATATCCAGGAAGAAGAGGATTTGTGTAGATGTGGGCCAAGAAGGTTTGTTTTCCTAAGACACGAAATCGAGCAAGGTGGTGTTTTTTTTTTTAACACCTGTCATTAACTATGTCTCTATGCAGTCATGGCTGGTCCTGTGCTGAGCAGATTCCACAGATGTATGTATTCCTTTGTTTCTCTTAGAGGTCCAGGGAAGGGCAATGGAGAATCTCCCCAAGATTTTCATTATTCATTTGCACAGGGAAGATGGGGGAAGTGGGATGGGGACAGTCCTCACTCCAGGAGAAGGCTGTGTGAATCCGTGAGTGGTTAAGTGTGTGTGTGTGTGTGGGGGGGGGAGTTGGCAAGTGGGAAGCGATTTCTGTCCTTTACAGAATTTGCAGGGATGCAGAGGGAAGGGGAGCCTCCCCTCTGTCGTTGGAAGCAGCTCTGTACAATATTTATGCATTCCCTTTAGGTGTGGCCCTGGGCCAGGTGCATGGGGGCAGAGAGTCAGCTCTCAGCACGCAGTTCCTGCACAGCGATGAGATTAGTGGGCGAGGCAGAACTTGTGCAAGTCAGAATTACATAATGCTGCTGACAGGCGTCTTCAAGGGGCCCTGGGAGAGTGCAGTGGGAGCCTGGTGAGCGGCTTGGAGATTGGAGTGTTCAGGAATGATTTCACCCAGGTGTCCTACAAAAGAGTTAAGCCCCTGCCAGGTGCTGGGAACAATGCCTGGTAAATAGCACTCAGTGAGCACTGGCTTTTTTAATTATTTTTTGGTTTCTAGAACTCGTAACCAAAGATGGAGGGATATCTCTGAGGTCTAAAATTGCATAGCACCTCTGCCCCACATGTGTATATTTCCTTAGAGCAGTGGTTTTCAACTTGTGGGTCGTGGCCCCTGTAGGGGTCAAATGACCCTTTCACAGGGATCACCTAAGACCACGGGAAAACAGATGTTTACATTATGACTCAGGACACTAGCAAAATTACAGTTATGAAGTAGCAATGAAATAATCTTATGGTTGGGGGTCACCACAATACAAGGAACTGTACTAAGGGGTCTCAGCCTAGGAAGGTTGAGAACCACGGCCTTAGAGCATCATGTCCTCTATCTAATAGAGTCTACCTTGAGGCCATGGATGGGAACGTAGTTCAGTGGTGGAGGCCTTGCCTAGCATGTGCAAAGAAAAACATAGAAAAACATTAAAAAAAAAAAATAGAGAGAGCCAGGGGAAGCCCCTGATTGCCTTGCCCCAGCTAGGTTTCCTGAGGCTGTGGCTTTAACTCTCTGGTCATCTTCCCATCTGTGCAGGGAGGGGATCGGGTACCTACTATCCTCTGTGCCCCTTTAGTTGGCCTTGTGGGCAGGCTGTAGGTGCCCATTTGATGTTGTCACATTAAGCAAAGTGGAGACCAGGCCACTCTCCAGAAAAAAAAAAAAAAAAGTGCTGGTGTAGCTGGCCTTTGAATGTCACATCTTGAGCCCTTCTCTGAGTCTGAAAGAGTCCTAAGAGGGAATGGATCGGGGAAGGGGGCTCCTGGCTGGGGCAGGTGCTCCTGACACCTAGTTTACATTTCTAGAGCTCATCTTGGTTCAGGCATTTTAGATTTCTGAGCAAAGTAAAGCTGGCAGCTCCTCAAAAGCAGAGGGTGTCATTAAAAAAAAAAAAAAAAGGAAACTTGGATCCTGTCCAGAATTGTATTTGTGGTAGAAACACTGAAACAGGCAACCTAGTCACCCAGGTGTCTGAAAAACACCCCGACACGGGCAGATAATTAGATGCAGGCTGGGTACAGTTATGTTTTCCTTACAGTGTTCTGGGGCTGATGGTTTCACATTTTCTCTGCAAATGGAATATGTGCCTGCTGGGCTGCTTGGTTCCCTGTGGTCAAAAAGATGGTGGTACAGGCACCTAGGAGGAAGACGGGCCGGGATGGAATTCTGTCGTGCTTTTCCCTCGTGGCTAGCTTCCCTGGGGGTATTGGGCCCGTGGCACCTTTATCACATGGTCTGACCCTGCATTTCCGAGTGGAAGGGGTTGGAGGGGGGGAAGCGACACCCTGTTAGTCTCCATCCTTGATGAACGGGGCTTGGAGCATGTCTGCTTTCTATGCTTGTGAGTGAGCTCAGCAGCCGATTGGAAGAAGAGCCAGCCCTTCTGGTCAGCGTGTTTCGGGACATAGTGCATTCTCCTAGCTCAGGTGCTGGAGCCCCAGCCACTCAGAGGAGCCACCTAGGTGCCAGGCAGAGTCGCTCGGGCAGCTTCGTGGCAATTCTGATTCAAGTCCCAGCTCTGCTCTTTCATCTCATTCCCATGACCCCGGACAAAGCTGAATGTACCAGCTTCCTCATGTAACAGCAACTTCTGCCTGTTGA
The DNA here is from genome assembly GCF_004664715.2 of Peromyscus leucopus. Classification (NCBI taxonomy): domain Eukaryota; kingdom Metazoa; phylum Chordata; class Mammalia; order Rodentia; family Cricetidae; genus Peromyscus; species Peromyscus leucopus. The sequence continues at coordinate 72,268,539 of NC_051063.1, forward strand.
GTGCCTTATGAACAGTACGCGTTGGGGTTCAGGGATCCTCCTCAGATCCAGCCACTTCTCTGATGGAGATCAAATGTGACTTCTGCCCCTATCTGAAGCTGAGGTTGGCGCGTATGCTGAACCGGCATGGGGGGCAAGGGATACTGTGAGACAGAGTCTGACTGACTTAGCAGTCTGCACACGCGGGAAGCTTCGCTCCCTCTGGACAGCCGCTTCCCTTCTTGGGGCAGGCAGCAGTAGAAGTATGTACTTACTGCAAGGCGGGCAGCGAAGGTCTATGTCTTACTTCTATACTCCAGGGACTGTGCTGCAACTTCCCGGCGTAGACATGCTGGAGAGGTCCCACATGCTGCTCTCTCTCTCTGGCAGGAAGCAAAGTCTGAGCCTAGTGTCTGGCCCATGGCGAAGGGTTGATGTTGTTTTATCATTGGATCGGTGGCTGCACCTGAATCTGCTGCCGTTCCAGCTACTGCCCGCAGTTCCGCAGTCACTGCCCCACGGCTCAGGCCGAGCCCCGCCGGGACTTTGCATCCTGCCGGAACCGCCTCTGCCTCTGCAGCCAAATGTAATGTTAAACTAAGTCTCTATCATTCTATTTTACATATAAAAATTCGGGAGTCGGCTACTGGGGTAAAAACCTGCTAGATCTGAGAGGCCAAGAAGCAACCAGTTGATCTTCCTTCTTAGCCAACTGCCCAGCGAGAGAGCTTCCCTTGGGCCATCCTAAACTAAAAAGGCCACCAAACTCAAAAGTCCCTCTTCACTACTTCCTGTGCATGACTCTCTCCATTTTCCGGACTCCCTCTAACTCTCTATGGCTACTTCCTGTTAACTAGTTGTTGGCTCCGCCTCTTGATCCAAGGTTGATTTTATTTAATTAATGCAGTCTTGGGGTTCACAGTGTGATCAATTATCTGGCAACAGGTTGGTCTGTGTCATCTCTTGGGCATGCGGTGGGCAGGGTGGCCTCAGTGTGTATGTGATGTATTAATTCTGTGTTATTTTCTGCTTTGGGAGGTTTTAAGTTCAAGAAGCATATCTTTCTCTCCCTTCTTGTCATTCTGGGGAGTGACCACAGACTTCAAGGTTGCATTCTAACCTGAATGCAGTTCACTCGGATGGAGGTAATGGCTGACTGCTAGCCAGAGATCTTTTCTTTCCTTCTCTCTTGGTCCCTCAACTGGCAGTGGACGCCCCCCCCCCCCCGACCCTTTTCTCCTTTTCTGTCTTGCTGTGTAGCTGAGGTTGGTCTCAAACTGATGGACTTAAGTGCCATGCTGTGTCAGCCTTCCAAGTGCCGGGACTATTGGCATACAGCGTGCCTGCCACCGGCTTGCACGTTACGGCCAGGTGGAGTTCTGTCTTTGTGCCAAGTTCCCGGGCCAGCCAGCCGAGACTTGGCTGCACTCCCTAGCCACTGAGAAGGGGAGCCCCTGCACCTGCTCATCCTTCCTTGTGTCCCAACCCTCACCTCGGCATCCCTGCTAATAGGAAACCCAGACAGTCACTGTCATATGCCTCCTTATCCCATCCACATGCAGTGCTCCTCCTTCTACAGGTCCACTCTGTTGTCTTTCTCAGGTTTGAGCCCTTTCCATGTGTACTGTATTCTGGCTTTCTGGGTAATGTCTGTTTGCCTGGTCTAGAGGGCCCCTTAGCAGCGAGGAGGTTGTCTGGAGTCCTTGTCACTTTCTCATTGCCGGACCTCCTCCTAGTTGAGAGTGTTTGTCATGGATTGTATTCATGTATCCATTTACAGAGATCTAGCTGAGAGCTGGTCTCCCAAGGATACTCGTATACGCCCAGAAGATAGAGGTTCTGCATTTGGCGTTATGACCCAGGAGCTGACACTTGTTGGAAGAGCCTGGTGTAATGACCCTGGACTCCTGGCATCATATTGGAGGGGTTATTTTAAGAACGGTCCCTGCTTTTTTTGTGTGTCTTGAGAGTTGTGGGGAGAATGTTATGGGAATTTGGTTGCTGCTCCAAGAATATAAACAGGAGTCATCAGCTCAAGCAAGAGCCAGGGGCCGGTAGTATGTGTGCCCGGAGCATATAGCTTGTCTGAAGAGTCCAGGCTCCTTTGTTTGGAATGTAAATATTTATATTAAAAATTTAAAGTATGTCCTAGTGTATATTTTTAGTGACTGTAATTTCTAAACCTCAAATCAGACTATTGGTCTACAGAGGATTTTTTTCCCCTCCAATTTGTGAACCTGTTTATATAAAGAGTCTTCCAAATGTACACATACCAGACCATGTTTACTTTGTGTGCATAAGGGATCTCCAGGCCTCCAGGAAAGTGGTGGCCCTGTTCATCTAGGTAGGGGCTGGCCTGGTGGTCCTGGTTGATCTCCATGTCTTTTCAGCATATACTTCATTTCAGAGCTGTTTATCGCTCTAGGAATACATCCTGGAGAATCATATTGGTACCCTTGTGCACCCATTGCTGGTCTGGTGTTGACCTGTGTGGGACTGTGTGACAACTTCCTCCATCATTGTCTTTGGGGGCAATTTGGCTTTTCACTCGTCCTCTGGAGACTAACCCAAATCTATCAAATGTTTGCTTGCCTCTCTGGCCTGCCTTGTTTTCTGGGTTCAAGGCTAGTGGCTGATGGGAATTGGACGAGATCATCTGCCCTGCGTGGGGGAAGGTCACTTCTGGGACTTCCTCTGAATCAGTCCGGGGTGGAAAGCATAACAGGGTGAAAAATGTCTTCCCATCACATCTAGACTCCTGGCTGGGTTACAAATTAAACTGACCTAAGACAGATGGACAGAAGGAGGAACATTGTTTATATACACATTGCAATCTCACAAACTGGAACATGGGAAGGAGGGGAGGGATGACTGAAGGTCTTCCTGAGCTAGAGAAAACAGTAGGCCTTGAGGCTCCTGTGTGTGTGGGGGGTGGCCACACAAATTACAAGAGGGTAAGGGTACTGTCACTGTCAACAAAGACTGTGTTGTGCAGCTGAACAACCACCAGAAGAGGTGCGTCTGCTTGGGTAGGTGTCTTTCCACACTAATGGGAGCCTGGAGGGGACTCTTAGCACTGACCTTCTGCTAGAGGACCCTCGCCTGGCAGACAAAGTGTCAGAGAAAGCCTCTGTCTCTGTCATCTTTCTCAAGTGGCCTCAGTTTGAAGGAGCCAGCATATCAAGCATATTTTGGTGATACTTCAGTCTGAGTGTGAAATGAGCCCCCCAGACTCATGTGCCTGAACACTTGGTTCCAAGCTAGCGGTGCGGGTGTGGAGGCTGTGGAACCTTCAGGAGGAGGTGTCCAGCTGGTGGATGTAAGGAGGGAGGTAGGGCTGGAGGTTCTAGGCTGTCTCTGATTCTGGCCCGAGTGTTGTGCTTGCTGATTGGCAGCCACGATGTGACAAGCCCTGACATCTGCAGAGAAAGCCTTTTCTGCCTGGATGGGTGGCAGCCTCTGAACCGTGAGCCCAAACAAGTTCTTCCTTAAGTTGCTTGTCAGGCATTTAGTCATAACAACGAGAGAACTCTAACGAGAAAATCAGTGTTGAGAATGGGATTGTTGTTGTGATAAACCTGACCATGTGGTTTGTAGGTCTTTGGAACTGGTTTACAGGAGAAATGTGGAAGAGTTTGGGGGCTGTAAGCCAGAAGATCCCTCAAATAGTTGAGCAGAACTTATTAGGTCATTCTGGTGGGAGTCTGGAAGATCAGAGTCCTGATAAAAACTGTGGACAGTAAAGGTCAGGCTCATGAGGTTTCAGAGGGAAAAAAAAGATTCTACTGGGAACTGGCCAGGAGATTGTTTATGTTGCATCCTGGCAAGGAATTTGGCCACGTTCTGTCCTTGTTCTAAATTAAATAGAAATGGACTAAGTCGTTGGTGGAGAACATGTGAAGACAGACTAGCAGCCAGGCTGAGACATGGTTAGCGCTCGCTGCTTTTAGCAAAGTGGAGAAAAAAAGATGTGAAAAGTGTACAGTTTGGCAAGGAAAGGATTACGATTCTGTTTAAGGTCGTGGACAAGGCAGGTCCAGACAAAGTAGACTGTAATATTAAAGAGATTAGTGCCATTAAAGATGGCAGATCTTGCCGCAGGACAAAGGAAATGGTGCCTTGAAGATAAGATCTCACCTATGGAATGTAGCAATGTAAACCAACAAGTGAAAATAAATCACTTAAGAAGGTAAAGCCTCCAGGGTATCCTCTTCCAACAGAATTGCCTAGGGAGGTATTTTCCCAGGTTTACTCATCCAGGCCCTTGGGGCCACTGCAGCCAAAGGTCCAAGGGAGCCAGGCTTCATTTTGAGCTTTTGGCAAAATTTAGCTGTATCCAAATTGTGCTGGCTTGGCAAATATGCAGAATTCAAGAGCCCTGGGGTCATGGAGGCTTGCACCAGTGTTCCAGGAAACAGCTGTGAAGGACAGGCAACGTTCTGAGTGTGGAGCTCCTGAATGAAATGTGAAGATGAAGAAGCGTAAGTTGCAACAGACCCGGGGATGTTTACATACTGGAAAAAGGGAAGCGACAGGCACTGAGTGAGACCTAAGTGACACCAAAGAGGCCACATGTGTCACAGGTGACAGGGCTTTTAACGGTAAGATTACCCAAGCCTGTTAAGAGTCCAGATGACTCCATTATAAGTCTTGGGTGATAGATGTGAAGCTACAGGGTTTGTTGCTTGTCCTGCTGGGTTTTGGTCTCGCCTTGGACCGATCTTCTCTTGCAGTGTCCCCGTTCTTTCCTGTTGGAATGGAAATGTTTATTTCATACCATTGTAGATTTAAGACATGTTACCTGGTTTTTGCTCTTACAGGGACTCATGGTTAGGAGAGTACATGAGTTGTAGAAGATACTTTGGATTTTTGAATAGTATTGGAAGTATAAGACTACAGGGACTTTTGAAGTTTGAGTGGATGCGTTTTACATTATGGGATGGCCAGGGGCTTATGCAGAGGAAGGTAGGCTGCTATGTTTTGGGTGTGAAATGTTCCCTACAGGCTCATTTGTTTGACTACTTGGTCCCCAGCTAACTGCACTGTTTTGGGAGGTTGTAGAACTTTTGGGGATGGGGTCTGAGTGGCAGCTGTGTGACCATAGGGACAGAGCTAGATAATCATAGCCTGGCTGTCTTTCTGCCCCTAGTCCTCTGCTTGCTGGTTGGCTCCTGAGATGTGAACAGGGTATGCTGTCAGTTCCTGATGCTGGATAGCGTTGCCTGTCTATACAGCCTTCCCTACCACAATGGACCTAGAGCTCAGAGAATCCCTCCCTTGAGTTGCTTCTTTCAGGCATTCCACTACAGTGATGGGGAAAGCTGATGGATCCCATGACATTTCCTCAGTCCTTGAAAACAAGTTTCAACCTCTTAGGAGGATGAGGTGGGTGGATTTCTTGAACCCAGGAGCTCAAGATCAGACTAGTCAACATGGTGAGGCACCATTGCAAACAGTAGCAACACGCAACCACAAACACGCAACAGTCTTGTGGCCTGGAGGATAATATGGGGAAGACTTGGGAAACGGAGGCCGCCTAGGCTGCCAGGACACCCGGAACTGGCCCTCCGTGTAGCAGCCTCCTTCCCATTGCAGGGTGAAGGGCAAATGAAGGGGAGCTGGGAGGACCCTAGAAAGGTACTTTCAAGGCTCTTGCCCACCCACCCCTGTCTCTGATTCCCATCTCTGGCTCCTTTTGGAGCTGGAACAGAAGGCCTCCATTGTCCTTGCTTCCCAGCTGGCCCATGCACCTTATGTTGGGTGACTCCGCCTTCTCCATTCACTGAACACTGGCTTAGGGTAAGGACTCTCTGAGGCATCACGATCTATCTTTCCTAATTCATCTCGGTCTCTCCAAGGGCATGGAATTCTGGGGCTAGGAATGTCTGCTGTCCTGCTTGGGAGCAGTTCCTTCATAACAATCCTGGGGTGCTGAACCCCAAATGGAAGAGGAAGTGAATGGAGAAGTGGCCCAAGGGCAGAAGAATAGAGTTCTATGTTACCTACTACCAAGCATGGAACTTCCCATTTCCCTTTGACTCGCCTTAGGTGACCTACCTCACCCTAAGGACATGTTATCCAGGCTTAGGAGTGAGGGCCCTAGGGACATCTTGCGTGTTCTAGGTACTGAATTAAGGAAACACTATTCTTGTGTGTGTGTTTGTATTTGGCTTGATTCATAATGGTGTGGCACTCATTGTCTGTCACAGCTTTTAATACAGATGATATATTCCAGGCAGTTCCACCTCTGTCCAGGAATGGAAGTACATTATGTTGAAAGTGAGGTGGTAGCGGCTTCTAGGATATGCTGAACTTGCCTAAGAAAGTTATCAGGGAGACAAGAGGAGGGGTGAAAGGGTGTCCATTAATGAGAACTGTATTAGCCTGGCATTTGCATCGTGTTTACTCTGAGAAACTATTTTATTCCCACTTGGTAGCCATTTTAGTGAGATGCTGGGGGTTGGGGGTGGGGTGCCACTGGAATACTTGAAGCCAGAGAAGGAAGCTAGTGCTTTGGATCCCCTCTTCAGAATTATCTGTCAGGCCAAAGCAGGGAAAAACATTTGCTCCCTAGCCAACAATGGGGAGTCCACCAATCCTTTGCCCTATGTATGATCTGGCTCAGAATAAAAACGAGGTATTAAAAAGCAGGTTGAAGCCTCCTTGCTGTTTGAGAGGTGGAAGATAAATTTGCTTTCAGCTGTTGCAAACAAATCAATGGAAAAACCGCAGGGCTGCTCACTCTCCAGTCAGCAGGTTTGGGGTTTACAAGAGGAAGCCCTGTCTATTCACAGGGCTTCCCCTTCAGATGGCCTAGGAACTGGCTGGCTCCCATATTCATATATGCAGAACATAGCTCTCATCCGGATGATTTTGAAAGTCATACAACAGGCCTTAAAAAAGAAACCTCATTCAGCATTTTCTTTTAAAAGCAGCTTTTTTTTTTTTTTTTTTTTTTTTTTTTTGCCATATTACACGCCGTGTTAGTCACTATTCTCATTGTTGTGACAAAAATATCAGAGAAAAGTAACGTAAGAAGGAAGGGTTTATTTTGGCCACAGTTGGAGGGTGCAACTCACCGTGGTGGGAAAGGGATGGTAACGGGAACACCAGGCAGCTGGGCAAGTCGGATCCGCAGCCAGCAACAGACAGGGTCGAATGCTGGCGTGAAGCTTGCGGCTCCTTTTTATTCAGTCAGGGACCTGAGCCTGCGGGGATGGTTCCACCCACATTCAGGGTGGGTCTTCCTGCTCTAGTTAAATCTTCCAGGAAACACTCATAGCCACACCACAGGTGTGCTTCCATGGTGATTCTAAATGTAGTCAAGTTGACAAGTCCCACATACTAATACCCGTTGGAAGTATATAATTTAATGTTTTCTGTATATCCGTAGGTATGTACATGACACCAGCAAAGCCAGTGTTACGGCGTTTTGTCCACTGAGCAAGAAAGCCTGTACCCTTTTGCTTACCTGCCCTCCCAGTCCTAAACAGCCACAACTCAGTTTTTGGTCTCTGTCAATCCGTTCTCAGGTCTGGGCTTCTGTATGGACAAAGTCATAAAGAATGTGGTATTCTGTGGATGGCTTCTTTCACTCTGTGTTATTCACGTTGTAACATATGAAGTCCATTCTTCTCAGGGCCAGATAGTATTCTGTGGGGTGGACTGACCACATTTCTATTTACTCAAGTGTCCCTTGCTAGCCGTTCCCATTGTCTCCACGTTTTGGCTTTCAGGAGCATCATTACTGTAAACTTTTCTGTCTAGGCTTTTTCATGTGAATGTATTTTCATTTCTAGGGTTACGTTTTGTTTTGTTTTAAGATATTTTTACTTTCTCCTAACAACAGGATTTATTTATTTTGCTTTCCCTGGCCCTAGAGAAGTCTTGGTTTATAGATGAGGTCTTGACCTTGCTCCTTGTAATGCTGGATGAGGTACTGAAGAGTCTGAATTGCTGAGTTGAAAGTACCTGTGCTGAATATAGTTCAGGTCTTCTTTATAGATGGAAACTGAGGCCCAAGAGGGGTCACACACAGAGCCAGGATTGAATCTAGGTTTGTGAGTTACAATTCAGTTGCTCTATATTCCAAATTCCTTGTCAAACCCTAGTCTGCTTTCTTTACTAGCCTGGGGAGTAGGTGAGGGTGGGTGGACGGATGGTGACTGCCTTGCCTCGGCCCACCCTAACCTAACAAAGGCCTGGGAGAGTCTCATCTTCACCAGAAACCGACGAGAGCTTCAAATGGTGGCGCCAGTGGCCGCCTCATTCTCTTTCCCTGCAGCAGTGAGAGGCGGCTGCTGCTGATCTGGGGGAGTAATTAAATTAGGAACCAATTCAGAGAATGAAATTTTATCTGATCTGGCCAAGTCTATAAACAAGGGGCTGTGATTGTGTCTCCAGGAGACATTAAGAAGTTGTGTTTTAAAGAATTGTGCTGGGCTAGAGCATGTGAAAAAACTTCCCTGGGGCCAAGTTGGAGGCCTCCCTGGCTGGGGTTGGCAATGGACAAGAGTGTGCAGTCCTGGGGGTCTGGCTGTGTCCCCAGGCCAGCCTTTCAGATGCTCTGTTTCCAAGTCTCTCTTGAGCTCCACTGTGGTGGATGTATGTGTTTTGTGGCTGGGATGGTCTCGCTGTTTAGGAGAGTTCTTCTGCCTAGTCCCCACGAAGTGGTTCAGGAGGATGCTGGGGAGCTCCGAACTGGCCCTTTGCCACCCAGACCAGCAAACAAGACAGCCGTGTGGCCAAAGCTGACTTCATGAAACCAGAAAGTCAGATGCCTGCTCTGCCCACGTATGCATGGAGATGCGCAGAGAGCAGAGTCAATCCCAGAGGTGCTCCTCGGCTTTGCAGAACTTTCCAGTGTTCTGAGAGGTGGGAAACAGTATATAGAAGGAGAAGCCTCTATTTAATGATTTAAATGATGTGGCTGTGCTGACAGAATTCACTATGGTGGGGAAATGGAGGATTATGGGTCAGGGAGACAAGAAGGACCCCACTGCCCAGTAGAGAGCCATCTGGCTTCTTCCTGTTCTGAACTTAGTTCAAACCCGCAAACCTTGACATCTCTGGAGCTGTATTAGAGAGATGCTGGAGGAGAGGCCGACTGGGATGCAACAGGACACAAGGGTGGATGAGAAGCTGCCATCAGCCCCTAAGGTGAGGGAGCAGAAGGGTGCTGCTTTCTCTCTAAAGGAAAGCTTGGTGGAACTGGGAGGATGAGGAAGGCACTGTTCACACCATGGTGGACTAGGAGTAGGTAGAGAGAATAGACCAGACTGGGGGCCCCTACTCAGAGGTCCAGCCATGGTCACTCAGGAAAAGGTACGCGAGGAAGACGGAGATGAAAGAAAGGTGAGTTGGAACACTGTTCATCCCCCTCTCCCAAATTAACCGGCCTAGCTCTAGCATGCTGCTGTCCCTAGCAGCCCAGCTAAAGGGCCTTCACAACTGTATGAAGAGGTGAAATTTGGAGGAAAGTTAGGAACTCTAAATCAGGGGTGCTGTACTAGAAAACCCCATAGGGTTTTGAAAGACACGGACTTCCTGTGGTTTCCTATTAGCTTGATTGCATTAGATTGTTGGAGGCGTCTGCATGTGCATGGGTGCACACGTGCACGCACATATGTACGTAGAGCCATGTGTGTCCAGCTCTTTAGCTAGGAAGCACTCTTTGGAACTTGGCAGTGATTACAATCATCCTCTGAGGGGCATTTCTAGTTCTTTCCCATTGAAGATGAGGCATAGGTAATCAGAATGGTGATTGTAGCAATGACTCACTTGTCACTTAGTGTCTGTGACTGTCTTTATGTCTCATGTCCAGATTTCCTAGATGCAGCTCACCTTCTCTTGTTTGGCAACGTGTGTGTGTGTGTGTGTGTGTGTGTGTGTGTGTAAGTTTAGATTCACTTTCCTTCTCTTTGTGGATGGTCCCCCACTCTGTCCCCACAGCAGCCAGGCTAGAGGCTTGAGTGTCATCTGTGACAGTGGCCGACAGGCACACACTTGCCTGTGTTTTGTCTCTGCCACTCAGGCCCTTTGGAACAGGAAAGGAGTCTTCCTCCTATTGGAAGGAGAGGGTTGGACAGCTGGGTGGATGGACAGACAGGCTGATGGGCGGAAAGAAGGTAGGCAAGGGTGGGTGGGAGTGTCTTGGGGAATTGAGAGCCTTGACCCACAGTGCTAAGCTGGCTACAGTCCTTCCCACCTGTTCGGTCCTCACTCCGCTCGCTGCCCGGATAGCTGGGAGACCTGCTGAGACGAGTGGCCTGGCTGGTCCCTTTATTCCCCTTCCTAAGAACACATAGTCTAACTCCAAATTGTCACTTGCAAGTTTCTTCCACTGGGGGATGAACACCCATCTGAGGCTTGCTGGTCAGCAGCTGCTTCGAGGTTCAGAAATCAGAGAGAGAAAGAGAGATGAAAAAATACACCAGCAGCCCAGTCTCTCTTGCAGTGGTTGGTTTGTGAGCAGGAGCTAGAGAGGAAAGCCAGGGTGGACATCTGGAACCAGACTCCTGAAAACAATACCAAAATAAGCACGGAGTCCAAAGGTGAGCATGGTTGCTAACTTGAGTCCAGTGTTAATTGGGACAGGAACTAGGCACTGGAAACGTGCACACCGGCCCAATTACCCCAGTGACCAACACTTTCTTGTCCTGCCTTCTTCCACAGAACATGACTAGTCCTTGCTCTTTGCCATAGCTGCTTCCAGATGTTTCTCTTGAGGTTCCTGCCATGGGTTTTCCTTTTGCTACTGCTGTTTCTCTGCCTCCGAGGTAGTAAACCCCTAGGCTGCTCCCCGTTTCATGCCCTGATGCCACCCATGGGGGATTGTGTCACCATGGGACAATACTGTATTTCCCTGAGTCCTCTGTCAGGATACGCTGGACCTCGTCCACAGCTGGGCTGCTACCAACACCATGTAGTTGATCTGCACTGATGACCCACTAACCCCGGCCTTTCTGCCCTGCAAGCAACCTGGCAGGTCCTCAGTAGATTATTCTTGTCTCTTTCTGTGTGTTACCTCTCCCCCAGTCTTCCTTGGAAGTCCTTACAACTATCACACTACAGTTTTGCCAATAAATATTTATCAGGTGGCAATATACAGATCTGCTTCCTATTGCTTATGATTAACTTTTTTAAGTTGTGTATAAACAGCTTTTAAATTAAAATAGAAAGTTCCTTGTATTTTAGTAAATGGTAAGAAAAGAAAAACGATTTTTTTCTTTCTTTTTTTTCAGAGTACTTGATTTAGAATTATTCCAGATGTTCACCTACCATCTCTCCTTTCTAAGGCTGAACCCAACTGTCTGGAAGCTGTCTTGACAGGCTGAAAACCTGCCAAGGGCCCCCTTAATCTTTCCCCACTTCTAACGCTGCCTCATAATTTTAACTTTTTATTTTGAAGTACTTTTAGACATGCAGGAAGTTGCAGTGTTCCTATGGTACCCTTCGCCCAGCTTCCTACCATGATAGCATCATCTGTGACCCTGGGACCCCATAAAAGCCAGGAAATTGAGGCTGGCCCAATCTCATTAACTAAGCTGCAGGCTGCATTCTGTGCCTTCTGATGTTATTAAACTCAGGGATCCACAGCACGTTGGAAGCATTTTAGGATTTAGTGAATTTCAGCCCTGTCGTTTATCTTTTAGATGATTTTTGGATCTTTTCCAATTGGCAGTCAATGACATTAGTTTCCGTCAGGTCAATAAATCCTAGAAGAGCCACTTTAATGTATCTCCCGAATTCTGGAGCCCACATGGTACTCTATGAGTTCCTATTCCTGAAGAGTGTACTGAGAGAACCTTCTTATCTGGGTTTGAGAAATTCTTGGAGACAAGGGATGGTTCAGCTTAGGTAGGTATAATGGAACATAGGACAGAGATGTGGAGATACTGAGATGTGATCACAGTAACCAGCATGCATAGGGGACTAATATGAGCTGCTTTCAGTTAATATTCTTGGCAGCCTTTGAGGAGATAAGCTTAACAGCCCAGTGCCCCCATTTCACAGTTCAAATTCCTGCAGCTCAGTGGTAGAATTGGGACTTGAACCCAGGTAGTCTGAATCAGAGACTGCCTTGCAGCCTGTTAGGGCTTAGTCCTTGAATCAGACCTACCTACTTGACCTGACTGCTCTGAGCATCTTTGGCCTCCCAGCTCTGAGATGTATAGATGTAACCAACAGTCTTATTAAATAAGAAACACAGAAACAATGTAAAAGAGAAAGCCGAGAGGTCAGAGCTCAGAGCTAAAATCTCACCCTTCCTCCTGCTGTCCCAGCTTCGCAAAAAGAGACCTACTTCCTGTCGGTTCGTTTTTTTATAGTATGTTGTTCTGCCTTCTCATTGGTTGTAAACCCAAACACATGACTGCCTCGTCACTGTCTGAATGTACAGCCCCCTAGGTCTTAAAGGCATATGTCTCCAATGCTGACTGTATCCCTGAACACACAGAGATCTTATGGGATTAAAGGCGTGTGCCACCACCGCCACACTCTTGCTATGGCTCTAATAGCTCTGACCCTGAACACACAGATATCTATGGGATTAAAGGCGTGTGCCACCACCGCCACACTCTTGCTATGGCTCTAATAGCTCTGACCCCCAGACAACTTTATTTATTAACATACAATCAAAATAATATTTCAGTACAATTAGATTACCACCACAGAGATGGGCTAGTCTGAGATCTGTCATGTCTCTTAATTTAAGTGCAGTTGGCTTTCCTGGTGAAATGGCTATAGTGATAGAGCTGGGGACCCTCAAAGAAGCAAGGAAATCCCTACCCTGCTCCTTGCAGACACTTTAACGTAGAGAGATTTCTGTAGTCCTATTCAGTGTATAGAGCCTTTAGTTCCCATTGAATTATGTATTGACGTGTTTTAATTAGGTTACCTACAAACTGACTTCAAGATTCAAAATCCTAAGTGGCAGGCCAGCCCAGCACTCCCACGTATGCTCAGGACTCAAGACCCAAATAATGCGTGTATATCCCTCTCTCTCCCTGTCATGGGTACCATTAATGGCAACATGCCACTAGAATGGAATGTGGGAACTTTATCTGCATATACCTAATTGGATTTTGCATTCTCTCCCAAGGAAAGTTAAAATGAAGCCTGTTTATAAATGGTGTTTAAGCTGCCTAGGCTTGGGGACAAGCTGTAAAAACCAACAGTGCAGAGCACTGGGTGAAGGACTTAATTTTCTCTTCTGGTTGGGGACTAAACACATCACTCCACGGAAGTAAAGATTTTCCCATTTATAGAGGCTGTGAGGGATATGCCTTGGCTCATAAATTTCCTCCATGGCCTCTCTTCAGTGCCTGTGAGATGGCCCTGACTCTGGGGACCAGCATCTAACCACATTAGTGTGATAAATTAAAGGGCCTAGTGTAGGCTAAATTGTCAGCCAGAGCTGCATGGGAGCTGGTCCTGAGATTGGAGCTGTGATAAACAGGCTTCTGTTTATCTCCTCCCAGGAGAGGGACCATTCTGGTCTGAATTCCCAAGCACTCCTAGAAAGGTCCCAGTGATGATCCCAAATCTGAGAGGCAGAATGTACTTTTCTGAATGATTGTGATCATCATCTCTAAGGCATAGGAAGGGATTCCTGGGCATGTTTTCCTCTCTCCATTTGATCCTCATTGTTGTTTTAATTTTTTTTTTTGAGACGGTGTTTCATATATTCTAGGCTATCTTTAAACTAAATATGTAGCCAAGGATGACCTTGAATTTCTGATCGTCCCATCTTTACCCATGAGTGCTGGGATTGTAGATATGTGCCACCACACTTGATTGACGTGATGCTGAGGACTGAGTCCAAGGCTTTGTGTGCACTAGGCAAGCATTCTTACCACCTGTCTTGGTAACTTTTCTATTGTGATGAAACACACGACCAAAGCAACTTGTAAAGTAAAGCATTTGATTTGGGGCTTACAGTTTCAGAGGGTTAGAGTCCCTGATGGTGGAGCAAGGGCATGATGGCAGGAAGAGCTGAGAGCTCATATCTTGGTTTGTGAGGAGGAGGTGGAGAAAGCGACACACTGGGAATATCATTAGTCTTTTGAAACCTCAAAGCCTGGCGCCAGTGACACACCTCCTCCACAAGGCCACATCTTCCATCCCTTCTCAAATAGTTCCATCAACTGGGGACCAAGTAATTAAGCATATGAGTGTATGGGGGCCATTCTCATTCCAAACTGAGTTACATCCCCAGCTTTCATTATTAAACTCTATGAATCTCTAGACTGGCAGTGTCATTTACAGGCTCCAATTCAACATGTTCCTATGTACCCCATATTAAAAAATTAAGAACTTCAAAATGGGGCCAGTAGAGCATTAAATCAAGTATGCAGAGGGTTTGAGCATGGATTAACTTTATAAATGTGACCGTGTGACTGCTGAGTCCTTGTCCATGCAGCTGGCCCTGGAAACCTGCATGATACCGAACCTGGTGCCTGATGTAGTACTTACTGGGGGAGCAAATGCCTGTAAATGTCCAGATGGCAGAGATATGCTGCCTTTCCAGTACTCTGAGGAGTCTGGCTGGGTACCTTGCTGGGGACACAGGGTGCCTGTCTGGGCATGCTTGAGGAACTGAAGTGACATATCTTGATTTTTCTAATCAGAACTGGGTTTCATGTGGCTGTCAGATTCCATGCATCAAGACTCTGAGCAGGGACAGGGACCTAGATATCTAATGGAGCTCACTATCTTCACAGCTCTGCCTTGAGAAGACAAAATATGAATATGTATTTCTTCTAGAGCGAGTGCATGTGCTTTCGCACGCGCGCAGCGTGTGTGTGTGTGTGTGTGTGTGTGTGTGTGTGTGTGTGTGTGTGTGTATGTGTGTGTGTGTGTGTGTATATGTGTGTGTGTGTGTGTGTGTGTATGTGTGTGTGTGTGTGTGAATCCTTGTGCCCTGCATGATGGAAACAGGCTGACAAGCTGTGTGTGTTTATCCAGTGCTGTGAATGGCTAGCATGAACTTCTCTTCCTGGCTTTTTGCCTCCGTGTCTCAGTCCCAAGAGGGGGAGTCTATCTCCTCTTTCTTCTTGGCTCTTCTCTGATATTTTCTGCTTGGGCTCTGCCCTTTGTAGCTGAGTGGAATGTCCTTGGAGAGAGCCTAGGATTTCAAAGGCCACCATAGGTCGCCCTAGTCACTGTGAAGAATGCCAGCCTGCAAAGTCAGGGGGCTCCCAAGGAGGACAGCGCATTTTGGAGAGGAAAGGAGCTGTGGAGGGTCTCTCTCCTCTGGAGCAAGTGACTGCAGAGCTTGGAAGGAACCTATCCACTTTTTGTCATGGCTTTGTTCTCTTTCAGCACGAGGATCCTAGACTGGTCCAGGTGTGGTAGGTACCCTATTTTTGGAAACTAAGAGAGTCAGAACAGTGTCAAGGGCTGTCTGCCAGAGAGGAACACTCCCAGCCCAGGACAGCTCAGACTTTAAAGGGTTTTCAGTTGGAAACAGGAATCTCGAATAGGATTAAAATCACCTAAACATTGGTTGGGGGAGCTGAGGGTCTCAGAATTACACAGGGAGAGCTACCCATACCAAGCACCCTCAGAGTTGCATCATGGGGTAGTGATGCATATGACCTCGGTGGTCACCACCTTTTGTCCTCCGTTTGTACCAAGGCCACTGGACTTGTGAATCCCCAGCCAGCCAGGACTATGCTCTCACTCTGCATGGTCACAAGTTGGTGAATCTGAATGGGGCTATGACACTTGAAAGAAACTGGCTGTCTTTTATGCCTCCTGGCTATGGGGAGAGAGTATGGCGGGCAGCCAGGTGTGCTGGGGTGCAGTGAGGGGAAGTCGGTTATACCTGCTTGTCTGGAATTAGATTCTCACGGACCGTGGAGCTCTGAAGCAGTGTTTAACACAGTCACTGAATGACAAACACAGAGCTTATGTGTTCAAGCGAAAGCTGGTTTTGTTTATCTCGTCAAGACAGCCACAATCACTGTTTTTACTTTAAAAAGGAGAATAATGGGATTAAAAATCTATGATACTCTCTTATTACCCAACATGAGAGCCTGCTATCCTCGAATAAGTCTGGTTTAAAGATATTGGAGAGAAACGATCTTAATTGGCAAATTAAAAATAAATGAATAAAAAAAAAAAGGAGAAAGAGTGAATGAGGGAAACAGGAAAGATGAATGTGCCCAAGCCAATTCTGTCCTCTGTAGGGCATCAGCAGCTTGTGAATGGGGCAGCAATCCTTCTGTTGTGTTTACCCACTGTGCCCAGAGCCTGGCACAGTGGCACTTGGGAGAATTAGTCAATGAATTAAAGAACCAGGTAGTAGATCCCTGTTAGTGCCTTGGACTCAGCATCCTGGACAATGTCCTCAGATGGAAGTGAGCTGTGGAGATAAAAGAAAAACCAAGCTGTGGTGTTTGGACATTGTGACCTGTGTTTTTCATAGCTCAACATAAGTCAGTTTCTCCAGCCCTCAGAAGCAGGTGGCAGGATACGTTATTATAGAAGTGTACCCAGGTCCTACCCTCACAAGGACTTTGAGTCTGGGAGTAAACCAAGTGTTCTTCCGGTTTCAGTAGCAGCTAGGGGCATGGTGGGAAACCGCTAAGTGGTGTGTTAAGTGAGTCCAGTGAGCCCAGTTCTGGAAGGCTGGTGGGTAGCGTCCTGACCTCCAGACTGCAGTAGAGAAAGCCTGGAGGGGAGCCTAGGGCTCTGAAGCCCTGAGCCCAGAGGCTAGTGCAGGGAAGGACCTGGAAGATACCTCGAAGGCAGGTCTGCAGGTATTCTGTGAGTGTGGTGTTGGTATTAGGGACTCATCAGGGAAGAAGTGTCAAAATGTCAGCATGGCTGATGGATCTGTGGCTCTTCTAAACTTTAGAATATGCTAGAAACCTGTTCCCTAGGACTGGATTGATTTTTCCCCCCCTTTAAATAGGCCATTTTACTTATAGTTTTAAAAATAATTATTCCCTGTGTGTGGATGTTTTGCTGACATATATGTCTGTATGAAGGTGCAGGATCCCCTGGAACTGGAGTTAGAGACAATTGTGAGCTGCCTGTAACTTGAACTGTTTCTGGAAGAGCAACCATTTTTCTAAACGGCCGGGCCATCTCTCCAGCCCCCTGTTTTCCTTGTCTCACACTCTTCCCTGGCTGCCTTAGCATTCTGCCTCTCTCAGGACAGTGGCTCACTCACCTGTTCACGGTCTCTGATGGAGCTGGGCTTCCGTGGCCAGCACTTAGGGTCCCAGAGATCTGCTTTGATTGTGACTTTCAAACATCTTTGAGACATTTCCTGGAAGCATCTTGTAAAATAGAAACGTTATGGCAGCCCAGAGACTAGAAGACTTTCCTTGCACGGGGATACTGGCTTTGTGTAGTGGCCCGAGGATTCTGGGATAAAACAGCAAGTCCTCTTCTCGGGGTGCAGCAGGACCAGTCTTGACTTCTGTCCTAGAAAGCTTTGTAAGGAAAGATGTTGAAGAGGGCGTGTGGGTGGCATTCCTTTCAATACCCACCTAAGATTTCTCTCCTGACTTGTGTGCCCCCGTCTGCCCGTGGCCACTGAGTGGAGCAAGGCTTCTAACCCCCTGGCTATCTTCACCAGAGAGATCCATTTAAGACCTTGGCACCTGGAGGTCATTAGCCATCTGACTGCATGCCGGATCATAAAATAAGCCCCAAGTGCTTATGAATGCTACTAACCACTTAAAAATGTATGGAGAGCGGAAGGGTTCGGTTTGGCACCTCTGAAAGGAAATGGCATTGGTCTGATGGAAGAACACTCACCTTCGTGATGAAGGTGTGCAAGGACTAGGCTGTGAGGGAATGGCCCATGGGATCTTCTCCACCCCATTCATAGAAACTTAACTCTACCCATTAAACTAATGTTATGAACTAGTTTTACTTTTTTTCCTCTTTCTTTCTTTTTATTTTATTTTATTTTATTTTATTTTATTTTTTGAGACAGGGCCTCATGTAGCCCAGGCTGGCCTTGAACTCCTAATCCTGCAGTTCCTTCCTGAGTTCTGAGATTAAAGTCATGAGTTTATGGACTGTTTTTAAGTTGGAGTACAACATACATCAAAAATATCTGCCATAAATGTAGAGCCTGAAGGGTTGTTAACAAATAGCTTCCCCAGGGACAGCCAGGAGGGGTATGAATAGCAACATAGAAGTCCCCGACCCCGCCATATAGGTCACTAACCACCTCCCCACCCTGCCCACGGGAAACCTCTTTTCTCACTTTCACAGCCTTGATCTGTTTTGCATGGATCTTGGACCTCATGGCAGTGGGATCGTGCGGTTTATTTTCCTTTATGTTTGGTCTCTTTTGTTCGACACCACATTTATGAGACTTTCCCCTGACGGTGCTTGTTCATTTTTGTAGTTGAGTTACATTCGTCCGCTCCACTGTGGGTTGACACTGTGAGATTTACAGTTTGGAGCATTACAAACAGAACTCGGGCTGGTCCAGCTTGTGTCTTTTGGTAAACCTGGAAGGTGTCTCTGATGGGCATGTGTAATGGGGTAGATGGCTCAGCGGGGGTGAGCTTGAGGGAGATTTTGCCAGCCCTTTAAGGGATCAAGACAGGCCCACCTGCAGTGTGTTAGTCTCCTAAAAAACGAGATAAGAGGCTGCATAGGGGTACATGAGAGAGAGGACTCCCTCTGTGTCCTGCCTGAACTTCCCGAAAGATAAGTTTCCGAGGAATGATTACTGGATTGATGGACAAGGGAGAGAGTTCTTATGGTGGATGACCTGAAAGATTGCCCCATCCCAATGGGGCTCTGCATCCCACACTCACACTTCATGGGAAAGTAGTCTGTGTTCAAGTTTGGGCTATGGGGATTGGTCACTCTGAGAAGGACTCAGAATCAGCATTTTGGTCTTGATGTTCTGGGGTATGTGCCTACATTGGAGTAAAGTCTCAGGGCTAATCTTCGAGATGGAAGTGCTTGATTTAGAAGCTAGCTTGTAGTTCTCTTTCCTGAGAGAAGAGCCTGGGACTGCTATATATACCCAGTGGTTCAAGCATACAAGGTCTTCAGGAGATGGGAGAGGAGAGGGGTTGGAGCTGTCATACCTAGGTAGGCTGTCACCTACCTGCATGACCCCAGCCACAGAGGTTCATCTACCAGGACATGCATTGCACAGAATCTTATAGCAGCCCTGGGAAGTGACTTCCCAATGCCTTTTGGTTGGTGGGCTTGCAAGGAGGGAGTGAGATGTGAGACTCTGACCTCACCTTCCAGGGATCACAGCTCCAGCAGCCCTAACATTCTGTGATGCTGGACATGCTGTCTGTCCACCTGCACCAGCTACCTGCATGATCCACCCTGGTGACACCACATGGCCAGCAGGCACTTGTGATGTGACCAGTAAAGCCCAAGAAATGAGATTTTTTTACGTTTCTTTTAACTTCTCCTAATTTCACTTAATTTAAATTTAAAAGTAGATTTTCAATGCCAGTGCCGAAAGATTTTTTTTTAAAGAGTATTTGGAGCAGCTTGGGCACATAACTGCTATAAAATTATATTAAAAAATCAGTACGGATCAATTTTTTACTCCCAGGTCAGATGGGAATTTAGCACCCCAAAATGGGACATGCTAAAAATGAGAATTTTTCATTAACAACGTCTATAGGAAGATGTATGGAAATGGTGACGTTTTGAAGATGTTGGGTTGAATAGCACATGAGAATGAACTGTCCCTGGGGCTCACACTCAGGTTCTGTTGGACAGAAAGAACTGCTGTGAAGAGCATCCTGTATTACTGGAATTCCAGCTCTACCACCTGGGAGGGGTGTTTGGAGAGGACCACCCCGGGGGACCCCTGGTTTCTCAGGTGGGTCTCTTGGGCTCTGACTGGTTGTGGCAGTCTTGCCCATTGTGTTCATTGTCCAAAAAGGGGGCACTCTGGCCAAGTTGAAGCCTTGTCCTCCCTGCCATTTCTCTCCAGGCATGTCCCCACCTCTGCTGAGGACACCCACCCCCAAGCTGGGTGTCACTTTTTAGTTGTTAATGTAAACAATGTCATTGTATGTGGTCCTGTGGGACTTGGGTACTGTGTTGAGCATGTTCCCCTAGCCCCCACTCCCTCGTCTGACCCCTCCCCAGTTAGTCCCTTTTGTTGGCCTAGACAGGTTTGCGGCTACTTCCATGCCATATAATATATGGTGTATTTTACTTAATCTATATACAAATCTAGGTGTCACATGAGAGAAAAATGCAATATTTGTCATTCTGAGATTAGCTTTGTTTAGTTCATTGGCTTTTTTTTTTTTTTTTTTTTTTTTTTTTTTTCCTTTACGAAGTTTCTTCCAACCATTCTAGTTACTTTGTCCTGGAGCACAGGGGCCATGTCACCGTTTCATGTGCCTCGGGGAGGCAGGCAAGGCCACTTGTCTGTCCAAAGTCTTAAAGTGAGCAATAGTTGGACTTCAAATTCAGGGGAATACTCATTTTGGGTGACTTCGTCACCCTGGTGTATTCCACATTTAATGCACACTCACTTCTAAATCCTGATGGCTCAGTCCCTTGGGCAAGAAATGCTGACATCAGGTGTCAGGTTGTATGATAGAAATTTGTGTTCCTCCTCGAGAAGATTGGAGTCTGCTCTGGCGAGGACAAGCTGGCCATCTGGGCATGCGCTGGTTTCAGGCTGGCCTCTGTGTGTACGTGTAAAGGGAGTTAGTGAAGGAGTGCTGTTCCGTTTGTGCGTCTGTGCCCACCTCTCTGTTTAGAGCCAGTGGTGTCTATTTCTGCTGC
Organism: Peromyscus leucopus; assembly: GCF_004664715.2. Lineage (NCBI taxonomy): Eukaryota > Metazoa > Chordata > Mammalia > Rodentia > Cricetidae > Peromyscus > Peromyscus leucopus. The sequence goes on from NC_051063.1 coordinate 72,289,275, forward strand.
CTGAAACTGTCAGCTTGGGTCTCTGGTCCACTTCAGCCTTCTCCAGGCCATCTGCTCTTCTTGGTCACATTTCTCCTACTGTGTCACCCTTTTATGCTCAGTGGCCTTGCTGTCCTGATGGATTCTTCTGTGTGACCCTGCCATGGTGTCTCTGCTTGTAGTCCACTGTACCTGCTGCCGGTGGGGAGGGAGCCCTGAAAGCTTCTGGGATGAACTTGAACTTTGCAAGACCAGGGCTTCCTGGTTATGAGGCACCGGTTTCTAAGAGGGCCAATCCTGCAGGATTCAGCTGAGCCTGAACTGTCTGTAAGGGACTCAATGGGATGTTGAGCATGGGTATTGTAACTTGGTTAGTGAGTGCAAAGCACAGACGAAGGATCCCCTGGAGATGGCCTGGAGGTGGGCTTGGAGATTTATACAGAGGGAGCCCAGGAGTGTCTGTGCTTCTTCATGGCAAAGAGGCTGGGGTTGGATCTGCCTCGTCCTGTCCCACCGTGCCTGTGGCAGCGTGTCCAGAAGTACATGCCCAGGCAGGCGTGCTCTGACACTTTCTGCCATGGATCATCCTGCTACACTTTCTTTGTGTACTCAGAGCCCAAGAGACAGAACATTTTAAAATTAAAAAGAAAAAAAAAAGACCTTGTTTTTATTTTATTTTGTTTTATGTTTTAGTTAAAATCAAGCATTTTAGAGCCATTCACAAGAATAGGTATCCTTTTAAAAGTAACATTTTCCTCTGATTTTTTTTTTCCTGTTTGAGAACAGGGATATTAAGGTGGGTCAGAAAAGTGTTTTTGTTGTTGTTGTTGTTTGTGGGTTTTTTGTTTTTGTTTTTGTTTTTGATTTTTAATAAGAGTGTAAAGATACTCTTCACAGCTGACATAGAGAAGACATTAAAATGGCTTCATCTTTTCCTGGGTTGGAGCTGATGGGATAGTAGCTCATATCTGATGCGCTTCATGGAGCCTGATTTCCAGACGAGACAAGAAAGAAACTTGTCTCTAGAAACTACGTGTTATGGACCAGACCAGAGAAGACACTAGACAAAGCCCCCGTGCCACTAAACACAAACCACAGAAATGGTGACAGCCAATGATAGTCACAGTAGTCTGGCAGCTGGAGGACACTGGGCTTCTCACTCAGCGCTTCCCATGGACTGTTACAGATTTGTATCAGGCTTGAAAACCAGGTCAAGGCTTGTTCTCAAGCCTGATAAGCAGACCAGTTAGAGAATTTTGTCAGGCAGTTAACTCAAAGCTTAAGGCATCAAGTATTTTGGGAAAGCAAGTTAGAAACTGAAGTTTATATCTCCCCCCCACCCCCCAAATAGAGTTGGGGTTTCAAAGGCCTGAAAGGCTGAGTCTAAGCACAGGAAGTGAAAAGAGGCAATAAGGCAATTACTCAGATACTTAATGTCAAAACTCTCGGCACCTTTGCCTCAATTAGTGAGGTAACTGAAGCAAAAAATGAACATATGGGCGATTCCACAGGCAATTCCGGGATATCTGGCTCAAGTTCTCACCTTCTGAGGAAAATATAGAGGATGGCGCAGAGCACTGACTCCGTGTGGAGTGGTTTCTGTGTTGAGCCGTGGGGAGCAGAGGTCTGGTTACAAGGGCACAGGTCCTCATCAGTAGGCCCATTTCAGCTCCTCATCTTAAAATGGAGGTGAAGGGGCTGGAGAGATGGCTTAGTGAATGAGACCCCTCGCTGTAAAAGCACATAAAAGCCAATCACGTCTGCCCTGTAACTCCAGCATTGAAGGGTGGGCCCAGGGGCTAACTGGCCAGCCAGGCTCATCCACAGTGAGGAGCTTGTGTTTAGTGAGAAACCTTGTCTCAAACAATAAAGCGGTGTTCAATAGAGGAAGACACTCAGTGGTCACCCTCCTTGGGCCTCTGCATGCTCATACTCACAGTACACACACACACACACACACACACACACACACACACACACACACACACAAAGTACATAGTCTAGCCTTGGTCTTACACAGGTTGTCACCCCGCTCCTCAGCTGGGAGTTGTGAGCGATACTCAAGACCATGGTCCTCTAGTCCTCTGCCCAGTGGCCGTGATGCCCACCTGGATCGCATGTCTTCGGACCCCGGGGCAGAGGCCTGCCCTTCTTTGCCTCCTTCCTTAGTGCTCATAACCGAGCAGATTGGGCCGAAGCCATCTGAAGTCTGCCTGTGATTTCAGTAAATGACGTGGAGGAAAACGACAGGCCGGAACCATCCATAGAAAGGCGAGCGCCTCACGCTAGGTCTGAAACCGATTCCCCGTCTTTCGTGATCTCCGGAGATGGTTCTCAGGAGGTTTGGAATATGGCAGTCCTGACGCCTCGGCGGCGGTGTGCTTTGACATGTGCTTTTGTGGGTGGCAGCGTCTGGGAGGGCCTTGTTGCCTGGGACTAGGGGCTGGGCTCACCGATGCTCTGAGAGGCTCAGCCAGTTACTTTGGGACCCACAGGTAGCCCTCTCCTACGTCAGGTGCAAGGCCCCTTCAGGTGGGTCAGAGCTTACATAAAGGGATTATGCTAGAGGGATGGCAGTGAATGGGACAGAAAGGAGGCTGAGCCTGTGGCAGACACCGCACAGTCCTGCCGACACCAAAAGCCTGTTGTCTCAGAAAGCTGTGGTAGGGTTGGGCTTTGGCTGATGAGGGAACAGTGTGGGGCCCCTGGCCTGGACCTATTTCTCCAGTATGGGGATGCTTGGCCTAGGTTGGGGTTCCCCTTCATGAAAGGAAATAGTTCCAGCTCTTTTATAAATTGTGAATGAATGCTGTTGGGCCAGTGAGGGGCGGGGGCAGTATTTGAGTTCCATTCATGATTCCCCCTACCAAGTGTTGTGGATGTGAAAATCTCAGAAAAACAGTCAATCAAACTCTGTCTGGTGAGGTCATCAGTTGATTGTGTTGATGTGGGAGAGGAAAAATACTCCTAGTTTGAAGACATTGAGAAGGTCTCTAGAATTGCTCTGTGACGGTTTCCTAAGAGGGGAAATTGGGGTGGTGAGGAGGCAGGAGAAATCATTCCTGGTGGTAAGATAGAGGCGGCCATGGATTCGAGTCTCCAAAGGCTAAAAGACACCAGGCCATGTTTCTCTCATCTGTACCTCCAACTCTTCCCACGCTGGAGGAGAGTCCTGGCTGCAGCGCCGTCTAGTATACGCGTGTCTATGGAACCTCCGGGCTGGCCCTGATAAAGCCGGCCGATCCGTTATGTAACGCGTCTTTTCTGAAGTGTAGAATGGAGAAAAGCAGCGGAGGGAGCCATAGCAAGGGAGAGAGACAGAAGCAGGTAATTAGGGGTTTGAGTTCTCTCTGAATACTGGATGTTTTTGAAACACTTCCAAATTTCCTTTATGGGAAAGGAATGAAATGTCCACAGGGAGGGGGGGTCCCCCCTCCCTCTCCCACGCACACTTCTTTTGTCCTGAGCTCAGTACCTAAGATTTTATGGTGTGTGGTGAGAAATGGCGTGGTCTGAATACATTCGGAAAATTTGCCTGACAGTGGTGTGAGAGCTGAAAATGGGGCAAAGCGAAAGAAAATGGAGAAAACAGAACTTCTGCACACTGATCAGAATCGTATAATTTACCAAGGCGTATCATTTTGTTGTTTTCCGAAGTGTGAAAGCTAATTTAGAAAGGGCAGAGAGGCGCACTGGGGTTGGCAGGAATGGCAGGTCCCGGGCCTTTACAGGCCCCTTGTTTCTGCTCCTGCAGAACAGGGTGTAGACATCAGAAACCCTCAGGCTGGTGGAGCCAGGGCCAGCCTCCCACACATCCCCATGTTAGTGACAACATCCGCCAGCAAGACACCAAGAAACACATTTACAATGACAGACACTAATCCCAGGGGGCAGAATTTGAAATTCTATTTTAGATATAAAAATTGAAACATCAGGAATTTTTACTTATGGCTGCGTGGGGTTTTGAGGCGTGCTGATGTTTCCCATGTCCTTTTCTGGTTTCCTTCCTTTGGGACACTTTTGTAAAAATGAACAGAGCCTCTCCTTCCTGTGCTGAGCTCACCAGTGATTGAGGCGGGTGCTATCAGACACCCACAGAGATGCCCAGTGGAAGGGGGCTTGATGGCCAAGAGCAGGGTCTGATAGGCTAGAAATTCAGGGAGAAGCTTGGGCTCAGACCTAGAGCATGGCCAGCAGTGATGGACCAGTGGGGCCAGTGGTGTTTGGAAAGTGGTACTGGCCAGAGGCTGAGGAGGGTAGAGACTGATACATAGAGGCAGACAGGATGAGAAAATGGCCAAGGTGGACAGGTGGACTTGTGTTTCTCCTTTAATTCTTCCCACGACACTGTAAGCAGTAAGTGGCTCTGGGCACCAGCCTGGTGGTGGAGGAAGGGCTGGAACACTAGGGCCACACAACTGATGCGGTTGCTGCCTCGCTTGGAGTGTCCACGGATCTGTAAGTGCCACAAAGCCCAGACGCTCCTGCTCTGCCCACCCCGAATCACCCAGGACTCCAAGTCCAGCGCTCAGGTCAGCTGCACAGCCTCTGCCGTGCTTTGGCAAGCGCGGGGTTAGATCACGTAGGCACTTGACGGGCATCGCAGCCGCTGCTGAACCGACGTAAGGGCTGGGAACTGTTGGGTCAGATGTTTGTTTTTCAGACCGACACCAGAGCAGCGCTTGATGGGAAGTTAGTTGCAAGGTTCCTTTCCTTTTGACTCTTGCTTAATTGTCAGCCCAGGAGGAAGTCTGACCTCCGAGAAGAAGCCCCGACTTCCCAGGGCTCGGTGGAGGGTACACCCAGGTCTCTGTGTGACTTTGCCCTCCTCTGCAGTTAATTCTGAGGTTACAGATTTCACATATCACACATCATTTGCTTTGTGGGAGTCTGTGCTTGAGCCAAGATGCACTGATTATTTTTTTGAACAAGTGCTTTTTTTATTATCTTGTTTACATATAGCTGAGGGCACAGCAGCAGCTCCTGGGGCCAGCTGGCTGGTTTCGTCTGCTCTGTTACAGCCTCCCCGCGTTCTCACCTGGCCTCAGTCAGCTGTGAGTGGCAGCTTCCCTCTCAGCTAGTGGTGTCGTCCTTGACACACTGGTCACAGACAGCCATGATTCCAGTGTGTCAGAGCAGCAGCTGGCAGACACCGGGATTCTTGGAGAACATACCCTTGTCAAAACATTCATCCATGCTCACCTCCTCAGCTTCAACTATGGACACTTTGGGGGATGATTTAAGCAAAACCAAAACCCAAACCAAACCCATGGTCTAGCAGGCACTTTAAAATTGTCTGACTAATAGAGAACCATGGGGTGGGGTTCCCCTTCTGATACATACGGCATATCTGTGTTTATTGTCTTGGGTGATACGTCTATAAATAAATGCTTGCTTGACCTACTTTACAGGGGTTGGGAATCTAGATTCCAGGTTTGAGTCAAGGTTCTAGAAACTGGGTCTGTTGGACCCAGTGTTCTGGGGTTCCTATATGGACTTTTTTTCCCTTTGGTTTTTTGTTTTGTTTTGTTTTTTGAGACAGAGTTTCTCTGTGTAGCTTTGCGCCTTTCCTGGAACTCACCTTGTAGACCAGGCTGGCCTCGAACTCACAGAGATCCGCCTGGCTCTGCCTCCCGAGTGCTGGGCAGCCACCACTGCCTGGCTCCTATATGGACTTTGATGCACTTCAAGGTGAGCGGGCCCCCTGTATGAGCTTGTTCGAACCCTGCTAGTCTGCTGCCTTAAGAACCCTGCCATCTTTCCGGGATGGCTGGGGTTTCAGACACCAGATCAGAGTTCCTCTTGCTGGCTGAGATCTTTGCAGACCTGGGGGAAGAAGAGATCCATGACAGGATGGGGGAGGTGGTTACGGCAGGGTTTTCCAGCTCTGGTGGCACCGAGGAAGCATTTTGCATGGATGATCCCATTAATCCTCTAGCATTTCCTGCTGCAATTTTCTCTATGCAGAAGGGAAGCAAACAAGCCCAGAACTGTAAAGCAGTTGGCCTGGGGACACACAGCCAGGAAGAGGTGGACTTGGCCCAGATGTGAGGCTGTGTTAGTACTTCTCATTTGGATTCTCATTTTTTTTTTTTTTAACTTTCCTCCATATTTCTCTTTCCACCAGAGCATACCTATCTGTCCATCTCATGGCCCGTGTGGTCACATGGAGCCACATCCAAGGGCATCTCTGTTCTCGGCTCTTTAGATACAAAACAGTGTCTTCCGGAGCCATACTGTCCCGTTTGCTCTTGGACTTCTGCTTTTGGCTTGTGTGTATTTATAAAGATTTACATCCACCCTGGGGAACTTTGTGGTCTGCTCTTGGGTTTCCCATCACTGTGACAGAGAGGGCAAGAGGCAGTGCCCTTCCTGGGATGGCCGCTGATTCATCATTCTCAGTCAAGCTGCTGCTGCTGCTGCTGCTGATGACGATGACGATAACAAGAAGGACAACAGTTGAGCATCAGCCTGTGGCTAGTGGGGAATGTTAATAATTCAAAGATACTTGAGAAATGAGGGGTCCAAGTAGAGCCAGTGGTAACTCCTCTTCTGCTGTCCTCTGCACACATCCTTTAGTTGGTCAACCTTAGCCTCAGGCATCCCCCTCTGCCTCATCTCCATCCCTTTTACCTGGTCTGATGAGGACAGTCAGGAGTGCATGCATTCGAGAGCAAGGAGGGAAATTGAGAGCAAGGGTGTGGGCCAGCCTGCTTCTCTTTGCCCCTCCTCTGCTGCTTAGCATCCATTATTTCCTTACTGTTATTGAGTTGGCAGGAGGAATGCTTGATCCGTCTAAGTGAACTTCCAAGCCAGATGGAGCTGTGCAAGGGTGAGGCAAAGTGCCCCGAGCTCCGCCCACCGTCTCTCCTGGAAACTGATTGATGTGGGCTGTACATGTCTCCATGCTCAATGGAAAGAGGGCCAGCTGGGGCTTCTGCTGTGTCTAGATCTGCCTCCTGCTGTGCTGTGATTTTTCTTTTTTTGAGTAGGCTCTGCCCAAGACCCCTGTTTCCCTTCCTTCTGTACTACAGAGGGGCTGCCCTTCATCTGTAATATTGTAAATGGTCAGGAGCAGATGAGGATTTCAGTGGGTTCTTGGCTAATGGCCTGGCAGTGCCTACCAGGCTTCCCTCCATGTTACTCTAACGGTGAAAGGTAGCATGAACTCTCATTTTGCCATCTACTTGGCTACAACTTAATTTTAAAATAATGCTAAAATTTAAATCTTCTAAACATGGGTAACCAGGTGACTGTAACTAGCAAGGGGGATGTCTTTTGCTCTACCTTTGGAATAAAGTTCTGGGCCCGTTTGGATAGGGATCCAGGCTCACTTGAGTCTCTATCTTGTGTTTTCTCTCTGCTTCTTAACTCTCTAAGTCTCTTATCCCTCATTCCTCAAGAGTTTCTGGAGTAAATAAGTGTGGGGGCTGGTCCCCCACAGGTACCCCCTGGTACAGCTCCTCACATTTTGGAGGTCTCCAATGGCCACACTTGCTTGCCTCTTGCCACACCTGGTAAGAGCCAGTCTGCTGGGGACAGGTCATGCATGCCACGTCTGGCTTCACCTGGTAAAACCGTCTGGAGGACACTCTCAGATGGGCTGCATTCTCTTTCCTCCAGAAAGAAAGAAATCCCACCGACGTATTTCAGGAGGGTCTCCCCATTCAAGGGTTAACCAGGCTCTTATTTTGCTTATCTTCGAAAATAAAACAATATTTAAAAGTATTCAGATCAGGGAGGCCATCTGGTGGGGAGCTCACAGCTGCTCCTTTTCAATTGGGCCGCCTCTAATTTATTCATTCCAGGGCTCTGCTGTACATTTGTGAGATCATTATTCGCACTCTGTTCTCAATGTGTGAGTTCTGTTCTGTGAGAGACCTGTGAAGGACATCTGGGCTGGCCACTTCCTGCTACTCAGACCCTTCCCTCCTCTCCCCAGAGTCTGTCATCATGGCCAGGAAGGGACTAGGGACCCACAGGTGGACAGAGCCACCCTGTTCCTTTGGGGGGTCACTTTCTCTCTCCCCCTCTCCCTCCCTGGGCACATCTTCTTTGGTTCACTTCCCCCACTGTGTGAGGGGGAAATTGTTGGAGGGTGACTGCAGTCCCGCTACCTAACGACTGTGTACTGCAGCCACCTGAGAGCCCAGACCACCCTCGTCTGAAAGTGAGTTGCTTTCCCTGGTAGTTAAGGTTTGGAGCTGCACATGCCGGAAACCACACAGACAGGCAAGAGGAAGAAGAACTGATCTCAAACACCTGAATTCTCAAGACTCTTGAGTCCATTTGGCGACATGAAGCCTTGGAGAAGTAGAGGGTGAGGGTCTGAGTGATGGCGGAGTTTGTCTGCGGTCACATGATTATTTAAAAGTGGTGTCGGGTGTCTGGTGCAGATTCTTGGGTCTTTAGACTCCCCGTCCCCAGGCCCCTGTTCTCTCCTGTCTCTGTAAGTCACCAAGCAGGAAGTATATGACACTACAATCACAGTCGAGCTACCTGGATGGTGGGGATGTGGTTCTGTCTCTAATGTTATCAGGGCATTGAAACCCAGGCATCCACATTAACCCTAGGCGGATGCATCGACACAGGTCAGTGTTTACTGGTGTTGGTCTTGTTACCAAGCCACAAAAGCCCTGTTCTGGAGCATTCCTAGGAGTGCAGTGGAGCATACTGGAGTTTTCTTCTGTCAGGAAGGCAGGAGTATTTACTGGGCACCCACCCAGTGTGAGGCCCGTGCTCTTCAGGGCAGAGCATTGCTGGCCCTGTGCTTGCGTGCAACCCATGCTCTTCAGAGGTAAGCGTCGCTGCTCCTGTGCTTGTGTTCAGCTCACAGTCTAGCCTGGTTGCCTCGCCTGAGAGGTCTCAAGTCCAGGCTGGCCAACCGGATGTTGGCTGGCATGCCACTCTGCCAGCCTCTGTTGGTGGCAGCTTCATTGAGTGGTAAAGGTCGAAGGTTTGCAGTCAAACAGACCCGTGGTTTTCTAATTACCGTCTGTCATTCCACTCAGGAGCAACCTATAGAAACCAAACTTCATGCTTTGTGTCAGAGCCTGCCCTCCAAATAGCTCTAGGGAAGCTAGCTCCCGGCTAGCTGTGTGGCTCTGGGTGTGTGTTAACCCTTCTGTGCCTCAGTGTTCCACATGTACTTTGAGGATCCGCATGCTGGCCTTGGAGAGTTAAGAATGGTTGTATGTGGCCTTCCACCCACTGCTGACACTGTACCAATATCCCTCTCTTTCTTTCACTGTTTCTGGGGTCATTGGAAACCCGGAGTCTACATGCTCCCCTGGGAGATATGTCCAAAGGCCACAGTCACTATGTTCCCCAGAGCGATGTTGGTGGCCAGGCTTCAAAGCAAAGCATGAAGCGTGGATTCTGTAGTTTGCATCTGAGCGGGAAGACACAGTTCACTAGACAGGCTTGAGTGGAAGATCTAGTGCCCTGATGGTTTGAATGACCACTGGAAAGAATAAAATGAGTGCTCTAAAATAGTCCCCCTCCAGACACCCTGGGCTCAGAAAAAGAGAAGTGTCTGTGATGTCACACAGACCTTCAGAGCCCTTTGTGCACGTGGAAATCACTGGGTGACACCTGCAGTGTGAGCATGTCTGAAGTCTGGTGCCCATAGGCCTCTGTGGAGCAAACCTGAGTATGTCACGACTGCTTGTGAGATGGAGCATCTGGCTAGGTTTGACCTGGTCAGAGCCAGAGCAGATGGACAGACCCGCCCACCCACCTGTCCCTTCTGTCAGGGACTGTGGCTCTAGGCATCGGCACTGCTGTTAGGGTGTCTCCAGCCCCTAAGCCAAGGTGTGTCTTTTGCAGATCGCCTGGCACCAGGTTGGTTTGGGGGCTGTTCTTGTAATGGGTCCAAACAGTCCTAGTTTCTGGAGTCTTGACTCTGGCGTTAGCTGGATGCCCCTGAGCTTTGGGCTGTGTGGTCCTCATAGTCATAACCCCAGCAAATGCAAACTTTAAAGCACGGTGCAAATGGCTGATACCTTGTGACGGACAGATGGGGGTGGGGTAGGAAGGGTGGACGGCTGTCGGCAGGAAACGCATGGTGAACTTTTAAGAATGACGGACTGGCTTCTCTGGAAGCTGATAAAGCAAGGCCTGTGCTGGCTTTTAACACTTGCTGAGCAGCCGCAAAAGGCAGAAGTGGTGATGGCAAGTTTTTGTTAAAGAGGACGGATTTCAGATCCTATGTCTCCACGTGTCAAAGCGGAAAACGGTAGTCCCCAGTCCATGGCTTCCATAGGGGAAAGCTAAGGGCCAGAGAGCGGCCACAGCACATAAAGATGACTCACCAGTGTTTGAACCTTGTTTGAGAGACAGAGGGAGTTCTGCTCAGGACCTTCCCTACCCAGCAGCTCCCTACCATGCTGGGAGGATACGGTACTTATTTTAGACTTTAAAATTTCAAAACGCAGCCCTTCAAGGAAGCTCCTACTTGGTGCTCAGCCTCAAGAGCATTCCTACAACATGGCCAGTCTCACGGAACCTGACCTGTCACCCGCAGGAGTGGGAAGGAACTTGTACCGGTGGGCTCCTGGACCTGCCTGCTTTGAAAGGGCATCTCTGTGTCTCTGTGGCCTCCGAGGTGCAGGTGCACACAGCCCTGCCTTTTCCTCCTCCTTCAGCCAGCACCTGGCACAGGCTTCTTGGCTTCCTGGGGCTCCTGTGTAGGACACATGGCACCAGCCTGTGTCCCCTGATCCCTTCTCTCTCTCTCTCTGGGTGTGAACCTGTAGCCCATCTGCTTCAAATGCAAGTGGTAACTGAGATGGTGTCCCACTTCATCTCCTTCTCTGTGGGTTGTGCCTTCCGCCCCTCCCTCTGCAGAGCCCCCGTGAGAGAGAGAAGCTGATCTTTAGGCAGACTCTTGAAGGGGCCAGGAAAGAAAGAAGTGGTGGGTCTGGATGAGCTGCTGGACCACTTGGGCCAAGCCAGATGATGGGTTGAAGTCAGGGTGGCCCTCTGTGGAGGTAGAGACTGCGATGATGGGGTGCCAGACCCTTGAATTTCTTACTGTATCTGTCTCTTATAAGCTACATGTTCTTGGGAAGCAAAGAACCATGCTGTACCTGTTTCCTCTAGAGAAGGCAGGATGGGATGAGCAGGTCCCTAGAGGCTTGTATTGCCTGGTTGATAACTCTGGAGTGCATGGGTTTACCTGGGCTCTGACTAGGCCCACTATCATCTTCAAGATATGCTAGAGGTTTCCCACTGCAAATGGCTCTTTAGGGGGTCCCCTGTGGGTTTCTGTCTGTTGCAACAATCTTCCTAGTTTCCTCCAAATGCTTACAGACAAGCACGATTCTAGAAATTGGGCCGCCACCCGCCTCTTCCTGGAATCTGTGACCTCACATTGGATGCAGATGGTGAAGTTGGACATCTAGGCATAGGATTATAAGGGGGTTGAAAGCAGGCGGTACTGGAGTGAGGGCTTGAGGCCCTAGCCAGGGATGCAAGGACTGTGTTTTACTTATGGAAGTTTGCTGTGTACCAGGTGTAGGTTAGGCAGAAACTCCTGTGGTATGTATGATACACACTTGGGGCCAGTCAGAAAGAGCCTGCTGATCCTGGTCAGGGAATACTTGCAGCCAAAGCACTGATAAGAGGCTCCAGGCACCAGGAAAGATGAAATTTGGCAAGAAACCTATCAGGGTCAGATTACGGCCAGGGCTTTCGAGGGGAGGAGGACACAGGACAAATGATAATAACCCCAAAGAGGTTAGATGGAAAGGCTGTACATCCTGTGGGGGAGGGGGTCAGTTGTCCAGATAACTGAAACAAAATAGCCGTGTCTATCAGAACCACAAATTTGCCAGAAGCTAGTGTGGTGTGTGGGGGCAGTTGTGGCCTAACACGGGAAGAGCTCCCTTCTGGCTTCCGGCATTGTTATAGTCTTACCTGCCTCTGGTGTTGGGAGGAGAGGCTTTCAGAACAAGGGGTCCACTCTATGATCAGCTGCATCCCCGCTGATCATAGAGTGATCAGAAGCTTTAGTCACACACATGCTCTGTGTAGCTCATGACACACAGTTGTGGCAGCTGATCTCTGTAGCCCTGGTGGCTCACAACCTGCAGCAGAGGGCATTGGTTAGCTTTTCCTGCATCATGAGAGACTTAGAGCAGGCTTTCTGGAGGGGTGGCTGGGTCAGCTGGGTTCCAGCTCTTCTGTGTTGGCCTGGGCTCTGCCTCCTGCATCTGCCGTCCTTCTAATGACCCAGCCATGTTCTTCTCATGATGACAGCAAAGATGCCAGTGGGGTGAATGGGCACACTCCGTGTCTTTTTACCTGGGCTTAAGACTGGCAGGTGGTCTCTTCTACTTCATTCTGTTGGCCAAAGCAGGTCACCTGACGCAAGGTGAAGGGCAAGGACATAGTCTACTCCTTTAGGGTAAAGTGCAAAGTCATTCCCACGACAGGTGTGACTATAGGGAGGAATAATGAATGGCCAGTAGTGCAATCTGTCTTAAATAGTATTCATGAATAATAATTAGAATTAATGCTGTTGTGGGCCAGCATTGTGTGTGTGTGGTATTCACTAACGTTTATTGTTTATGATGGGTCACCCCCCCCTCACAAGTATGTTATATATGTTAGCTCACATGATGCTCATGGCAGTGGTAGGCTATAGGTCCTTTGATTATTCTCACTTCTATTCAAGAAAACAGAGAGGAGAGAGGTTTGATGTCCCATCAAGGTCAAACCCAAGCAAGTTAGGCACAATGTTCAGGCTCTTAACTCCCAAGCTGTGGGTGATCTGTGCCTGCCTGGATGCCATTTGGGAGCACAGAGGCCCAGATAAGTCACTTGTCTGAGGTCCCTTGGTAGACAAGAGTTTGGAATCCTTACTCATTACGTGCTTTCTATAATGCTAGAGGGTGCTGGATGTCAAGGTGAGGAGCGACTCTCTTCTGTTAATTGACTGTAAAGCTTTAGGTGTAAGATTGACACTGGAACCCGAGAGGTGGTTTAATTGGCCAAGCACTTACGGTACAAGCATAAGGCCCTGTGCTTACACCTGTAGCATCCACGGGCCTTGTATGCCAGCCATTCTAGCTAAATTGGTGGGCTTCAGGTCAGGGAGAGACGCCATCTCAAGAAATAACGAGGAGAGCAATTGGTGATGACATCTGTTGCCAACTTCTTGATTCTGCACACAAGTGCATGCGTGCACAAACATACATACACACACACACACACACAGAGGGGGGGGAGAGAGAGGGAGAGGGAGAGAAAGAGAGAGGGAGAGGGTGAGAGAGAGGGAGAGGGAGAGAGAGAGAGAATTTGTTGCTTGTACAGAACTCTGTTGTCCATTAGCTTTCTTTTTGGTCTCGGCAGTCTCTTTATATCATTGAGCTGACTCAAAAAATTCCTTCCTCCACTTACTGACTAATATTCCTTGACAAAAAGAGTATTTTCATATACATAGCCCAAAGAGAGATGTCAGCATTTAGACATACTAACCGGAAGAAGGCTTTGTGTTTTAGTAAAGGTTAATTAAGACCCACCGAAAAATTTCCCCTTAAAACATAAAAGTAAAATTGTGTAATTAGCTGTTTCCCCCTCTCTCCCCCCAGAGGGCAGACATGAATGTTTCAGCTAAATGAAGCTATTTATTGAAGTCCATCCAGATTTCCTTTGAAGTTTCATACATCTTTCTTCTGCTCTCCCAGCTTCTAGCTACAATAATTTAATAAGTTTTTCCTAGGGTGAAATTGGATGCCCTTTATCGATCTTTCACTGAGGGGCATTCAATTACTTAATCTAAAGTGGTATTTCTGGGTCTCTCAATTACAATTTTGTTATAAATGGTTTGCTAATGATGCCTGGGGTACATAGGTTAATAGGGGGCACCCAAGCAAAGGCTGGGTAATTGAATGCTTTCTATTTGGGGGCCAGTTATCTGATCTCTTACGGTGGCACTGGGTTCCCACAGTTTTGGTTTGCATCCACAGGGCACAGTGTGGAGCTCTGGCTGGGAGGCGACAGAACTGTAATGTATCCCTGAGTACCTTGGTTTACAACATGAATGAGAGCACCAAGGGTCCTGTCTAACCTGAGCCGGCTGGCACCGAGCACCGGCATTCCAGCCAGGCAAAGTGCAGGTGGAATGCATTACCTGTTTAAAGGAAGAACACCTGAGTGTTAAGTTTCTGCCTGGCTGTTCCTGGGATCACCTGTGGTGTATGGGAAAAGCCAGTTAAGGGGAACGATAGCAATCCGTTCTTCTAGTACGGTCACATGAATTGGATTTTTTTCCCCCACTGAGCTATGTTATTTAATAGCTACACAGCTCATGGAGAGTCTTGGGAAAGAATATGTAGTGTGCCTCTCTTTATGCACTTGGGCCAATATCACCCCTGATTTTAGTCTACTAATCTCCACCTTCCCTCTGCTATGTGGTTGATACCTTCTCCACGTTAGCACAAGCCCCCAAGGACCTACCCACAGGTAGTTCTCAGGGGCTTTGATTTCCCCCAGAGCTTCCCCTCCCTTGCTTCTTCCATTACCATGGACCTGGGCTTCCTCTTGTCCTTCCAGCTTCGCTGAGTCAGTTACTCTCTGCTCAACGTGCATTGAATTCCTCCCTCTAAGACAGGCTTAACCGGGGCAGGGGGGGGGAGATTGTGCCCCCAAGGGGACCTTTGCCATGTCTAGACCTGGTTCTGCTTGCCCCATCGCGGTACCTAGTAATGGAGGCTAGGGGTGCTGCTGAACACCTTGCCCGCTCTACAGTGGAGGCACAGCCTGGGCTGTGAGGAATTATCCAGCCCAGGCCCAGCAGTGTGGCACTGAACAGTGGCTTCTAATTGTTTCACTGTTTTGGGACATTTGTGGCTCTTCTTGGTGCCTGAGGTTGTCTTGTGCACTATGACCTCTTTACGGCTTGGTGCCCCTGCAGCACCCCTGGCCAGGTGGAGTAAAAGCCAGCTCAGGTGGAGAGAGACCTCTGTCGTGGTCCCTTCTGCACCTTGTCCATCCAGGGAATGGCTAGTCCAGAGGCAATGAAGTCCACGCCCTGCACTTCGGGCACCAGTGATCTCATTCCCTGGCCACAGGATGGGTCTCAATCAACTTTTTCAAGATGTAGTTCACATATGATAGAGTGGTCTGTGTGGTTTTGGTAAAACAATAAAACCACCACCACCACCAACAACAAAAATGTGAAAAAAAAACCCTTTTGAAAATAAGTCCTTTTCATATCTTTGTCTTGAAGAAGACTCTCACTGCCCCCTTCCTCCAGAAGTGTTACCCATACCAACCACTTCTTCAGTCTTGTGACACCGTCCTGGAGTCTTGCCCTTCAAGGTCCACACCAAATGCCTGGAGGCCGAGGGCTCATTCCTAAGAGACTGCTCACTTTACATCCCAGTCATGAGTGTGGGGTTCCTGACACCCACACTTGCATCTGAATTAACCACAGAGGCGAAGGTTCCCAGGTTTCCTGAGTGGTTTCAGTAAGTCCCTGGAAGAATGCATCGCTCTCCAGGAAGGGCCCCAAACAGGAGTTGATCAGGAGAATGTGGTTTGGCACTGCCCAGCAGGAACAGATCCAGTCAGGCACAGAGAAGAATACTCAGGATTCCCCTGTCTTCGCCTACCTCTATGTGCTCATCAATCCTGAAGCCCTCAGATCCCCATGGTTTTGAGTTTGGGCAGAGGTCTCAGGACATTAGGGAGACTTATCACATCATTATCACCAGCAATTTGGTCTCCAGCTCTTTTTCCATCCTACCTGAGAGTTTAAACTTCTAACCAAAGCTTGGGTCTTTTGAAGACCAGCCTCCATCTGAAGCTCCTAGTGGCTCCTAGGGCCACTAAGGGTCACTTCACTTCATTAAGGTGTGATTGAAAGGGGCTGTCCTAGCATTCCAGAAAGATTCCAAGCTGTGTGCTGGGGGGCTGAGGCTGAATACCAACTATACATGTCTGTGCATGTGTACCTACTGCTGCATTTTATATTGACTCCTGGTCTCCACCCTAGGATGTGCCCAGCACACAGTCAGCCTTTAGAAAGTGTGTCCTGAACTAGTGAGTGAATGAATGAATGAAATGAGAACACACTGTATTTGGAGTGTTTGGGGAATAGTCTCCTTTTTTTTTTTTTTTTTTTTTTTTTTTTTTTTAATGGTTTTTCGAGACAAGCTTTCTCTGTGTAGCTTTGGAGCCTATCCTGAAACTCACTCTGTAGACCAGACTGGCCTGGTACTCACAGAGATCCACCTGCCTCCCGAGTGCTGGGATTAAAGATGTGCACCACCATGCCTGGCCCAGTCTCCTTGATTCTTTTTTTTTTTTTTTTTTTTCGAGACAGGGTTTCTCTGTGCAGCCTTGCACCTTTCCTGGAACTCACTCTGTAGACCAGGCTGGCCTCGAACTCACAGAGATCCGCCTGCCTCTGCCTCCTGAGTGCTGGAATTAAAGGCGTGCGCCACCACCGCCCAGCTCTTTGGTTCTTTAATGAGTTAAAAAACCAGTCTTGGAGTGGTTTGCCTGGCTAGAGGTACAGCTGCTAGGCAGAGGAACACTGGGCGTGTTGGGGCCTGTCCTCTGTCCCATCAACCCCCATTAAGACTATCTACTTCCCCGTTCCCGAGGTTTATTTACTTTGCTTGAAACAAGATAGCTTAGCTCTTGGTTAGAAATATTCTGCCCATTCTGTTGGATTTTGATGATGTCTGTTCTTGTTCTGTGGCTTCAAAGTCCATGTTTGTTTTTTTTCTTTCTTTAAAAAAAAAAAAAGAACAGTAAGACAGAAGGGTGTGAACACCCTCCCACTGAGTCTCTGTTTGGAGCCTACTTTTTAACCCTGCCTTGGCCTTGGCTTTGACAAGTGAAAAAAAAAATGTTTTCTTGGCTTCAGGGCTGGGGTTTCTAAGGGAGGGTCTTGCCCTTTTGTTTCTTTATTTGGAAGAGCTGTTTGTACCCAGCAATGGGTCAGGGGTGACAGAGCATGCTAGAAGAATAGGCTCCTGCCTGCTCTTCCAGCTGCCCCAAGGGAGGAGAGGGACCCAGCTCAGGCCCAGGGCATCCCCTCCCACACCTCTCAAGTCTGTCCCTCCAGCTGTCCCACGCCCCAGAGACCAGAGCTCCTCAATGTGGCCTCTTGGTTAGAGTGATCATTCTTTGGCCAATGTGTGTGTGTGTGTGTGTGTGTGTGTGTGTGTGTGTGTGTGTGTGTGTATATATATATATATATATATATATATATATAGAGAGAGAGAGAGAGAGAGAGAGAGAGAGAGAGAGAGAGAGAGAACATGTGTGTGGTTTGTGTGTGTGTGGAGTGTGCTCATGCATTCGTGTGTGCATGTGTGCCTGCGTGTGTGTGTGTGTGTGTGTGTGTGTGTGTGTGTGTACAGTGTGTGTACAGCGTGTGTGTGTGTGTGTGTGTGTGTGTGTGTGTGTGTCTGTGTGTGTCTGTGTGTGTCTGTGTGTGTCTGTGTGTGAGTGAATTTGGGGCACATGCCATGGCATATATGTGGTCAGATGACCTCACACGTCAATCCTTGTTTTCCACCAGCCTTGAGGCAGACTTTCTCTGTTCACTGCTGCATACACCAGGCTAGCTGGCCTCCTAACTTGGCAATTCTCCTGCCTCTGCCTCCCCTCTCCCACAAAACAAAGTGCAGGATGAGATGTCTGGCTTTTATGTGGGTTCTGGGGAACTGAACTCAGGTTGTCATGCTTGCACAGCAAGTGACTTATCCATGTAGCCATCCCCCCAGTCCTGTACAATGCAACTTTTGTCTATTATAGTCCTGGCTCTGGATTCACAAAGGCCCGTTTTCATATGAAAGATCCACAAAGTGCTGCTGTGGTGAACTGTATAGAATTTGTCCAGCTCTCCTCTCCTCTAAATATTTAAGCATAAATGTTGGCAGCATGCAGGACACTCTGTGGGTGGAAGAAACACCACTTTGTGCCAACACATTTCAAGAAAACACAGGCTTTGGATCCAAGTGACATGAAGGTTTCTACTGGAGGGTTGTGACTGTTCAGATCTCCAGCCAATGTGCAGAGTCTATAATGAAGGCTTGGTTAATGCCACTTCTCTGGGGACTGAGGATTGTTTGAGGTGTATGCAAGTACGATGGGACATGAGTTCACCACCCTTGGGTAATTAAGGAAAAAGAATGTGGCTTAGGTCTCCCATCTGGGAGTGCATATCACATGCTTTTAGAACTCCCTGGCATTTAAAGATGGTACTGTGGCCAATGATGCTGCTGTTATCCATGTTGTGTACATTTCCTGGGTCACTAAACACATGCCAGGCCTATACAAACTCTTTACACACATTAATTAATTTTGCGTCTTAAAATAAGTCACAAGGAAATACTGTTGTTCTAATTTTACTGGCGAGGAAGTGAGAACCCAGAGAGGTTGAACAGGTTAAGGTCACACAGCTAGTGTAGGGGAGCATTTATGGCAGCTAGAAATCCAGTCAGCTGCTTTCGTTAGTTCATCTGTTGCTCTTTTAATGACATCTCCAAAGAAGTGTCATTTGGGAAAGAAATACACTTCAGAACCACGGCATTATGTTAATGGATTTTTAAGAATCGCGTCTTCCCCGGAGATGAAAGTGAAAAATGACTCCAGGGTCTAAAGTGTTACGTGGCTCGGGGGAATTCTGTACGTTGGATTTAATTGCTTAATAACTTAAAGTCAGATGGTTTTTTTTTTTTAATATGATACACTTGACTGAAGAAGAGGATCATTTCATTGTTGCTAAATTTTCATTAACTTTTGCTTCCTAAGCTGTAGCCGAGAGACTGGAGACGCTGTGAGGATCTTCTCTCTGCTTCCCCTTACCATTCCCATTCCCCTCCTTACTGTGCCCCACATTTATCATTGAGGTAAAAATGGTATTTTGATGATTCATACCTCAAATTGGAAACAACTGATTGTCTTGGATCTCTCTCTCTTTCTCTTTCAACCTGACAAAAGTTACCGTTATGTGGGAAGAGAAACCTCAATTGAGAAAACTCCATCAGATTGGCCTGTAGGCACGTCCTTCCAACGTTTCTTGCTTAATGAATGACCTACATGGCTCAGCTCACTGTGGGTGATGCCATCCCTGGGCTGTTGGTCCTGGGTGGTGTAAGAAAGCAGGCTGAGTAAGCCATGGTGAGCAAGCCAGTAAGCAGCACTCCTCCATGGCCTCTGCTTCAGTTCTTGCCTCAAGGTTGGTGCCTTGAGTTCCTGCCCTGACTTTTTTCAATGATGGATGGTGATGTGGAAGAATAGGATGAAATAATCCTCTGTACCCCAAGATGCTTTTGGTCATGGTATTTCATCATAGCAGCAGAAACCGAACTAAGAAACTGACTGTGCATAATTAATAGTTACACAATCTTGAGATACTGGAATGTCATCGCTCAGATGTGTGAAGGCAGAGGTCCTGGAGGGTACATCAGTCATGCAAAGTGTAGTGTTTTGGGTCACATTTGGTGACAAAATGAACCCAAAATCTAAGCACAAAGACCCCAAACATCTCCGTTGATCTTGTTTAATCTGTGACTTGCTTATGAACAAGTAAGTGTGGCTGAAATGGAGAAGTGGACGAGGGTGCTATACATCTGCTCTTCTCTGGGAAGCAACTCCTGTATTATCACAGTTACCACATAACGCTACAAAACTTACCTGTCTTTATGTTTAGGTCACCTGCCATTCATGAGAATCTGCTCCCCACGAAGAGAAAACATTCTGCAGGAATGCCAGTCTCCGCATCAGTGAGGATCCCATGATGTCTTCTAATCTCCAGTGTGACTCCATGCTCTCCGCTGATGCCACCCCGACTTTCTTTGGTGCCATGGGAAAAACCTGAAGCAGGAGCAGACTTGCTTCCACGCCTGCGGCTGCTTTAGTGTTGCATGGCTGGTGCAGAACAGACTATTGGAATTTGCTTTGTGTGTGTTATCCTCCGTATTTGAACCAAAGAATGTGCCTCACTCTCTAGCACGTCGGTGTCTGCTCTCCTTTGCATTTGTTTCTGTCGCTTGTGCCTTCTCACCATCTTTGGTCACCACAGGACACCCTTAAAGTTTCCCAGCAGACTCCCTGAGGGCTGGTCCATGGCTCCCTAAGCCGGCTGTCCAAGGGCTCTACCATGAGGCACTGCATTAATTGCTGCATACAGTTGTTTCCTGAGGATACACACAAACAGCAGGCTGCCTGCCGGGGAGGCCCCCATCCCAGTCATCAGGTGTGCCCCACTTGCAAAGGAGAGAACAAAATTCTGTTTCGCGTGGACAGTAGGCAGATGAACTTGCTCGCTGTTCTCGAAGTGAGGGCTGAAGGCAATGAGAACTGGGGCGGTTTTTTGCGCTTCAAGAAGGGGAAGCGATGCAGCCTGGTCTTTGGACTGATAATCATGACCTTGGTGATGGCTTCTTATCTTCTTTCTGGGGCTCACCAGGAGCCTCTGATTCCATCTCCTTTCCATTATGGGGGTTTCCCCAGCAACCCCAGCTTGGTGGACAGTGATAACCCAAGTGACATGAAAGAGCATCACTACCAACCTTCTATAAATAACATCTCCTATGTGAAGGACTATCCAAGCATTAAACTAATTATCGACAACATCGCTGCCAGGATCGAGTTTACGACCAGGCAGCTCCCGGACTTGCAAGATCTCAAGAGGCAGGAGATGCACGTGAGTAGCCGCGTGTCATTCTTGATGACTGGCTTTTAAAGAACGAATGCTTCCTTCCTTACCGTCATCTTTGGGGGTACAGGCGGAATGTGACTGACATTTCCTAGATGTCTTACAGCAAAGATAATTCGATGATCTGACAGCGTCTGGGATTAGATGGCACTGTGTGACTATACTATGGAATGCCAAGGAGGGAACTGGCCGTCCTGAGTGGCCCTACTAGAGATACTTAAGGACCATCTCTTGTCATCCTTGCCTTTGGGGACTTCTTGCCTAGAACGGGGTCATGGTGGCTAAAGTCGCTTTTGTAGCTCATCATCATTTAGTATTTTTTAAAAAAGGATTAATTTTTTTTTTTTTTGGTCGTGTGCTTGTGTGGATGCCTGTGTAGTTATATGTGCATGTGAGGGCAGGTGCCCTTGGGAGCCAGAGTGGGAGCTGAATACCCTGGAGCTGGAGTTCCAGGTGGCTGTGAGCTGCCTGATGTGGGGGCTGGGAGCTGAGCTCTGATCGTCTGGCAGAGCAGTCTACACCAACCTTTGAGCCACTTCTCCAGCCCCATCGTTTAGATTTGTTTCCTTTTGCTTTCGAGGCAGGGTCTCTCTATGGAGCCCTGGCTGTCCTGGAACTTGCTCTGTAGATCAGGCTGGCCTTGAACTCAACAGAGATCCCCTGCCTCTGCGTCCTGAGTGCTGGGGTTACAGGTGTGGGTCACCACTCCCGCTAGGTTAGAATATGTTTTTTGCTAATTGTTTTCCTTCATTGTGTCTGTCTCCTGTCTTTGATTGCAGATGTTTTCTGTAATCCCCAATAAATTCCTTCCGAACAGCAAGAGTCCCTGTTGGTATGAGGAATTTTCTGGGAGGAACACCACTGACCCCTACCTGACCAACTCCTACGTGCTCTATTCCAAGCGGTTCCGCTCCACCTTTGACGCCCTACGAAAAGTCTTCTGGGGCCACCTGTCACACGTGCATGGCAAGCACTTCCGCTTGCGCTGCCTGCCACACTTCTACATCATTGGGCAACCCAAGTGTGGAACTACTGACCTTTACGACCGCCTTCGGCTGCATCCAGAAGTGAAATTCTCGGCCATCAAGGAGCCCCATTGGTGGACCCGGAAGCGCTTTGGTGAGTGTTGGGTCTCATTTTCTTTTAGTCATTCCATGGATGCATGTTATGGCTGGTGAGGGGTGAGTGTAAGATTCTGTGGGGGAAGGCAGGGTGAGGTTGGAGAGAAGATGTATTGAGATTCAGAGGCTCGGCCCTTGTCATTAGACAGTTTCATTAATCTGTTTTGTGGTGTAACAAGAAAACACCAGTGTTTGGGTAACTTAAGGGAAAGGAATTTATTTGGTTCGTGGTTCTAGGGGCTAAAGGTTCCAAAAAGCGTGTTGTCAATATCCTGTTGAGAGGCTGTTGGCTGCATTACAAGATGGTAGAGGAAGAAAAAGGTGACTGGCCATATGCAGCAGACGCCAAGTTCATGGTGAGGCCTGGCTTTATAATAAACCACTTTGTCGGGAACAAAGTCACTCCAAGAGAACAGCATTAAACTTTCCAGGCAGAGCTCCCATAAGCCAGTCACCTTCTGCCATGCTCCACTTTTTACAGAGTCCCATGACCCTCAGCATCCCACTCTGGGTCCCAGCCTTACCAAGTTTCCAGCACACGAGCCTCTGGGGGACACACTCAGACCATGGCATCATTTCACAGGCAAAGACCCAGCTAGTGAGCACTGGTCGAGTGCTAGCTGTGTGCAGGGCGAGGGGCAGAAGCAGAATGGGAACTTGTTGCTGTTGTTGTTGTTGTTGTTGGTGGTGGTGGTGTGTGTGTGTTACTAAGGGTCACATCCCTAGCTCTTTTAGTTGTCCTGAAGAACTTGAACATGCAGACATAGCAGGCAGGGATCAATTCCTGTCAGGAACTGGGGTGTCTGGCACCCAGCTCTGGGCTGCTTTACTGAGGCCACCACACCTGGAGGAGACGCAGCTTCTGGCCTCAGCTGTGTGACCTACCCTGTCTACCTCTTGTGTTTGAAACGCACTGGGGATCCATCTCACCCCTGGTCAACAAGGTTGACTGTGGACCCCGCCTGCTCTGTTCCGCCTTGTAAGGCTGGTTCTGCTCCACCCAGCCCCAGGCACCCTGTGGCCCTTGGTCACTGTTTCCTGTCCATAACCTTTTCCTTCTGCCAGGAGACATTTGGTCACTGAAGCTAATGGGTGATACATGGCCTGTTGTCTGCCAAAGCCTGGGCGGGCCTTGAGGGTAGTTTCCATCTAAAGGACCCAGGTCACTAGAGAATCTTAGACGTTTTCCTTAGACTAACTTTTCCTGACAAATGTTTGATTTCCTTCTTTTGTTGTTCACTCAGGAGTGGTTTAGCAATAGCTGCTGAGGAGCCAAAGTCTCTCTTCCTCATGCATTTGATGCACATGTATGAAGGCATACTCTCCTCTTCCACCACTGCCGGTGTTCCCCCTGAAGAGAACCAACTTCCCCCTGGCAGGAAGGAGGAAGGACAGGGCACGCCTCAGCTGCTGATGTTCAATATCACCTTGAATCTCTTGTTATTTGGGCCAGGACTGTTTTTTTCCTACTTTGCAGGAACTTTGGTGGCTGTGGTAGTGCTGGGCGGTGTATGTTTTTAAATGTTTGCAAGCTATTTGAAAGCAGGGAACAAATTTAAGATGTGTGTGGCAGATGCCAGCATCTGTGTTCATCCAGGGAACAATCAGTTCACCCTGCTGTTTGGACAAGTAGCAGGATGCTTGACGGACTGCTTCCATATTAGAGCAGCTGTTGGGTTCCATGGAGTACCGGAGAAAGAGGCGCCGTGAAGGTGACAGGATGCTGCTTCCTTGCTGCCCACCCTGTGTCCTTCTGCGTGTTTGGCACGCCACTCGAGTCCTAGGTGCCAGTGCTGCGGGTCTGCTTTAATCTCTCTTGGTGAAGCTGTTAATCAGTTCTCAGCTCTAGCCCTCCGCGTAGCCCTTTTCTACCTCTTGGGTAGGCGTGGCCTCTCTTAAGTGGCCACTGCTCAGCAGTGGTGGCGTCTCTCACTTTGTGAGGCATGCGTGTACTGAAGCAGGCAGGCAGTTGGCAGAGTTCTCCATCCCACACCCATGGGCCTCCTCCAGAAGGTTACCTGTATCAAGTCTTTTGCTGCTAAAGTTAAGTCCTCTTGGCCTTTTCCTCCTTCTCTGGTCATGCTTCAGGAGGCCACCACCCTATCAGTGGCAATGTTTGTCTTCAGTAACTCAACTCTTTTTTTTTTTTTTTTAATTTTTGTTTTGTTTTGTTTTGAGACAGGGTTTCTCTGTGTAGCCCTAGCTATCCTGGAACTCTCTTTGTATACCAGGCTGGCCTCAGACTCATAGAGATCTGCTTTTGCCTTCCAAGTCCTGGGATTTAAGTGGTTTGCCACCACCACCCGGCCGGTAACTCACTTCTTGGCTCCTGTAGGAATTGTCCGCCTGAGGGACGGACTACGAGACCGCTACCCTGTGGAAGATTACCTGGACCTCTTTGACTTGGCTGCACACCAGATCCATCAAGGGCTGCAGGCTGCCTCTGCGGAGCAGCAGAGCAAAATGAACAGAATCATTATTGGTAGGTATAGCTTCTGGGGAGCTTCAGGGGAGCTTCAGGGAGCCTCTTTGGGGCCCTGATCCATGCTCTGGACCCAGCTCTGCCGCACCTGAAAGAGCATTTGCAAGCTGAGTCCCTTCCCCATATGCCTGTCACTCTTAGCCCAGGTAAAACATTCACACCATTTGTACGGTTACTGTACAGCAGGAACAGTTAGTCAGCTTGCTTCTTCTGCGCAGACTCAAGGAGGTCTGAAATGGCTTTTTAAGAAAGTCGTCGTTTCTTTGTTTTTCCTTAAGTTGAGCAGGAGTGCTTTACTTCTTTCCACAATGGTGATCGGGCTTAGCCTTCCGATGAGTCGCTGATTGAACTCAAGGACTGTGGGGGGAGGCGGCATCTCCTCTCTGTCTCGGCAGCACTTTGCATGCCCTCTGGGATGAGTTGCTGTGTGACCCAGGAGCCCTTGAGGATTCAAAATGAAGCTGTTTGTCTGGCGTGTGCTCAGGATGTGGAGGCAGGACATTCTTGAGTGTGAGGCTTGCCTGGGCTCTTTAGCAAGACAAAGCAAAACCAAAGCAATGCCAAACAAATAAAGCAGTGGAAGGTGAAACAAACCAAGATAGCTTGATTAAAAAAATTTGTAAGAATTTTATTGAAAATCACAAAATTGTGTTTGTATTTAAATGTACACACTTGATACATACACATAATGAAAAGACGATCTCAGCTAATCAAGTTAGTGTATTGGTCTCACGGCCCCCTCCCTTTATCCCTTGCACTCTTTCACTTGGTGAGAATACCTGGAGCCCCGCCCCCCCCTTGGCAAATGATGGCACACAGTGGAGTGTTGCCATCTCCAGCCCAGACTCGGTGCCTTGGATGCTAGACTCACGTTGTCCAACAGAACTCTTCTCATCAGATTTAGCTTGAGATGAGGCATTTATCTCCGACGCCTTCTGAAAAGGAGAAATTGAATCATACATTTCACTTAAATTGGTTCCCCGAGGCAATGATCTATTTTGTGCTCCTGGATCCATTACATTTTGATTCTCTAAATCACAAGAATTTCCGGGTGAGCAGGATGGATAGTGACTAGCCACTTCCACGAGGACCGTGTCCCTGACTCTGTGAGGAGATTCTGGCATCTGCCAAAGCCTGGACTGATGGATGGGTTGATTTTTTTTTTTTAAGTCATAAGTAAAATCTCTGTATCCACTGGGAATGAACTCGACCCACCCTTGTGCCTACAGTATGAATTGGCTGTTAGATTTTTCTTTTTTAATTTTAAACTCAAGGGTGCAAACACCCCATCTAATAAGTCTAATTAATATTTTGCTGAGACTCCCATACCATATGCCTCTGGGGAAATCTCAGGTTCTATGAAAGAGCTAAAAATATTCCTCCCAAAGCCAAGAAACAGACTTAGAAAATGAATGAGAAAGGAAAGCCTTCGTTTGGGTTCCTAATTATAGTTACTGCTATATTTCAAAAAGAACAAGAAATAAAAATACTATACTGATATTTACTCCAAGCCAGGTTTGCTGCTGTGTCTTATGATAGCCTCTTATGTGATAGGTAGTGTGGAGAAGCAGATGACAAGCTGGCATCTGGCTCTGCCTGTGTTACCAGGCAGCTCTATGCCAAGCCAGGTCTTTGTTTCCATCCCAGTCTAAATCAGATGGGATTGCGGGACCAGATCAGGACCCTGCTTCTCCCAGCCCCGGAATGTGACTTATCCCCTTTTCAGCTCTTCCTCCCAATGAACGCCTTGGCAGAGGTCAAAGGGTCACATCAGCTTGGGTGAGGGGTCATGGGTCAGAGGAGGAGGCCCTTCCTCTCAGCAGCCTCTGGCAGGAGAGACACTCAGGGACTCAGGACTGAGGCAGTCAGGTTCTGTGAGGCTGGGGATGCTGAGAGCCCTGCTCTGCCTGCAGGGTGCCTTGCCCCTGTCCACTCACTTAGTACCTGGTGGCTTCTTGAGCTTTCATTCTCCTTTTAGAGGAGACAGTCTACTCCTGTCTTGTTTCCCTCATTGGTCCCCAGTGCCAAGACAATGTGGGGCATGAATTCGATGTCAAATGAATGTGTTCCGGGTGGATGAAGGCTGGGTGGACAGACAGATGGGAAGATGGACCAATGGCTGCATGGTTCTAGAACCAGCTCCCTTTGAGATCTGGCAGAATTTGTGCCAGTTTCAGGTTAGGCACTCCATTCTCATTTCATATTCCCTCCTTTGTGGTGAGTAGATTTGCCAAAGATTTGACTTGTCTTTTCTCTCTTTGTTATGTTTTTAAAATAAACTAAGAAAGGAAAGATGGCTGGGATACAGGTGTTCACACAACACGGTCACAGACCGAGCAGAAGAATACGGCCTACTGTTTTCACACATGACCATAATGCGCTCATAGGCCCTACTGTCTTCACACATGACCATAATGCGCTCATAGGGCCTACTGTCTTCACACATGGCCATAATGCGCTCATAGGGCCTGCTGTCTTCACACATGACCATAATGCGCTCATAGGGCCTGCTATCTTCACACATGACCATAACGTGCTCATAGAATCTACTGTCTTCACACATGGCCATAATGTGTTTATAGGGCCTACTGTCTGATTATTATGTGCTTATCACTGACCAGGTTGACCCCTTAACTCAGACTATCCCTGAATGAATGACACTGAGATGTGGTGCATGGTCCATGTCCAGAAATTAAGTGTAGAGCTGACTGGCTTGTTTATCCTGAAGACATAGGTAAGGGGTAGTGGTGGCTATGGAAGGGTGGGTGCCAGTTGTCCTCACACTAGATCCCTGGAGTCCCTTTCCGTCTACATTTCTGTAGACAGTCACAACACGGAACAAGATAAATGCAGCTGGGAAGATGGCTTCTTTGCAAAGCCCTTGTCGCAGAAGCATGAGGATCTGAACTTGGATTTCCAGCATCCCTGGAGAAAGCTGGGCATGGCTGTAGGCTCCTGTAATCCCAGTGCCGGGGCAGCAGAGGCAGGAACATCCCTAGGGCTTGCTGACCAGCCTGTCCAGGCAATTGGCAAGCTCCAGGTTCAGGGAGAAACCCAAATTCAAAAAGATAGAGCAATAGGAGGAGACTTTCCTTGTTGAATTCGGATCTTGATAAGCAGGTACATGCTGGGGATGTGTTTGTGTTTGCTGTGAATGTGTTGCTCTGATTGATTGATAAATAAAATGCTGATTGGCTAGTAGCCAGGCAGGAAGTATAGTATAGGTGGGATAAGCAGAGAAAAGAATTCTGGGAACAGGAAGGCTGAGTGAGGAGACACTGCCAGGCACCGCCACCATGAGAAGCAAGATGTAAAGTACCAGTAAGCCACAAAGCCACGTGGCAACTTACAGATTAATAGAAATGGGTTAATGTAAGATATAAGAACTAGATAACAAGAAGCCTGCCATGGGCATACAGTTTATAAATAATATAAGTCTCTGTGTGTTTACTTGTGTCTGAGCAGCTGCAGGAGCTGGGTGGACTGGAGAAAACTCCAGCTACGGGTACACATACATGAGTACATACAAGTACAGATGTCAGCCGGGCAGTGGTGGCGCACACCTTTAATCCTAGCATTTGGGAAGCAGAGGCAGGTGGATCTCTATGAGTTTGAGGGCAGCCTGGTCTACCAAGTGAGTTCCAGGATGGCCAGAGCTGATACGCAGAGAAGCCCTGTCTCAAAAAACCAAAACCACCACCACCACCACCACCACCAACAACAACAAAACCAAACAAATGTCATAACACACACACACACACACACACACACACACACACACACTCATGTACAACAACACAACAACAATTAGTTCAATTATCCAAGAGTCTCTGTTGTTTAAGTGCCTGTGTCTTGACCTCACCTCTCTCCTCAGAGCTGTGCTGAACGTTTTCATCTTTCTGTTAGGGACTCTGGTTAAATAGTGCCGGGCCCTGTTTATCCAGCCACTACAGATTACCGGCTATGCAAAGAGCAGGGGGTGAGGTGTGGGCAGCAGACAGCTGGCCGTGTAGGAAAGTGGGGGCTGAAGCTGAGACCCCCTGGGCTTCTGGCAAAGTCTTCCTCTCGTTTGGTCCTAGATTGTACCCTGTGACTAACTGTTATGGTTCCAAGGAAAGATAGATGTGAACTGCATCCAACTTTCCAGTGAGGGTCAGCTTCCCCAAATGACTCTTTTCTCTTCCTGACACATTTTGAAGGAAACCGTCCAGTAGATTCTCAGTGGGCCCTTAAAAAATGCCACAGAGCTAGGAGCTGCCAGCAAAGCCAAACATTGTGAGATTAAAGTCCTAGGTGTTAGTAAAGGTTATATTTTGTTCATCCCGAAGGATTCTTCCTGGGGGTGGGGGTGGTGGCAGCAGAGGTGGGTGCCCGTTGTCCTCCCCTGGATCCCCGGATCTGCCAACAATGGCGGATAAGCTTGCCCGGTCATGGCTATTTAAGAGGAAGGCATGAGAGCCAGGCTTGGCCTCCGGCTCACAGTGGGAGCCCAGACTCTATGGCCCAGCATCTGCTCCCTGTCTGTTTGCAGGAGAGGCCAGCGCCTCTACAATGTGGGATAACAATGCCTGGACCTTCTTCTATGACAACAGCACAGACGGAGAGCCACCATTCCTGACCCAGGACTTCATTCATGCCTTTCAGCCCGAAGCCAAGCTCATCGTCATGCTCAGGGACCCTGTGGAGAGGTGAGTGGGGTGGGGCAGGGGAGTGCCATGATTTGCATTTTTGGTGAAAAGAAAGGGGTTTTTTTGGAGCACAGTGTTTCCATCTCATCATAGAGAAGATTTGCCTGTTTAAGAAAAATAATAAACAAGCTTAACTTGCGACGTTACTGCTGTTTCTTACATAAATGTTATTCTTAGGGTAAGCCTCTCTGCATTTAAACAAATCATGGTCTATTTTCTTGGCAGTTTTGACTGTGGTCTGTGGGTGCTAGCCTCTGGTGGGTCTGACCGAGAGACAGAGGATACAAGTGCTGATAGGGTGGGGGATGCCCTTGGTGTCAGGTGTGTTGGGGTTCTCTGTGTGCTCTGACTCCCAGAATTCCTCATGGCTCTGGTTGGTGGTTCCTTTCCCCCATGCAGGTCTGAACATGTATTGCCCCCCTTCCCCCTTCCAGCTTCCCTGGAAACAGAAGAAGGGGGAGATGACTGACAGGTTGCTCTGCCTCTGATGAGGTCAGAGCTTGCCCAAGTCTGGATGGAGCAGAGCTGGAGCAGTTGATCAGATAGTACCTGGATGGCGATACTGTGTACGCTGTAGACTGTCAGGACCTTTACATCACTTAGTCTGCTGTGCCCTCCAAACACCATCTTATCTGGAACGAGGGGTTGCCACTCAAGATGGCCAGGCTAGGTTAGAACAGCTCAGCTTCCTGTCTGGAGATCAAAGGTCTTTTGTCCACACCTTGTTCTCGTTTATTCTCCTGTAAGCCATACAGTCCAATCTAATCATTTCAAACTATGATAGCTCCCTGATACTTAAAGACAGGGCCTGCAGCCCTTTGTTTCTTATTTCCTGTGTTTTCCTACATGCTGAATTATGACCCCGGCCCCAGATAAGATATTCTGAAATCCTAAGTCCTGTAGCTTTGTCTGGAAATTGGACCTTTGCAGATGGATTAGGGAATTTACCGTGTGAAGAGATTGAAGGATGTGGCCATAAGCCAAGGGATGTACTCCCTAAAAGCTGTGAGAGAGGAACCTCAGAAGAAGCTAGCCTTGTTCACACCTACGTTTGACCAATCTAACTTCCTTGAATGACAGATGTCGTGTGTGGCGGCACTTTACCGCAGTCCTAGGAGATGCCTATCTGATTTCTTCCTTGGATGGCATGGCTTCCAGGCCCCGACCATAACAATAGCTTGTTTATTGTAGAGTGTTAAGGGAATGCATCAGAAACAATAAAGGAAGTGGACCGTGCACGATCTCCCATGTAGGTCACCATTAGTTAGGTTTTCCTGTGTATTCTTCCACGCTTCATTCCTGTCAGATGCACACACGTGCCATGTGCCTATGTCCGTGAGTACGGTTTGGTGAATATGCAATCTAGCCCCTCGATTGGCTGCCTGAGAGCACATGCTTGCCCCTCCCACTTGCTGAGCTGGGTTTCCAAATTCTCATGCGGCTCCAGAAGTCCCCAGCTCTTCTTTAGATTACTGGACAGAGGACCGTCTGTCTGGGACAGCCTGGGATACAGCAGTCTCCTGGGTCCACACCACAGGGCAGCCACTTCATGTGGTCCCCAAGGCAGACATGTCTACCTTCTCTTCTAAGCAGGAAGTGGACCCTTCACATGCCGCCCTCCCCCCCCCCCCCCACCTCGTGGATTGGGCTGGGTTTTCCTGGCACAGAACAGCAGGATTACACACCAGCAAAAGATAGGCTTGAGGAAACTGAGCCTCACCACTGCTGATGTATTTTGACAGCTGCTTCTCCTCTGTCCCCCATGCCACCTCAGCCCAAGTTCCCTGGTAGAACATTCTTTCTGATTACCATACACATATCTACTGTTCTTCCTACAGCTTAATTCTGAGGAAGGTCATCAGATAGTGCCCAGTTTTAGGGCCTAAGAACTGAGGCTTCGGCAAGCATTCTGGGCAGATGAGCTGTCTGAGTTGCTTCTGTGTGTACCAGCCCCAGGGAGACTCAAACTACCAGGCTAGCTGGAGACACAGGCATGTTGCCAGTGTTTTGTCTTGGTCGTACCGATGACAGCTGGAAGGGAAAGGAGCAAGCTTCCCAGTGCAGAGGAACCCCTTCATCGGAGGAGCTGCTCCTGGGCTGGGTTTTAAAGGGTGAGTAGGAGTCTACCACACAGACAAGGATGGAAAGTAATCCAAGGAGAAAACCGCCCTGAGTAGAGAAAACCTTAGTCAGGGTTCTGTTGCTGGGAAGACACCATGACCACAGCAACTCTTATAAAGGAAAACATTTAATTGGGGTGGCTCGCTTACGGTTTCAGAGGTTCAGTCCATTAACATCATGACTGGGAGCTTGGGAGTGTATAGGCAGACATAAGTGCTGGAGTAGTAGCTGAGAGTCCTACATCTTGCAGGCAAACAGGAAGTCGACTGAAACACTGGGCGGTATCCCAAGCATAGGAAATCTCAAAGCCCACCACCACAGTGACACACTTCCTCTAACCAGGCCACACCTACTCCAACAAGGCCACACCTCTTAACAGTATCATTCCCTATGAGATTATGGGGGCCAATTACATTCAAACTACCACAAGAGAGGAGGACATAGCATATAGAGACCCTCATGTCTTCTTGATGGAGGGTGGAGGCATCTTCCCTGAGAGGGTTCTTTCCTAGAATTGTGCATCCACTTCTGAGGACAGGAGCGCCAGGAAACTGAGCCCTGGAGTAGCAGGACAGCCATGCTGGCCAGGCTCAGACTCATGGCCAGAAGTAGGACCTGCTCTACCTGACTTCCTGGCCCAGCTGTGGGCCACCACCTTGCAGGAGGTCGAAGTGGCCCACTCTGTTTCCTTCTTGCTTGTTTTTAAGGGACAAATAATCTCAGCCAGAAACCAAAGGCTAGAGTGGTTCAGCCTTTCTTGCCCTCAGCTTAACACAAACACTTCATCCCTGGAAGCACTTATGAGCCTTTATTGCATGCTAGGTGCTATGCTGAGTGCCTAGCTGTTGAATGGCAAGCCGTGATAGTGGTCCAGGGCAGCAGAGACGACTGTGTCATGACCGGTGTGATAGTACTATGGGGGCTGCCTAGCAGTAGCGTGTGTTAGGCAGGTGGCCTGCTGCAGCATTAGGAACTAGCAGTGTGACAAATTGCTCCAAGATGTCATAGCTTCTACCGCCCACTCTCTGTTTCAGAGTTTCTGGGGATCCGGGGCCCTCGATGCCTTGTCACTGGGCTCTCTGCTTCGGGGTTCAGGTATCTGTTAGTGTTGGGAGTCTCACCCGACGACTTGGGAGGGAGACTGGGCAACTCCCACACTCACATGGTTGTGGCAGAACTGGGTTTCTGCAGCGCCACTGGAGCACAGACCTCTGTTCTTTTCTGACTCGGCTGGAGATGACTCTCAATCCCTGGCCACTAGGCTTTTCCTACAAGGCCGACGGCATCATCAAAGGAGCAAGGGAGAGGTTGGCTAGCAGGTCTCTTGTGATCCAGCTGCTGGTGTGCCGTGCCAACACTTGCTATATCTTGTGGGTCACAGACAGATCCCCTGGCCCAGCCACTCTTCTGGGTATTTGTTTCCCACCCAGTGCTTAGGAACCTGGTGCCTGCCCTGTAGCCCAGAGAAGAGTACCTTCAACTTGATGCCAGCTCCAGGGCACTCAGGAGGGCTGTCACGTGCTGTGAGTTAGGGAGAGCAGCAGCGGTTTGCTACTTCTGAAACATCACCAAAAATATGCAGCAGTGGGAATTTCGCCTTTTTGAAACCCGTAGCTCCTGGCCTATCTGGAGTGGCCAGCTCAGCTCCTTCCCTGACTCAAGCAGAAAGAATGATAAATATTGTGTGTTTAGGTTACTCTTGAAGAAACAAACACTAGAGTGCAAGTCCTCATTAGTCGAACTGGCTCCTGGGCCTTTGGCCCCCTTTAGCTATTTCCTGGCCTTGACTTCTGCACATGGGAGATGCTCCGGGTTGCTCCGTGCCAGCTGGATTGGTCCAAATTGTTCGTTGAATTCTACAAATCAGCTGGGGTGGAGGAGGGTCATTTGTAGTTTCTGATTCACGGTTAGCCTTTGTTTCTGTTAATAGGTTAGAGGCAGAGGGGTTGACCGCGCTGGGGTTGGAGGAGGCTCACCCTAATGACTTTTAAGTTCCCAGGGAAAGACAGAAGCAATAAGTGCAGCCCCCACCCTGGGGGAAGCTGGAGGAATAATGAGGAGACGTCTGTGGAGTGGTTTGAATGAAGAGGCCAGCCACGAATCCATGTTCTAAGTCTCTCTCCATAAGAAACGACAACAATTTTTACAACTAATGGATTCTTGGGCTGAACTGTCCACTTAATTAAAAAGAAGTCACCAACAGACAAGCAGAATTTTTCTTCATTTAGTCCCTCTCTGAATGGCCCAGTCTTTTTTTTCCCCCTGCATCTTCTGTTTGTGAGATGACCAATAGAGCTGCTTCCTAGCTCAGGGCCACTCGAGTTTCCCATTCTATATGAGGAATGGCTCACGAGGAAGGTGCTGGCTCCCCTGGCCCTGTCACATTCCTCTTCTGTTCAAGGGACATTAGGAGAAGGGCCCTGCACCATTGGTTAAGGTTTTTCTAGTGTCTCCAGTGTTACTTTTAATTCCGTCTAGTCAAAACACGATGCCCAGAAATGACCATCCAGGAACGGTTGCTTCCACATGTCTTGGTGGTGGGTCTAAAGGAAAGAAGGGCTCCACTCAGTTAAGTAGACTTCCATCTTGACCCTAATCCCTTGGGCCTTGAAGCCTGGGGAGCTGTGTTCTTCATCTGCTTATATAAACTGACTTTTTAGAACCATCTGGACTGGTTAAGTGATTAATCTACAGATAAACTAGGAAGGGAGGAGGTGTTAGATGAAGTGTGCCCATTCGGATGTAGTTGCCCACAGCACAGTAAGAGTGAGGCTAAGCATTTGGATGGAGATGTAGGCTTGATTGAGCCCCCATAGTCTGCAGAATGTGTGGAGGTGTGTAGATGGGGAGCAGCTTCTACTACCGAATGTGTGTGTACAGATGTGCAAATGGATGATGTGCCATAAGGACCATTCCTGGATACCCAAACAGCTTGCCTCAGAATCCTAGCTCTGCCACCTAAAGGCTTTGCTACCTGTGGCAAGAAAACCTACGCTATCTGTGTCTTATTTCCTCATCAGTGAAATGGGGGACATGGGCTGTTATTTAATTAAATGTGCATGCTTAACATTCGTTCATCAAATATTATTAAGCACCCTCTATGCACTGAGGCACTGTGTATATATGATGCTAAGCCATCCATCTGCTTCATGGAGCCCGTGGCTAGTGGAGGGGTGAGCACAGGCTTTGGTGAAATCAGTGCACCTGCTCACCTGAGTTCTACGTTGTGCCCCACTCAGATACTGCCTCACTGAGCTTTGTCAGCAAGTGAGAGGGTGATTGTGACACACGCACACAGGTGCACTGAATGGATTTCTCCCCTTATATTCCTTACCTCTCCATGATGAGTAAGTATCCAGGCTGGGGTTCCATCACACCTGAGTCTCAGAGAGGCAGCCGTTCCTCTGCAGTGGCAGCTCACCCCTAGCATGGACACTGAAGGTCGCTATTTATCAATTTTTTTAATTAAAAATTTTCACTTATTTTACACCCCAACCCTCCTCTCCTCCCTTTCCCTCTCCTCCATCCCCCCCCATTCACTCCCCCTCTGTCTCCATTCAGAAAGGGGCAGGTCTCACATATGGGAGTAAACAAAACAAGGCACATCAAGTTGAGGCAGGACCAAGCTCCTCCCCCTGCATCAAGGCTGAGTGAGGCAACCCAGTGTGGGGAATAGGTTCCCAGAAGGCAGTTCAAGTGCCAGGGACAGGCCCTGATCCCACTACTAGGATTGCCACAAGCTGACCAAGCTACACAATTGTCACACACATGCAGACGGCCTAGGTCGGTCCCATGCTGGCTCCCAGGAATCCACAAAGATGACCCCCAACTAAGACTCTTAGCAATAGTGGAGAGGGCGCCTGAACTGGCCATCTCCTCTAATCAGATCGGTGATCACCCTAATTCTCATCATAGAGCCTTCATCCAGTAACTGATGGAAGCAGAAGCAGAGACCCACAGGCAAGCACTGGGCTGAACTCTGGGAGTCCTGCTGAAGAGAGGGAGGAGGGATTGTATGAGCAAGGGGAGGAGATGAAGGTCATGACTGCAGAACACACAGAGACAGCTAGACCTGAGCTCACGGGAACTCTGGACTGAATTTAATGTAGCAGGATTCTGCAAGCCACCCTGTGAAGGATGTGAAGACCAGAAAGGCCTGCAGAGGAAGGGCGGGTCTCTGAGGCATCCCACAGAGGCATTAGCTGACTTCATGGTTCACTGGGGCTGTGATCTGTCCTTCAGCACTGTTCCAGGTTGGGGTATTTCCCATCCATTAGCCACTGGATGCGAATTCTTTGGGGGTTTCCTCTGGGTAAGGTGAGTCTTTCAGCCAAGGCGGGGGATTGTTCTGGTGAAAGGAGAAGAGATTTCTGGTTTTGCAAAGTTGTGTGAGCAGTAAAGATGAGATGGGGCACTGAGTCCTGACTGGCCTTGCTCACGTACCTCAGCATCCAGTGGAAGGGAGCTGGCCCAGATCTTTGGCCTGAGGTGGGGATCACTTACTGCTAAAACCCTCCCCCCAGCTGGGCCTTTCTAGGCCTGGGAGCATTGGCTTCAGACCATTGAGCAGGGTGGAGTCTCCTGCAGCAGCCACACCACAGGACAGTGGGTGTCTTTGTCAGGGTGCTGTGTGAAGACTACCTGGGGTGGCCAGGTGAGAGACTATGACTTGTGATTGGAATAAGGACCTTCAGACTTGAGTCCTTCGGCTTGCAAACTGTCTCTTAAGGGTACATTCACTAGGCCATTGGCTGTCCTGTGCATTCCCACAGGGCAATTCAGTGGGGACAGTGGAGGAGGAACCCCGGGGCAAGAAAATGTTGTTTCTCTACTTGCCGAGTTGGGAAGGGTGTCCTAATGGGTTGGGATCTGGGAGTGGACTCTGGGTAGTTTGGAGGATTGCCCTGCCTTGCCACACCTAAGGATTCTGGAGCTATGTTGTAGGAATGGTCAGTGCATGTCACCCATTAGCTAGCCCTGGTGTATGGCAGCCTTTGACAATGAGGGTCCCATGCCCCAGACCTAGGCTGGCTTGGAGCTTCCTGATTTTCTCACTTGTTCAGGATCTCTGTCTGCCATCAGGATTGCAAGTGAGTGGTGAGAGATGATGTGTAAGTCTTGTATAATATTAAAAGGACCAGCCTTAATATTATGCTTCCCAGGGGCTCAGGAGAGCAACTATAAACGGCAAGAATTATTTTCGGGAAATGAATCTAAGTACACCAAGCTCTTTGTCCTTCTACTTCATTCCTCTGAGATAACATCCTATCTACACAGCTTCAGTTCTGTCCTCGTGCCTAGCTCCTTTCTTGCCTGATTTCTCTCTACCTTTATCTACTGCTCCCTCCAAGTTCTATCTTAATTCTATCATCTTAATCCTGCCTCATCTAGGTCCTTTTCACCTTGTTCTTACCCAGCTAGGACTTCCCCATCTGGATCTTTCTCATCTTCCATCTCGTCCACACGTACTCTCTGGTCAAAATCCTCCTTATCCCTCTTAGTTCTCCGTCCTCAAGTTCTCCATTCCTCTCTTCCTCTCCGTCTCCTTATACCTCTAAATCCTCTCAAGTCTCTGAGGTGTTTAGTTATAAACCCAAGCCATAGCAGTCCTCCCCCTCCAGTCAGGTCACCAGGCTTGAATTCCTACAGGGTCATAAAGGCAGGTGAGACTTTTCCTCAGGCAGTGGCTGTCAGGCTTTCTTTTACAACCTGAAAACGGACTGGTTAAAGGAGGAGGTCAGCTTAGAGCTAATGATCAGTTAGTATATCAAGAAGGGGACCTGTGTGCTCAGTCTACGTTCCTAGAAGTAGTCAGGTAAGAAATTAGGAGTCTGTTAATTAAGCTGTAAGGAAAGAAGGCCTCACACTAAATTGCTCAAGAAATAAAGCTATCCTCCTGACCTAGGAGACAGGTGTTTTTTTGTTTGGCCTTGGATGCTTGATAGGTATTTTAGATAAATACATGGTTAGGAGTTCTTGGAAGCACGCATAGCATTACAAGAAAACCACTGTAAGAACCAGCTAATACATATAAGAAAAGCTAAAATATCATTAAGACTTCTTTAGCCATGGCTTGACCTTTGGAGAAGTCCTTGACTTTTCCAACTAGTAGCTTTTGTGATAGTAGCTGTATTCCATTTTGTTTTCCTATGGCTTGTAGCATGTAAGCTCTACGTCTCAGGGATGCCAAGAGTGCTTGTAATGTCACCAGAGGTTTTTTCTCTATTCAGTGAACACTGGTGTGATGGACACACTGGAAGAGGCAGAGATAGACACAGAACTCACCTGTGCTCAAGGAACCTCGGGTACCATGGGGAGAGGAGACCCCTGTTCAGTGTCCCAGCCAACAAGGATCACTTAGATGTGCTACATCTCTGACCTAGATGTTCTTACTTAGATAACATGTGCCTCCTCTGTGTCACCTGTCTGGCCTAAAGTGACCCGAGACATTTCTCCAAGTAACCTGGCCTGGCCAGTCCTGCCTCATCATAGTTCATGATGAGGTAGGTATTCACAGTTTGTAATTCAGGAAGAGAGAGAACTTTCTTAAAGCTACATGAAATGGCCTTTTTTTTTTCATGTAGGAAAAATATCTATAATGATTATTGATGTATCATATCAGAGTCTGGGAAGCTATTGATCCGTGATTTGAATGTGGATGCTGGCAGGTGGAGAATATTGAGGCCAGCTGCTCTGGTGACCACCTCTGTTCCATTTATTATGACCCTCACGTGGCTGCAACACCGGGAGGTGGGGGTGCAAACTTATTTGGAAGATACAAGTGTGTCTCCCTTTCAGGGGCTCTTGGGTGAGGAAATGCAGCCACTAACATGAGAAGCTGTTAGGTGGAGGGGGGCAGTCGTGGAGGTCAGGGAGAGGACAGTGTTTTGAGGAGAGCCAGCTCAGGAGGGATCAGTAGACCTAATGGCTGCTATACTAGTGCTGGCCTTAAACCCTTTCTCAGAATGATCTCTGAGAAGTCGGGAGCACGGAGCAGTCACTGGAAGGAACATTCCCAGGTGACACCACCAAGTGCTTCACTTTTGCAGCTGAGCCTGATCTCGAAGGCTATGATTTGGTGTAGGCCTCTGAGCTGGATCCTGTAACTTCTGACATGGCCTTGCCTGTTACCGTCAGTTGCCGCTTGCTGGGTAAGGAGCATGTTCTAGTACTAGATCATGGTGATGGTTGTACAGCTCTGTACATAGTCCAAACTGACTCGTCCACTGAATTCTATGGTGCATGCTCATATCTGGCTATAAAAGGGCTACAAGGAAAAAAATACTATGACAGGAGAAGCCCTCTGTAGAGAGGGATTTCACCAAACGAGTGACCTGGAGCCTGAATTTGCAGAGTCCGAGTGTGGAGGGGAGGGTGATGAAGAGACCTGTTGTCCTTCATGACAGCTAGTGAGCGATGCAAGCCCCATTAGCTTGTCCGAGTGACAAGTGACCACAGCGTGTGCCGGTGTGTGATGGGCTCCAGAATACCCATTTATTGCTGTTGTCATTTTTGTAGATGAGCGTGGTGACGCACCATAACACACCGGCTTTTTGTGACGATGGGCAGTGTCATATCTTCTGTCATCCCATGTTTGTTTGCTGCTCTGTCGCCCGTTGTAATTTGTTTTAACCAGCCTCCTGTGACTTATTAAGCAGCTCCAGAACACAATTGACTCTTGTTCCCAAATCACCAGGCGCCCAAAGTGATAGAGACGTCAAATCATATCCTCAGACCGTTGACTCAGATGGCTGGCTTCCACGTTGGTGAACCACTGGCTTGTCTCCTACCCTAAATCGGGAGGGGCTCTGGAGTCTATGGGATTTGGGGCCGGGCAGACCTCGGTTTGTTTCCAGGCTGTGTGACCTGGAGTGAGCCTCCGAACCTGTCTTAACTCCAGTCCTCTCTGTGGTAGGGGTGTGGATCTCATGGGGTGGTGTGGATCTCAAGGGGGTGGTTCTGGGGACAGAATAAGAACATGCAGGCTGTACCTAGCATGGAGCTTCTGCAAGTCCCCCATCAACAGCCACAGGCTGGAAATGGAGGGGGTTTTAGAGGCTAACCTGGCTTGGCCTTTGCAAAGCCCAGGGACCGACAGATGCTTTATTCCTCTGCCCCCAGCTGTGGAGGGGAGTAAAGCAGAGAGTCTCATACATGGAAACCAACCAAGTGCTTGGTCACTGAGCCACACCCCAGCCCCAGATCCCATTTGAATGGCTGTCAGTATGCGGACTTCCAATTTGTGCCGACTCCGAGCAGAGAGCCCCTTAAGTGAGCAGCAGTGGCCTTGAGGCACCCACCCAGGTGTGATGGGGCATTGTCTGTCTCTGTGGGGATATGTGGTGATATTAAGAGAAGCTCTCTTTTGTCCATAAACACACCTTTCTATCACCTCTCCTGGGGCTCCAGGGCCCTCCTCTGTACTCCACAGAACTGACAAGGTATGTGTCTGGGCCTTCACGCAGGCCCACAGTTACAGATCTGCACCAGCAGGCTTCTAAAATAACCACAGCACAGAAGGCCTGGAATGTTCTTGGGCTTATATTTGGAATTGCTGTTGGAAACAGTCTTGGCCAAATGTAACACCCATCTGTTCAGAGTGGTTTGGGACTGAGAAGATGGGGTAGATCACAGGAGGGGGCTGGGCAGCCCTGACACAGAGTGTCGGGGACTTTTGCGTCCCCCTACACCCCCCCCCCCCCCCCCGCCCCTCATGCTACTTCAACCCCTCCAGGCTAGGCTGCTGGAGCCACTGCCCTCACTGGAGAAAATTTCCCTTTTATGAAGCCGAACTTTCCACCCACTGGTCTATCCTTTAGGGGTTCAGAAGAGCAATCGTCCTACTGAGTCTTTGTTTCCCTGCAGATGCCATGCCTTCCCCGTCACCATCTGGCACCCAGAACCAAAGATGGGTGTCCCTTTGGGTCTAGGATTGTCTGCCACCTTCCTGTA
This sequence comes from Peromyscus leucopus, assembly GCF_004664715.2. Classification (NCBI taxonomy): domain Eukaryota; kingdom Metazoa; phylum Chordata; class Mammalia; order Rodentia; family Cricetidae; genus Peromyscus; species Peromyscus leucopus. The sequence continues at coordinate 72,329,304 of NC_051063.1, forward strand.
CCCTCCCCCAGACTCTGGTTGCTGTCTTTGTCACTGCAGCCTCAGGTGGCATCGGTGTCCCTATGGTCCTGTGATGACTCATACAGCTCACACTGTGCTGCTCTTTCTCCTACGTCATCACAGTGCTATTGGGGTTAAGAGCCTAAACTGTGAGTGTTTAAGTCTGTGTCTTTCCATTTTATGTTGCTACACCCTCCTGCCTGCTCTGACTCTTTCAGGTCCTCTAGATAGATATTCTTGATCTGTTGGCTTTAGTTAGCCATCACTGATTCAGACTTCTGGAGTCTGACACCAGGCAGTGTATTTTAGCCACATTTAAGCACTGCACCATTTTGGAAAAAAGTTTCCTGATGCCAATTAACTCAGTACCGGTCAGTATACAACACAACTTAAGGTATATTTATATTGAAACTGTTTACAGAGTACATATGGCTTCTTCCATGAAGATGAGTTCTGTTGACTTAGAAACAATGTTCAAGATAAGGCTCTAGGGAGAAGGACTGAGGTCAACATTTTCCCCATGGGAGTCAGGATTGGCCTGACCCTAAGAGAATATAGAAGTCACTTAGGCTGTTGTAAAATACAAGTTGACACCTCTCACAAGGGTGGATTTTATGAACTGAGAAGCAAAGCTCAAGATTTGGTGGGAAAAGGTCTGGACTAAACAAATATAATATTCTGGGAGATCTGGGTGAAGCCTGGTCTTATAGATAACAAAGGATCACCAGGTTGTAAACTACATCCTTTCCCAGCATTCTGGGCGGAAGACGGGTAAACATCTCTCTTTGAAGAGACAAGCCTGCGTGTTTAACTTCCCTGGCCTCTTTGGCGCTTATCTGTGTGCACAAGGACCTCTTACATACCTCTTGGCTCCCAGGGATTGAACTCAGATTGACAGCCTAGGCGTCAGGCACCTTTAACTACTGAGCCATCTTGCTGGCCCAAGTTCTTTTGAAATGTTTGGCTGGCCAGGCTGAAATCAACAAAGCAGTCCATTCCGATCTGTGCGCTGATTTTAGCTTAATGCTGAGCAATCCCAAACATCTCGAGACGTCCTCTGTGGACCTCGGCTGAGAAAGAATACTCAGGGAGACTTCAAAGGCATTGTGCCAGGTGGGGGGTTGAGGTCAATAAGATCCCTGTGAAGTGGCACATGGGGTGGTATGGTGTTGTCAGATACAAGAGTGGTAAAAGTGCCCAGTGGCAGCCCTGGAAAGGGGCTGTAGGATGCATGGAGCTCGGTGGAGGTGGAAACACAGGGGTGATGCTCAGCGCCGATATCTCACGCCTAGATGCGTAAGGATGGGGAGACTCACTGGAAAGAGAGATAACCGGCTGGAGATGCGGGGGACCAGAGGGTACAGAACTGGGAGGAGAGGGCAGCATGCCACAGAGCCCCAGTCACTTGGCACCAGCCCAGCACTGCCCTTGGGAGGGGGTGCAGTTAGGGTTTCCGTGTTCATGAAGGGCGTCTTACAGAGCTGTGGGAGCATGGGCAGGTGTTTGCAGGAGGAGCAGAGAGAGAAACATCTGGAAACACAAAGCCGAAAGAGGGGAATTCTTGCTTTCTCTGTAAGCAGAAACGGAGGCGAAACAGAGTTAGGAAACACATCCCAGGAGCTCTCAAAGTGAAGAAATTATCCCAACATCTGCTGAAACATTCAAACAGACTTCATTTCCGGCTGTTGCTGGAGGTGTGGGACTGCTGTGATGGGGCTCTGCTGTGGAGGAGAGAGCAGTTGAGCTCAGCTTGGAATCCAGTGAGAAGAGGGATTTTTATATGCAAGGAGCAGGGCCTGGGAGTGGAAAATCACTAGAGGGGAGCGTGGAGGGGAAAACGCGGCACCAGGAGTCCTCCCTCAGCAAGCTGGGGGACTAGACATCCGCTGGGCTAGGAGGATCCCAGCCAGGTCAGAGGGTGGTCATTGGTTTGGGAGTTGGGGTGGGTTGCAGACAAACCCACCAAATCATGTCTACAACCAAAATGTCAACAGATTTCTTTAGCTGAAGGATCTAGTAGCCTCCCATGAATTTTCTGTCCCTCCCCTCCTGTCCCCTTTCTTCCCCCCACTCTCCTCCCCTCTCCTCCATCTCCCAGGGGTCTAGATTTGTAGTCAAAGTTGGCCTTGAACTCAATGTATAGTTCAGGTTGTCCTGGAACTCAAGACCTTTGTTCCTCAGCCTCCTGAGTCTGGGATTACAAGCCTATACCTTAGCACCCAGCTTTATAAATTCTCTCTCTATCTCTCTGTCTCTGTCTCTGTCTCTCTCTGTCTCTCTGTCTCTGTCTCTGTCTCTCTCTCTCTCTCTCTCTCTCTCTCTCTCTCTCTCTCGTTTGTTTTGTTTTTCAAGACAGGGTTTCTCTGTGTAGCCCTGGCTGTCCTGGAACTTGCTCTGTAGACCAGGCACTCCTGGGTGCTGGGATTAAAGGCGTGCGCCATTCTTTTAACAGCAAGATTCTCACCAAAATGGGATGATGCACACTTAAAAATGGGCCACTGACAAGTGAGGTTAAGGGAGGCTGGCAGCTCCTGTGGAAAGTGTGGTTACATGCAAATGTACATGTGTGGTGTCTGCACAAACACACCGGTCTGCAGGTGTTTCCATGCATATTTGTGGGTGCTTTTAGTCTGTTTTGAGACAGGGTTTTTACAAAGTAGCCAAAATTGGCCTAATAACTTTTATCTATCCCCTATGGGCCTTGAAATCAGGGCTTCACCTGCCTCAACCTTCTAAGTGTTTCAATTACAGGTATGAACCACTCTTCCCGATTTTTAATATGTTTTTAGACATTTAGAATATCTCTGGGGAAAGTCAGGGATTTCACAGGGATGTGTAATCCTTCATGGATGGCATCTACCCATGGTTTGGTTCCCTTCGAAAGAAGGGAGTGAGACAGCAGAGAACATTTTCATGGCTTCTCTTGGATGGATTTTGAAAGCTGGTTGTGGAAACAGCCTCTGTCTGAGGGACCCAGAAGGAATTTTGAACAGCAAGGCGGGGTGGTGAGATGGCTCAGTGGGAAAAGGCACCTTCTGCCGAGGCCGAGAACCCGAGTTCAATCCCTGGACACCCATGGTGGGAGGAGGGAGCCGCTTCTGCATGTGGTCCTCCGACCTCTACATGCAATGCTGTGGCATGACGCCACCCCCACTCCCAATAAAGAAATGCGTTTTCTTTTAAAAGCCAACGTAGGTGAGGCGGCCTAGCAACACACCTGGTGGACCTGAGTTTCCTTTCTGGAATCCGTATAAAGGTGGAAGGAGAGAACTGGGCGCACAGGGCTGTCCTTGAATCTCCACACTGATGCTGTGGCATGTGTATGACCTCCCACACCCCAATAATACACAAAATAAATTTGACAAAACCAACCAAATGAAACAACCACAAACTAATAACAAAAGCCACACTGGGTGGTGTTTGGAGGCCGTGTAAACATGTCTGAGTGGGAAGGGGAGGTGCTGTGTTATGGGTGGGAGCAAGATGGGAAGGGAGGGAGCGGGGGAGGGAGGGAGGGGGCTTATCTGAAGCAAAGGGAAGAGAAATTGTTGTATCTTAATAAACCAAACTCGCTAATGTAATGGCAAAATGATTTTCATTGTCGCCCACGTGGTGTGGTTTCACGTTCTCGGATGGTAAGATTATCCATTTATTTTATTCACAGGTTGTACTCAGACTATCTCTACTTCGCAAGTTCAAATAAATCTGCAGATGACTTTCACGAGAAGGTGACGGAGGCTCTGCAGCTGTTTGAAAATTGCATGCTGGATTATTCACTGCGCGCCTGTGTCTACAACAACACCCTGAACAACGCCATGCCAGTGCGTATTCACCAGGCCAGCCCATACAGAGCGGGGCCACTCTGATGCTATTATGTGCAGGGGCCGTTGTGAACAGGGGTTTTAGGACAGAGATGAGGACAGAGCCGTTGAATGTGCAAATGATACTGAGCTGCCTTTGAGCAGTGGCTAATGTGGAAGCAAATACTCCTGGCTGGGAGAGCCATGAAAGCATCTGGATCTTTTCAGCCTGCTACTGTCTGTGTCCTTCTTTGCCTGCCACCCAGACACTTGGCATCATGCATCTCCTCCCTCTGCTAATGAACCAGGGTGCACTTAGGAGGACTGCCATTTAGTAAGGCTTCGAAGGCACGCTCTGTAATTAGAGATGTCAGACAGAAGACACCAGTCCTCAGGGTGTCTCGGAGCATGGGCTGTTCTGTTGGCTTCAAAATTACCCACTCGTGAGTCTGAATGCTCCAACAAGGTCTTCACTGAAGAATGTTCTCTTGACTCCTCTGTTATTCTCTGTCTCCTCTTAAGTAATACACCTAAAGTTCTAGCCTTATGCAAACAAAACAAAGCAAAGCAAAACAAAACAAAACATTTGCTGGCTGTGAATCCAGTAACTTAACTGCACATCTCCACTCTAGGTTCCCGGGTCTAAGTGCTTCCACAGCGAGGCTCTTGTGTTAGGTAGCTACTTGTCCCATGTACGGCCACGTCACACATCAGTTATACACAGACCACTGTAGATGAGACCCCCTACCCCAGGGCAGTAAGGCTCAGGGGAAAGATTCCCGTCTCTCTGTCTGGCTTCTCAGATCATCTTTTCTTAGTCTGGACTGTCTTCCTGCAGGCATTGCTGTTTGGTAAGGAAGACTCAGCCTAGGTAACCACATTTTCAGATAGGCAAGCTTTGGAGGCAGTCCGTGGCGTGGGTTCACTCTGGCTTTTCCTGGCTGTGTGGCTCGCACAACCGTCTTAGCCTCTCTGAAATTCAGGTGCTTCATTATAAAACTGCCAGACTGTTATGGGAATTCAGGATTGAAAGTTGTTTCGCGCGTGTGTGTATGTCTGCATTCACAAACGTATGGTTCTGCACTCTGGTACAACGGGAACCCACTGAGGAGTGGAAGTTCTCCAACCTGGTTGGAAAGCCTTAGATTCCACCAGTGTTGGCCACCCACCAGCCTGGGGCTGTTCCTCTATGCAGACCATGCTATTGCTGGGGCTTGCTTTAACAGAACAGGGACGCTGAGGCTCTATCTTGTTGCCTTCTGTAGCCGGCTACCCAGGCACGGGGAATCTGTGAGGCCCAAGTCTAGGCTTTGAAACCCAGCTTTCTTTAGGGCTCCAATGCGTATCATGCAGTGGGCTCCAGAGGGTGGGAGAAGGCAGGTGGTCTGTTGGGGAGAATTCAGATATTCCTGGATGCAGCCTGCCTCAGGGTTGCTTCCATCCTGTGCCTTCTGGAGTTTCCTGTTTGTGGTGATGGTGTGAAACTCCATCTCAACACAAGCCTGCAAAGGAGGTGGGAAGACGAGGCAGAGGGAGGCAGGAACAGGCCAGGTGAACAGTGAGGGGTGGGGTGTTTGGCTAGTGTGGCTACATGTTAGCCTCGGTTGGCTGGGTGCCATGGGTAGAGAGAGGCAGGGATTTGGGAGTCCTGATGCAGGCGTAGTTGGGTTTAATGGCCGGGAAGTGAACTTCTCCCGCCCTGGGAAGGGGTCAGCAGCTGATGGAAGCAGATCCGGGTGTGGTGACATTTCATTCTACCCCGAGGTTTGTCCTAGGAAAGGCAAAGCCTGCACCAACCAGGCTGGATGCACTCTGCCTGTCTCTAAATAGGGTTCCTAGAGACAGGATATCCACAGCCATTTCCTCCCACAGAGAAGAGGGGGTGTGTGCCTGCCTGGTGTGTTTCCTCTCTTCTTCCTGTCTACAGGCCGACTGCCCATGGGAACACCATTGTAACTGGGTGGGAAGTCCATTTCCACCTCTGGGTGTGCTAGAAACATCCGGACTAAATGTTTGTCAAGTCCATTGGTGAGAGACGGGAAGTATCTAACTTGATTCATTGCTCACGGCGTACTATCCTAAACTTTACATCCTCATTAACCTCTGAAGTGGCTCCCAATTTACAGACGGGGACACTGAGACTCACTGGAGGTGTGCCAGTTCTGATAGCCCTCGAAGCCTGTCTGCCTTTCCATGCTCTTAAAAGTGGTTCTGAGGCAGCAGGAGGCATGTGCTCTTCGATTTCATCTGTGACATGCCAAGGATGACAACACCATAGCCTAGTACCTCTTCTCTAAGGGAGAGAGCTCCAGGGACGTGGCAGTGGACAGGGTGGCTGAAGTCCAGGAGTGTACTCCCTGAGCCCACTGAGTTCCACTTCATGGAACCAGGGTGCTCACTCTTTACCAGAGCCCCTCCGAGGTGGAAGGGGCATCACGGCCATGAGGGATTGGACCTCGTGACTGGACTTTGTCGGGAGTTAGCTGTCGTGTCCAGGCAGACACCCCTGCCCTCCTGGTTCTTTGTCAGTGAGTCACGAGGCATCCAAAGGCTCAAAGGCTTCCTTCAGCTTTGGTGTCTTCTAATTTTAAATGTATTGGGCCCTTGCCCTAAATATTTCCTCTCCATTGGTTCTATTTTGGTTCCTGTCCTATGCTGGACAGACATGAGCGCAATGGGACTTTGGTGCTGTCTTAGGGGTGTCTTCACGGTTCCCAGTTGTAGTGGTGTTGCGCATGCATAGACAATGTCCCTGAGGGGCCCAGAGCTCTCCCTGGCAGAGGAAGGGGTTTCTGAAACCAGTAGGTGGAAAGCTCTCCCCTTGGGAGCCAACGCGTTTGTCGGCATCCCATGTCCTCCCTCCCTGGACCACCAGCCCTCCCTGGAGCAGCCCTCCCTCTGAGAAAGGCCCTGTGCAGTCAGGGCTCTGCAGGATGTCCTGCAGTGGTCGACTCTCCAAGATGCTTTCAGAGGTTGTTCCGTGCCCAGGGCAGATGCAGGGACAGGATACAGCTACTCTAAAGCACCAGTGTCCTGTCGCTGACAGCCACCTCCCTTCCTTCTGGGAAGGTGTCAGGTTACAAAAATCATTTCTCTGGAAGAGATTAACCTTGTGAGGTCAGGCTGGCTATAAGCTGGTTGGTCAGAGACAGGGGAAGCCCCTGGGGTCCTGACCTAGCACGGGGTTCTCATCCCTATTCCATGTTGGAGGCTACGAGTGTGTTTGTTCCTGAGACTGGCACATGCTCATCTCCTTCAGACCGGTTTGTGAAGTCTTTGTGAGCCGGGGTGTAAGGTGGTACCAAGGCGAGGCTTAGGGACAGCTAATGAATTTTGGAGACAACTTAGCCATTTGCTATAATTGGTTTCCTTCCTCCCCATCTTCCTCCATCATTAGACAAATGATGAGATGGAAAAAGAACAGTGAGAGATGAGGACGGCTAGCATCTGCCTGCACTTTGTCAAATGTGTCCTTACTGTGTTGTTAGCACTGTGTCCAGCAGCTCCACCAGGAGCTAACGTGAATGCTGACACAAAGCTTTGTACGAGGTGACTTGATGGCCCTGCCTCCAGGAATCTCAAAGTCAAGTCGGTCAGGGAGAATGATGAAGAGTGGTTGCCTCAAAAATAAAATAATAACAAAATAAATAAATAAATAGATTTTGAGGAATGAATGCCCCAAGGCGGAGCCTAGGACTGGGAGGCGCCATGGAGGAAGAATGAACTGGAAGTTGGAGGCAGCTCAGGGCTTTCCAAATGGAGAGCCCCGGGGCCAGTCAGGGCCAGCTCACTGCTTTACAAAGCACACGCCTATGATAGGTGGAAGGACAGAGTGTAGAGATGAACCATCCAGCCAGGAGCCTTGCGGGTGTCTGGTGGGTGTTAATAGGAGTGGACGAAGAGGGTCTGAGTAGGGAGTGGGGAGTGACGCGTCACTCCCACATCTGACGCCAGCTCAGCTGTGAGTTCTGGGGGAAAGTCACCAACCACCTTCAAGTTCAGTATTGCAGAAGAGTTCGCAGGACACACTAAAGGCTACTGTGACCATGACCACAGCTTATGGCATGGAAAGGATTCAGAGTCCCATCGTCAGCGAGGGAAAGTGACTGGCACAGCCTCCAGTCCGCCGCTCCCTTCAGAGTCACAGGTGGAGCCAGCTCCTCCCAGCAGTGGTGGATGCATGACCACATGACCACAGTGAGGAATCTTTGCCACCCCAAGTTGTAATGTCCTGGGTTCTTACTGGGGCTCCATCACATTACTGACCCCTCTGGTTATTCCTGAGACCTGAGCTCCATCAGAAATCACTGTTAGCTTGACTGGTGCTCACATTCTAGGGAAATGAAATTGCCCCTGTTGGGCAATGCAATCCAGAGGCCTTAGCAGTCACCTCCCAGGCCAGAGGGCAAAAGCCGGACCTGTCTTTGAGTGGGTCAGTTTTTTTTTTTATTACCAGTTGGCAGTTTGGCATGAGAGAAGGTACAGGGTAAGGACTCAGGAAATGAGTAGGAGGGAAGGAGGAAGGCTTTGCCCGTGCATTGGTTTTATTCCCCTGTGGTTACATTCCAAGGACATCACACACATTCATGGTCATGGTTGTCCTTATATCTTACAGTGTCTGGGGTGTCTTTGAGGTGTCTGCTTTTGACTTTTCACAGCCTGTTGTGATTGGCAACAGGGGGACAGCCACCCACATGTGATGCAGAGAACTTGTATGTCCTTGGCTTCTTTCCCATGTTTCTTCTCTCACTTGTGAGTAGAGGTTGGAACCACCCATGGGCTGTTGTGAAGATTAAACGCAACCCTAAGTGTAGGATTCTTTGCGCATGTGGCACGAGATGCCTTGTGTTAAAATTTGACTTTGGAAGGTAATGGTTTGCTAAGACGAGTCTGTGTTGGTTTACAGAGAGATGTCCATCGTTCTTTGGAAAAGCACCAGGGCTGGGGAAGTGTTTTCTGCAGTAACATCTTCCTCCTCCTCCCTAGGTGAGGCTCCAGGTCGGGCTGTATGCTGTGTACCTTCTGGATTGGCTCACTGTCTTTAGTAAGGAACAGTTCCTCATTCTGCGTCTGGAAGACCACGCATCCAATGTCAAGTACACCATGCACAGGGTCTTCCAGTTTCTAAACCTGGGTATGTGTCATGCTTCAGACAGTGGGCTCAGCATAAATCCCAGGGATATGGGCTTTCTCATTTGTGTGTGTATTTACAGTGTGTGCGTGCGTGCGTGCGTGCGTGCGTGTGTGCGTGCGTGTGTGTGTGTGTGTGTATCTGCACCTGTGTATGTTGAAGTGTGTGTGTGTGCGTGCACACACACACACACACACACACACACACACACACACACTCTCACAGGTAAGTCAACATCCGGTGTCTTCCTCACTCTTCTTGTTTTTTTGAGAAAGGGGTCTCACTGAACTCAGCTTGTTGTTTTGGTTAGACTGGCTAGCCAGGGAGTCTCAGGGTCTGTCTTTCTCCCCTTTCCAGTGCTGGGATGCTGCTGCCAGGCACAAGCTGCCATCCCCAGCCTTTAAAGGGGATGCTGAGCATTTAAACTCAGGTCCTCATGTTGCAGAACAAGCAATTGCAACTCCTTTACCTTCTGAGGCAACTCCCCTTACCACGGTGGGTGGGCTTTTTAGGATTGTGCTAGCTTAAGTGTGAAATGGGAAGAGATGGGCTGTGTGAGGCCCAGGGACCCCTGAAGAGATGCCCGCTCAATTCCTGTTTACCTAGTATCTGCTGCATGGGGCATTGCATGTGCGGCGGTGGGCAAGCTCTGGAGAGGAGGTTGCTCCTCTGAGATCTTTCAACCTGGAAGGAAGCCCAGCCTAATTCACCAAATGACTCTTAGTGTTCCTGGGGAAGGTAGGTACTGTCGTAGTGGGTCTAGTGATGCTGGGGGAGCCTCAGCTGCTGTGGGACCACAGAGGTGTTAATGAAAGGTAAGCAGATCTGGATTGGATTCTGAAGCGGTTCAAGGGCACAGTGGGTGGCTAGGACACTTCTCCAGTGACATGGAGCTTAGAAGTCTGGCTGTTACATCATCTCAGGCGTTGGTGGGGAAACCCTGGAGGTATAGATGGCTCATGGTTGGCCTTTGGCCTGCCCTCAGCCTGAGGATGCTAGCTGAAGGGCACTCTGCTAACTGGCTATGCCACTGGCTGCCAGAGGCACATACAGAGGTGAGGAGTGCTGCCTGGGTATAGATGAGTCACCCACGGACAACTGCTGAGGCTGTAAAAGTCAGGTCATGCCACTTTTCCACGGGACATTTCCCATAGTCCTGTCTAATGACCTGACCTGGGAATTCTGTTAACTGAATGTTTCTTGAAATATATCTGACCACCACTGGGATCCAGGACTCTTATCTTTCCTTCTTTTTTGTTATTTTTTTTTTCTTTTTGAGAACTGGTATGGGCTGGAATATAGATGCTCTCTTTCCCATTTAAGACTTAGAACCATTTTCCTTTGATTGGACCACATATAAATCTCTTGCATTATATGGTTGCCTTTTATTCCTAAGAGGGACAGGGCTGTAAGGTCAATTTTCTGTCTTGCATACACTGAGACACTGGGCTATTGTAAGGGTTTTGGTTGGGTCCTACAGGCTTGGAGTCCAGAAGCATGGGGCACTAGTGGTCTAGTGATGGGTTGAGCCAGTGAGCTGCTGATGACCCAGAAGCTTGGGGCGGGGAGGAATAGCCTCATGTGTAACCCCTGCTGGCCTGCCCTGGGACATTTCCCCACTGATGCAATTGCTACAGGTACAGGGACCACCAGTCTTCCCACCCTGTGGCCACTACACAAGGAAGAGGAAATAGAATTCCTCGGGCTTAGGCCCTTTGTGTCACTCAAGAACCCAAAGTGGAAATGATGGTGGTAGAATTCCAGGCAACCAAAGTCCCCATATGTGTGCCTGGTGCCCTCAGAGGTCAGACGAGGGCGTCGGATCCCCTAGAACCAGAGTTACAGAAGAGTTAGGTCCTGGGGATTGAAACCTAGTCCCCTGCAAGAACAAGCTCAGTTAACCACTGAGTCCCCTTTCCGGTCCAACCCTGTATCTTCTTTCGAGAAAGTCTTGTTCTTGCATGAAGTACAGCTGGGACTCTTGTGAAGTCCCCTTCACCTCCAGCCACACCTCTAGCCTTACAGGATCATTTTCCTTCTCCTTACAGGGCCTCTAAGTGAGAAGCAAGAAGCTTTGATGACTAAGAACCCTGCATCCAACACGCGGCGTCCTGAGGATCGGAGCCTGGGGCCCATGTGGCCAATCACTCAGAAAATTCTGCAGGACTTCTATGGGCCTTTCAACACGAGGCTGGCACAGGTCCTTGAGGATGAAGCGTTTGCCTGGAAGACACCGTGAGAGCTGAGTGCCTTCTGCAGGAGCTGGGCCTACTGACTCTATCATTGCCAGGACCTCAAACGTCTCCTGGTGGAGAACTGTCACCCACAGTGTGGAGAAAACCACTGGTGCCCCGTCTTCTCCTCCCAAGGCAATAGTTAATGGGAGCTATTTTGACATTTTTCTTGCCATGTTCAGTAGCTCTGCTCTTGGTCACTGGGCTCTTCCACCTGAAGCCTTGGAAAGTACACCACGGCTAGGTTTCTGTCTGTTCCCAGAGTGCCTTGGAGCTTAGGAGGGCAGGCTGGCACCCAGTGGGTAGGAAGAGGAGGCTTTGGGAGGCCACAGACCAGCCCTGACCTCCTACCTCCAGGAGAGCTTGTCTGGGTGTAGGGTTGGACAGCTCTGGGATCCGATTAAGCCCAAGCTCACTAGAGGCTGTGCTTTGGGGCTCACTGGCACCACCCTTCACATGTCATTTCCTAGCGCACCTTGTGTAAATGGCTAACCCCATCCAGCAGAGAACGGAGCTGCTTGGAGAATGGAGGCTCTCTTCATTTTTGTTCATAGTCCCACGCCATTTTGTTCATATTCTGCAACATCAGAAATGAGCCCTCTTCCCTTTGCTACGTACGCCCAAAAGAAAACAAAACGTCAGCAGGGCACTCATCTCTCTGACCTCCGGTTCTGCCCCTGCAGACTTTATTTATGCCCAGCATAGAGAAGGAGCACTCTTGAACAAACTGCGTCTTGAGCTTGACTGGCCCTGCCTCTCTTTTCTGCTCCTTTGGATGTTTTCTCAAGGAATTCAGTTTATATTTGGAAAGGGAAGTCTTGCTGTTTATGCCAGATTAGAGCAACCTCAAGGCATCGAACAGTTGGCGGGAAAGGAAGTGAAGACCTCGCCTTGTGTGGAGGGGTCACCAGAGAGCACAAGATGCTTCAGATTTTGGTTCTGGCTGCCTACAGGCTCCCTCCCTCCATCTTCCTGTTGGAAGAATCTTTTATCCACATTCTCTGTCATCTTGGCCACAGTTCCATAACTCATTAAGGATCTCAAGACATGCATGTCCTCAGAAACACATCTCACAGACTAAGCTTGGGCTATATGTGCTGTGTGGTGATTAGGAGATAGCTTTGCTCCTTATGGACCTTTCCAGGCCTTTTAGGAACTTGGTTTGCAGTAAATAAGCTGAAGGTCTTGTCATCCAGGGAATACCAGAGAGAACAGCTTAAGCCCATTTGGCCCGTGGGGCCAGGTGGGAGTATCACAAAGCTTCTCCCTGGAGCATTGCCAAGGGATGCTTCCTGTGAAGCTGTGTCCTCAGGTCAGGATCCCGTCCACCAGCGTCGCAAAGTGTACACACTACATACCCGACTGTCACTTGAATGTGTGAGAAAAGCTGGGCGTTGGCAGCAGAGAATGTGCAGTTGCTCAGCTACGTGAGTTCTGCTGTCCACCCTCGTTGGAGATAGGATTCTCAGTCCGTTGGAAGGTTCAGAGAGCTCTGGGCAGCAGCATGGACTGGGTCAGTTCTGCTGCTGAAGGGGCTGTGTGTCTTGAAGTCTGCGTTCCAGGACAATTCCCCCTTTTCTCCCAGCCAGCACTTGGCTCAGCAGCCAGTGGGGAAATCTGGCTTGAGTACAAGGATGCTTTGGGACGAAATGACGAGAGAGAGAGAGAGAGAGAGAGAGAGAGAGAGAGAGAGAGAGAGAGAGAGAGAGAGAGAGAATATTTATTTGGAATACAGTGTGTGTGAGTGTGTGTGTGTGTGTGTGTGTGTGTGTGTGTGTGTGTTTGAGTGTGCGCATGTGCAGGTGCACACGAGCGTGTGTGGGTGCTTACACTGAGTGGGTTCCCCTCAGCTATCTTGCTGATGAGGCTTCTCCCTCCATTAGAGACACGATGCCTTTATGGATTAATTTCTCCACCAGTCAGCCTGTCATTTCCAGGACATATCTTACCGCCCCACACCAACCATGATGATATTTTTCCTTGTGCGCTCCTATGCATGTGAATAACATGTAGCGTAATTCTGCTTCTTACAGAAGTATTGCCAAAGGTATTATTTCCAATATTATTTGGTTCATCGCTGATCTTTTTAAATATGCAGCCCCTCCCTTTCTTCCATCTGGGGGCTATCCAGACCCGGTTTTCTCTCTAGTGGTCTCTCCCCGGGGCTCACCAGCATTGCCTTTGCTTATGCTCGGTTGAGGCCGGCCTCCTCTTGTTGAGAGCACAGGTAGTGTTTTGGGTGGCGGCTCTCTCTAGCCGGTTGCCCCAAACCAAAGCAAAACCCAGACCTGGTACCGAAGACACTTCGTATTCCCAAAGCTGTGTGCCAGGTTGTATGAAACCTTCCTTCTCTTTGCCATGTACGGTATGATATGCGAGTCACATTTATTCTGTACTTTTATTCGTATTTAACATAATTAAAGATGGACCCACACACCTGGTGCCTGCGGAGAGTGGGCCCTCCATCGCAAGCTTGTTGGCCAGTTCTTTCCATGGTGCCGTGCGTGTGTGTGTGTGTGTGTGTGTGTGTGTGTGTGTGTGTGTAAGCCCGTCGCATGGTGGGAAGGTCAGCACATGGTGGGAAGGTCAGCACATGGTGGGAAGGTCAGCACATGGTGGGAAGGTCAGCACATGGTGGGAAGGTCAGCACCTCCACTGCCTTCCTGGAATTCTCACCAAGTACAGGGTCTCATCACAAAGAGATGGCCCGTGATCCTTGCAGTAGAAGAAAACCCCAGAGCAGACACTGGGCTGCACCTGTTCCCCGGGGAATCCCCGTGGAGTCCTGCCATGGTTGGGTGGCCGGGTGGGAGTCCTGTCCAGCTCCTAGCAGCCCTTGCGTCGTCCTCAGATGTAGGACTCTAAGATCGAATGACCACTGGCTTCAAGGATGAGCGTTTGAGATGCTTGGTGCCTCTGGTTGTGTCTCATCACTAGGCAGGCAGGGTCCTGCTGGAGCTTGAGGAGGATGGGCCGCTCAGTGTTGGCCTCCAGAGCAAAGTAACTCCGATTGGGTCCTTTACACGCTGAGCCACTTTTCCCCGTGAAGCTCCACCCCTTAAAGGTCCCACACCTTTCCTGAACAGCAGCATCAGGAGCTGAAGACGGTGCAAACACATGAGCCAATGGGGACATTTCACATTCGGCCACCACACAACACTAACACTGTCACTGACAGGTGCAAGACTGAGCTCAAGGTGCCAGCAGCACATTGGTTTCTCTGGGGCCACTTTCCACGGCTCACTAGTGGCTGCTCTCACCTCCTCTTTCACAGAGGTGTCCCTCTAATGACAGTGAGACCCTAGGGGGTCTCATTTAACTCCATCATCTCTTTAAAGGACTTCTCTTCAAATGCAGTTATACTCAGAGGCTCCACCCACTCAGGACGTCAACACATGAATTCAGTCCACAGAGAGGGCTTATTCCACACTTAGAAGCTTGGGTCATCCTGGGCGCAGAATGGCCCTTTGGTCAGTCCCACAGTTCTGGGACCTGTCCTCTCAGCATGGCTCCTTACTGTGGTGTGTTGAGTGTGGGGCTGGCTTTACTCTGGGAGAATGCTTCTGCCTGGAGAAGGTAGAGGATTGTGGGGTTCAGAAAGCAGGCCTAGGCCAGGCCATACCTCTGAGGGCTAGTGCCCTCTCTAGCAGGATTCTCCCAACCCTTGTTGCTAGGAAACACAACTATGGCCTCAAGCCTGGGTGGTGCTGTGTAGGACGGCGTTTCTCTGTTGGGGCAGCAATCATATCCTGAGAACATCCTTGTGCCCCAAGGCCAATCTAGTGGAGACTTGCAGGAAAATTAGCTTTTTTAAAACAAGTTAGTTTTCCCAGCACTTCAGGACCAGATCCCCTGCAGGCACTAGAGAAGAAATAGGGTTGACAGGGACTACATCAGAGTTGAGTGAGGTTTTTAGCTACTGCTGCGACAAATCACCTCAACTGGAATGTGTCTCCATCCCAGAGGGAACTTTGAGCAGTGACCCCCTTAACCCAGGCCTTTGGAAGAGTGCCCTTCAGCCTCACTAACATCTATCCTTGTGATAGCTTCAGGCTGGCCTGGCTTCCATGGCCCCAGCCCCTTATAGTTCATCACTAAAGTCATCTTAGTGACTTCAAACAAATCGAGTTTCTCATCATACAGTCCTGGAGGACAGAAGTTCCACATCAGGCACCCTAGGCTGAAGCAGGCTGCAAGCCAGGCTGCGTCTCCTGGAACCTCAGAGCAAGCTGTGCCCAAGTCTTTCCAGCTGTGAGAGGCTGCCACGTGCTTTGGCTTGCAGGCTCCTTTCTGGAGTGGCATATTTAGACTCTTATCTCTGTCTTGCCCTGCTTTCCTGATCATGTGGCTTCAGTTCACCCCCTGCCTCTCATGAGGACTCTTGGAGTTACATGGAATAATGTGTGATTACCTCCCCATCCCAAGATCTCACCTGCAAAGTTCCCCTTGCCATGTTAGGAGAACACATCAATAGATTCTGGGGCCTGCACTGTGGACATCTTCAGAGTGTCGTGCACCTGATGACAGGAGAGTAGCCCTGGGAGCTGGCCAGGCCAGCAAGTGGGATGCAGTGGGTGTCCAGTGGCTGGTCCCTTATGACTCTGTCATGGGGACTCTAACAGGACTGAGCGGGGCGGCAGCTCAGTAAAGGCTCTGAGATGATACCCCAGGAGTCTGTGATTCGGTAAGGTGCAAGCCCTTTGGCTTGTGCCTTTCCCCCAGGATGCTCACCTGGCCGTCTGCTGTGCCACTCAGATAGACTATTCAGCTCTAGGAGAAATGGCCTCTAAGGGCTCATGGCTACCTTTGCTGTTGAATGCTTGGGAACGTGCTCTGGCAGCTGCTGGGCAGCCATGAGTTTCTAAAGTCTGGCTGTTGTTGAGGTCATCATTCTGCAAAGACAACTGCTTGTAAAAGTTGCAAAAATAGAATCCTTTCTTAGTTCCCAAGAGATCTTCAAGCTCACAGCTTCCCCGGCCCCAGCTTCTGCAAGGCTGACCTCCAACCCCTCTGGCATCCATCTGCATAATGGCCCAGGCTGGCCTTGCCTTCATGACCTCTGCCCCATTGCATTGGCACAGGCCCTGGTCCAGGGCCTCCCAATTTGGCTAGCATCCTTCCTCCTCTTTCTCTTCCTCTGCTCCTGGGCATGGCTCGGGCAGAAGGACTATCTGTGAGCAGTTGTGGGGTCCTTGGAACTGCGGGTTGCTGTCCCCAGGGGAATAACAGGGGACCAATGATGGGAGACTTTCAGGTGACCACACAAAGCAGGGCTATGGTCTGGAGAGGAGAAACAGTGTGCCTCAGTTGCCACTTACACGTAGGTGTGTCCTGTGCAGGGTCTTCTGGGCACTGGGGAGAGGAATTCGATCTTTGCTGGGCAGCACATCATAGCATCCCTGTGATGGGGTACATACAGCTAAGGATGTGGAAGGAACCTTCTGTTTCACCATGGAGAACCCCCAACTGGGGCAGCAGTCTGGGGGAAGTCAAGCTTTATCTGGGCATCTCAGTGAGAAGGTCACAGGGGGCCCTGTCAGCTTTCAGGGGGTGCAAAAGAAGGTCTTCGTGCTTTGAAAGTCCTCAAGAGAGTCAGACCTTGGTCATATCTAGAATCAGGTGGGTCTCGGTTAGGGAGGAAATATGGGTCACAAGTACACTTGTAGCTTACCCAAGGCAAAATAGTGAGGTGACCATGGAGAATGAACTCAGTAGGTCCCTGAAGAATCCCTTCCTAACTGAACAGAGAAAGGCTGGGTCTTGGGAATAGAAGTGAGGAGGTGGCAGCTCCCCTGACCTAGCTTTCCTCTACCAAGAAGGATGCTCCAGTTGGTACCCTCAGATTCCAGCTCTCCTCTGGCCCCAGAAGGTATAGCATGGAAGAAGGCAGTGAATCCTGCGTCTAAAGGCCTGCATCCCAGCTGATCCACTTTGTAGCCATGGGGGACACTATGGTTCTGTTGTCCTCATGAATGGGTATCAGAGTTAACAAGCACAGACTGAGTATTAGAGAGGCTGCCACCTGCCTGAAGTCATAAAGTTCAGATCCCCAGAAAGGGATGGCACAATACCAACTTGAAGTTTTTAATCTTTCACTTCCAGGTCAACACTTTTTTTAGCCCTGATTCTATACTGTATGTCCTTGGCACCCTGGTGGCCCTCTTCAGTGGGCTGTCTGCATTCTGAGTGTCTTGACCCCCCTTCTCTTCAGGCTTCATTTCCAATCCCCTGGCGAAGGAGTAGCTGTTTCTGATGTCACCTGGGCTGGGGGTCTGAGTGGTGACAAACTTCCTCATGGGGACCAAAAGACATCGAAGACACCTGCTCCATTCAAAGGCTTGCTGCACTGAGTCTTGGTTGACAGAAGTGACCTCCCTTCCCTGCCTCAGGCTGGCCGGCCCATTAAGCCTCCCACACAAACAGGCTACCGGGGGCTGACCTTTGGTGAGGTGTCCCCCAAGACCTGAGTCACAGCCTGAAGAAGACAGCTCCACCCTCTGGCCTCAGGCCTGCCTGGGCGGCACCAAGGCACACACCCTAGCTAGAACTTGTTCAAAGAACTAACATTTCATTTTCTCAGTAAATATTTTCTGAACATCTACTTTGCACAAGGCATCGGGCCAGGCAGTGGGGTGAGGCTGGCCTGTAGCTCGTGTGCTCATACACTGATCTTTTCTATTTTCAGTAAGTGTTGATGGGTCATCTATGTGTGCCTGGTGTCTGAGCGAGAGCAGAAAAAGCCCCAGCCACGCGGAGCCTGCTGCTGAGGACAGGGATTGATCATTTACCCAAAGCAGCACAGAACCATGGCGGCCATGAAGGGAGGTGATGGGGACAATGACACCTTCCCTCTGAGGCTCCCACACCCTCCTTAGACGCTGGGCTTTGTCACCTCCCTGTGTGCTCAGCCCCTAGACCAAGCCTGACAGCATGGCTGGACCCAATGATCCAGTTTTCCCCAGGCAGGGTAAGGATAGCTTCCCCACATGCCCAGCCCTCCTGGAATCCGTGCTGGCTAGATCCAATGATCTGGTTTTCCCCAGGCACGGTAAGGATAGCTTCCCCACATGCCCAGCCCTCCTGGAATGCTTGCTGGCTAGATCACCCCAGGGCCCTGGGCTCCTGCTCCGAGTCTCCGCTCTCTCTCCTTCATGAGAGCCACTGCACCTGCCCCATCCATCCCCAGGAGGTATCAGGCACCTCCTTGCTCTAAAAGGACAGTTGGTCAGCAAGTGCTAGAGACATCTCAAGTATAATAACATTCAATTAGCACAGAGGATGTCTCAGGGGCTGGTGGTGGGGGTCGGGTGGGCACAGAGGATGAAGGAAGCACTCAGGGGCAGAGGCTCCCTGTGAAGGTTTGTGGGAGCAAGAGCGTGGGTGAGAAAAATATAGGGGTTGGCCTCTGAGGGAGCAGGCCCTGGCAGGGAGCTCAGGCTCTGTGGGGGAGAGATGGAGCCCAAGCTCTTTGCCCTGTCGTTCAGGTTGGAGTGGCCACGATTGACCCCAGAGGATACACCGGCTTGCAATTCTGGGCTGAGGCTGGGGGGTCAGCAAGAGAAGCTCAGCATCAGGGGCTGGCAAAGACCAGCTGTGGTAAGGCCCTCTGAGCAGGAGGGCCGCAACCTGGTCTACTGGGGACCCACCACTGCAGCCTCCAAGAGAGTAGCAGGAAGAGGCACAGTCACCATGGAAGCCGATGGAGCACCAGCAAGGAGTTAGTCTGTCCGAGAGGCCTGTGGGGCTAAGAGGCTGAGCTAGAGAAGGTGCCCGTGGAGGGCACCTGCCTGTCATGCCCCTGAGGGGCTGCACCAGCTTGGTCAAGCTGAATGTCACCCACCCTGGAAGCAGGCCTGCCAAGTCAACATGTGTGTTCCTGCACTTGAACCCCTCAATGTCGGTGAAGAACAATCCTCTCTCTGTTAATTGGTACCTAATGGTTTCCAGTTTGCTCCTGGGACCTTCCCAGGCTGGCCAATCCCTAGAGCACTTGAGCTCCACTGAGAGCCACTCACATGCAAGGACATCAGGGCAAGGCTCAGGAAACCCCTCATTCGCGGATCTTTTAGGGGCCCCTCCCCATCTCCTTCATCCCTTACACCAGGTAGGTGCCACACAATGAAGGCAGGTCCTGTACCTTAATACCCCATATAAAACTCTGCTCAATGACACACCACCTGCTCTCCTGGTTGTCTCCAATTCTTGCATAGGGAAAGGACAGCCAAGGTTATTCTCGCCCTCCCTCCTGGCACAGCCTGGGTGGCATGGTGCAGGGTGGCCCAGTTCTAGGTGGAACTATGAGTGACAAGCTGTTTTTCTGAGGGGCCCCTGACATGCCAAACCCGAGGGACTGGGAAACATTTGGCTAGCCTTTCCCACTGTAGCCCTGCATGGCTCTCCTGGACCTTTTTACCCCTGGACATTCCCCCCACCCCCAAACTGGCTTCTGTCAGGCCAACCTCTGTGCCCACCTGACCTCCACCACCACCCTTTCTGAAGCCCTGGCATCCTCAGCTCATGCAGGATGGAGTGTGAACGCCTGTCCTACCTAGGCATTCCTTCAGACTCAGACTTCAGCTTCTCCAACTCACCCTTGTCTAGCTCCAGCTGCTGCCTCTCTGCTGCCCTCAGGGCTCCAGGCACTCTTGCCTCACACATCCTTTCCAGGCCTTTGTGGTTCCACAGTGAGACCTGGTGGTTGACATGTGTGAGCGTGTGTGTGTGTGTGTGTGTGTGTGTGTGTGTGTGTGTGTGTGTGTGTATGTGTGTATGTGTGTGTGTTTATGTATGTGTGGTGTGAGTATGTTTGTGTGTGTGTATATATGTTTGTGTGGTGTGTGTGTGTGTGTGTGTGTGTGTGTGTGTCTGTGTGGTGTGTGTGTATGTGTGGTATATATGTGTGTTTGTGTATGTGTGGTGTATATGTATGTGTGTGTGTGTTTGTGTATGTGTGTGTTTGTGTCTGTGTGTGTCTCTCCCAGCCTTGCCCACTTGGTTACGTTAAGAGCACTTATCACATAACAGTCACTTGAAATGCGTCATCCGTGTCCTGCTACTGCTTATGGGCGCTCCACTCATCAGAAACATCAACTGCTTTAGGTGGAATATCTGTCCATGGCATTTGCTAGGAGCCTAGACTCAACAAGCCTTAGAGCAAAGAAATACAAAATGGGTGCCCCCAGGCTATGAATCAGAAAGGCATGGCCTTGGGATTCCTCTGGTGTCAGGGATGAGTCCTCAGAAGCTGGCAGGGAGATCTTTGGAGAGCTCAGACCACTGGCGGGGGCTGCAGATGGCCAGGGCTGCCAGTCAGTCAGATAAGGAAATGGCGTTAAGCAGAGTCCCGAAGGCTGGCAAGATCTGGAAGCAGAGAGTGGGGAGGGGAGGCAGGCCAGCCTAGGAGGAGGGAAGACACAGGATCTGGAGGGTCTCAGTGTCCCCGAGAATGTGGTGGCTGGAATCGAGGACACATGGACTAACCTCCATTGGTCATATGTGTGGCTCCATAAAAGGGACTTGGTACCATTGTGGCTTCTTCCCCACAGAATGGGATGGGCTTAGTCTCTGGCCACAGAACGGTATTCAGGTCTGGGCATCTACATCCCAGTCAGGGACTGTCAGCATTATCTTTAGGAGGGGAGGCTCCACCAGGGAGGTGAGAATGCCAAAAGCCAGAGGGCTGGGTGAAGGAGTGCTGCGTCAAGCCTCCCATCCGACACTCTCTGAACAGCAACTCACTCAGGGAGAGCAGGGGAGTGTGGACAAGCGGGGGGAGAGACTGAGGGTCCTGGCTGCTCACAGGGTCGGGGGAGAGTGGGGTGGATGTGTGAGGACCATCTCCGAGGCACTGTGCTAATGGGATGTGAGGTCAACAGTGGCAGCATCTGCACACCGCAGGACTAGCTGGCTCTTGTTCCGAGTGAGTCTACACGCATGCTTATATGTAATTTCCCATTTCACGGCGGAGGACGCTGGGGCTCGGAAAGGATAGGCTGTCCTATTAAAGTCACAAAGGAGCCGCTGTCCAAATCCACAAGGCTGGCTTCTGTTATCTGATGAATAAAGTGCGAACAATTGGGAGAGGGGTCGGTCAAGGGCAAGGCAAGAGGAAAAATGATCCAAGGCAAGGATGAGACCTGGAGCTGGCGTCCAGCCCAAGGTAGAGTAGGGCCATTTGCCATGATGTGAGGGGCCTGGTTGGGTCATCATCTGTAGATGGAGTTAGTTTGGAGTCTTGGCTAGCCTTCATTGTCAACTGGATAGTAGCCCAGAGTCATCTGAGAGAAACCTCAGTTGAGATATTGCCTAGATCATATTGGTCTGTGTGTATGTCTGTGAGGGACTGTCTTGATTATTAATTGGTATAGGAAGGCACTGCCCACCGTGGGTGGCACCGTTCCTGGGCAGGTGGACCCAAGCTGCATAAGAAAGCTAACCATGAACCAGTGAGCCCCTTCCTCTGTGGCTTCAGCTTGAGTTCCTGTCCTGATTTCTCCTGACGGACTGTGACCTAGAAATGCGTGTCACCACCACGTTGCATTTAGTCAGTGTTTTCTCACAGCAACAGAGTGAAACTAGAATATTAGGCAACCTGGAGAGGATGGCAAATCCTACCTAACATACAAACATAACATACAGACGTTTCTTAAACATTTCAAATATTTTATGGTGGTGCCGAGAATTGAACCCAGGGCCTCACAATGCTACTAAGCACGCTATTTTTACTTAAGATATTTAAAGTACACTTGCTTGTCTGTTTCTTGGTGTAAGGCCAGAGCCTTTTCCTAGCATAGGTCTACACGCCGTGTTATCTACCTTAGAGAAACCACATGTGATGAGTCAGTACTTGTTTCTGGTTTCGATTCTTCTAATGGGGCATGAGAGCCGGGGGATGTCTGAAAAGCCTTTGGGGGCATGCACTCTTGCTGTTTGTGATTATGTTTCCCCTCACGTGTGAGTGTGGCCTTCTAAAACTGTCGGCCTAGTTTTCAGCAAGCAATTCAGTTATGCACTCGTATCTTTCGTGTGTGCCCAAGTGTGCCAAGTTCAAGGGCACATAAGCTTGTGGAGGCCCAAAGGTTGACATCTGGTGTCTTTCTCAAACACTCCACACTTTTCTTTCTCTTTTCTTATTTCTCTCTCTCTTTCTCTCTCTCTCTCTCTCTCTCTCTCTCTCTCTCTGTGTTGTATGTAGAGAGAGACAGAAACAGACAGACAGACAGACAGACAGACACACACACACACACACACACACACACACACACAGAGAGAGAGAGAGAGAGAGAGAGAGAGAGAGAGAGAGAGAGAGAGAGAGAATACATGCTGCTTCCTGTGATCTTGAATAATATCAAGACTGTAAAGACTCCTGGGATGAGCCAGTTTGAAAACTGCTGATTTATCTAATATTTAATTAAGTAGCATATTTATAATGTCCAAAGCAACTGGTATAAAGAGGCTTGGGAACAAATATAATTGAATTGTGGTGACTATAAAATTGACTAGAACATTTTGCAGAATGGCCTAAAACCAGTAGAGCCAAAGCATGTCCCCGGCTTCATCCCGGATGTTTCTTGACCTGGTAAAAAGCCTGTCACTGGAGAGACCAGATGTGAAGCCTCTGTGGTGATGGGGGTGAGAACAAGTCATGATAACACTGGCTGTCACATGCTAGGCACCAGGCCCCTTGAAAGGGCACCTGTGAGTTCCTTGCCGGACTCTCCCACAACCTTTGGGGCAGGTCCTGTCTGTACTCTGGCTCCATTATAAAGGCCAGAGAATAGACACTCAGAGGGGCCAAAGAGCACATGTCCAGGTCCCAAGGCCATGAGAAGCAGAGCTGGGCCTTGAGCTTGGGTCTGTTGGCCCAGAGACAGACCTACTCCAGCTGCTCAAATCAGAGTCTGAAGAAGGCTCCTAAGGAGGCATGTGGACCTCCTGGAGCAAGTCTGAGCCCGGAGGCCAGGTAGTTCCACAAGTAGAGCAGGCAGGCCATGGGGGTGAGGGGAGGCCAGGGGCAGCTTCAATGCCATTCACTCACAAAAGCCCAGAAACGGCCAATGGGACCCCTCTGGGCTCTAATACAGTCCTGTACCCACAGTAGTGACACAGTGGTTTCTCTCTTCCTCTTCACCCCTTCTACATCCTACTTGCCCCTAGCTACTAGGCTCTGCACATTGTGCTGCCGTGAGGGAATGACCTCTACCTCCCAGATGAGGCCATCACAGAGGCTAGGAACCCTGGGCTGCTGCAGCCAGCCCGTTGTGAAGTTAGTTTGAGACTCTTGTAGTCAGCAGTTTGGGCTACTGTGGGTTCAAATCACGGTGGAGGAATGGGGTTGAGGTTGATTTCTTCCAGGGCTGTCCTCCAGCCCACAGAGGGGCCGTTGAACCTCTTCACAGTGGCCATGGCAACTGCTTGTTTATTCCCACCTCCATATGAGATAATCTGGGGAACTCCTGCCATGGACAGCACTTTCAGCAAAATGGAATTCTGGAAATTTCCGAAGTGAGCCAGCAGTTGTTCTAAAGGCAGAGACCCAGGCAGCCTGCAAGGACTCAGCGTAGGCAAATAATGTCCTTTCCATCCTTCATCCCCTCTTGTGTGCTGCCCCCCCAAACCCCACGCCGCCATGTTCCATGCTCTCTGTCCACACAGTTCCTCATTGTACCCCAAGACCAACTTTAAGGGTTACGGCTTCTACAAGAGCTGGCTGGACTGCCACACCCCCAGACACACAGCAGTGCGGCCAAGTTTCTAGGAATGGGTGCCCGGAGAGCATGCTAAACTGGGGGCTTCTGATTGGGGTGCAGTCTAGAGGCTTTCAAAGGGGCCTCTGCAGATCTGCCTCTTTACTGACTTTTGAAAACAATTCACTTGCTCCAGTCACTAATTCCTACAATGTTTGTGCAAAAGTGTGTGGAAAAGAGGGTGGGGACCCTGGAGGTGGGGGGTCGGGTGGAGGTGGGAGGTGTGTGTAGGGGTGGTCCCCTCCCCAGCACCTTGGGATTCTGCCTCCAACTACAGGGAAGACCCGAAAGACATACCTGTGCTGCTCTCTTGTGGTCAACTCAGGCATTGCATCAGGACTAGTCTTTAAGTAACCCCACCAAGACAGGACCACTTTCAACTGTAGGGATCACCTTTGACCTGGGCCAGGAATAAAGACCAGCCACCAGCTGTGGTTCTGAAGGGACCCAGCAGGAATTGTAGATTCCTCAGTAGTGAGCCCCACATGCTACTTGCTCCCAGCAGGGGTGACAGGAAGTCCTGTAGAGCATGCCAACAGCATCCTCAGGAAAGTGAGGCTGGAGGAAGGTGCACAGATGCTGGCTTGGCCACTGTCCGCCGTTGTCTATGGATTGCTCCCCGTGCCACGGGACCGTGGGAGGAGGGAGGGCCTGTGGCGCCATGAGGTTCTACCTGCAGATTGAGCGGTGTTCTCAACCTCCTCAACTCTTTCCTACCCTCCCTTTTAAGCTTCTCCCAAACTTTCCCTCAGCTCTGGATTCTCCTCTCTCCACCCTGCAGAATGGCTGCCTAGTTCCAGGCGACTTCTTCCATACCTCTGACCTCTTAGTCTTGGCCATCAGTCTCCTCCTGAACAGGGAGAGATTCAGCAGGCCTAGGGAGTGAGACTCACCTATCCTGCCCCTTTCCCACGCTGCTTCCTCTGTTAATTCGCCATCCACCCAGCCCTAGTGTAGACACACGGGTCCAGGACTAACATCTTGGACTGGTTTCTCAGTCTGTTTTGCAGTGACCAAGTGGGGTGTCTTAGGGTTTCTATTGACGTGAAGAGACACCATGACCATGGCAACTCTTATAAAGGAAAATATCTAATCGGGGCCGGCTTACAGTTCAGGGATACAGTCCATTATCATCATGGCGGGAAACTTGGTGGCGTGCAGGCAGACGTGGTGCTGGAGAAGAAACTGAGAGTTCTACATCTGGATCCATAGGCACCAGAAAAAGACTGCCACACTAGGCTTCGCTTGAGCATATGAGACCTCAAAGCCGGCCACCAAAGTGACACACTTCCTCCAGCAAGGCCACGCCTACCGATAGTGTCACTCCCTATGGGCCAAGCATTCAAACACATGAATCTAAGGAGGCCATTCCTATCCAAGCCTCCACCGGGGGCAAACCTGTCCTTCTCTGACCAACTGCTTTTGGGTTCTTCCCTTCCATGATGCCTTGCTGTCCTTCCAGAAAGTGACATGGTTTGCTTGGCCAGACTGGGCTGTAGTGTGGTTAGCGTTCTCATCGCTGGCTCGAACACTTGACACCAACACCCCAAGGAGGTATTTACTTTGGCTGACAGACCCAGCGGTTTTAGCCCACGATGGCAGGGAGGGTGTGGCCAAGAAGAGCGGTTTGCATCACAGTGACGAGGAAGGGGAGAAAGTGAATATTATGGTCTCTCTTTCCTCTGTTTTGTTCTATTTGGGCCTCCGACTGGATTTCAGATGGCACTGCCCACCTTCAGGGCAGGTCACCCCTCTCTCCTCTCTAGACACCCCCTGACAGACACACGACACACCGGAGGGAGGCTTTATTAATCTCCTGGTTACTTCTTTGTCCATTCAGATTGACAATCAAGATTAGCCATTACAGGTGGCTTTGGGTTTGGGGTACCCCAGGGCAGAGGCACTAGAGAAGCTACACCAGTACAGATTTAGGGGCACCCACAATCCCCACAAGAGACCAAACCAAGCCAAGTCCACCCTGACCAGATCCCAGATGCTAGGATATTGGGTGAATACTGACTGAATGCTGAACATTTTTTGGAAGGTCTAGTGTGTGGTCCTGGGCTTCAGGCCTTGGGTCTGCCTAGCTGTCTGTCTAGCCATCCAGGCCCTTCACCTTCAGAGCTGCCCACCTCTCTCACACCTGCTGATGACCCTCTGGAGTAGAGGTTTCCCAGCTCAGCATCCGAAGGGAACCTGTGTAGCCTCCACTGAGAAGTGATCCATTAAGTACTTCCTCGGTAGCCTGAGTTAGGCATGTGCTAAGCTGTCTGTGGACAGGCTGTGCCCATCCCAGCATTGAGGAACACATAGATGGGTCCCCACTGTGGTCAGAATCCTCCTGTCCTCCTGCTGTCCCCACTCACTCAGCCTGTCCACCTGCCTCTCGCAGCTTGTCCCCTGCCCCCCAAATCTGCACAGCCTCCATGACATCCCATGCATTTACCTCCCAGGTTGCTAATGCCTACTGCAGGTCTATACCATTGGTTGTGATATCAAAACTATTCAAATTTAAATGACTGGGGGGGGGGGAATTATTTTTAGTTCCAAAACTATAATTTGGTCCATTTTCAAGCCTGCCTGCCTGCTATTTTATTTTCATAGAATATTGTTCTTTCAATATACTTTGTATTCCTTTTCATGCATTTAATCTTTTTAAACATCAGGTTTATAATTTGATCTGGACCATTGCTAGCAAGTGCCAGGGAACCCAATTACCCTGGTGATTGTATCTACTTACTTTCCCTATTTTGAGTGGGAAATGAGACCTTTAACTTTCAAGAACTGATATAAAAGTGGAGGGGAGATGCTGGGAGGTAGAAGGGACAGGGGAGATTGCGAGAAAGGAGAGGAACAGGCAGGGAATGTTGTAAGGAAACCCGCTGCTGTGTACGCAAACTGAAAAATAAATATTCAGTAAATAAGTAATGAAGAGGTTCTGGTTTTCCTTGAGTGCCGTTGACATTTTCCAAAGGGCATTCATGTGCTCCAGGGAAGAGCCTCTGGAGCTGGAATGAGACCCAGCCTTAGAAACAGAGTCTCTTTGGAAGTGGGAGGGATTTGCTCGCTTTGGTGGGATCTGGTTAGGATGGGTTCCACTTTGAACTAAGGGCCTCTTTTGTTCGTCTTTTGGGCAGAGCCAGGTTTGTTCCAGGCATGTCTTTTGTGTTACCTGGTTTTGCTTGGCAGAAGTAGTGTTGCTGCACCCACTCCGCCCAGGTCTTCTTGGCCTCATCTAGATCAAAGCTTCCCTTATGGACATTTAAGGTGCAGCTTACAGCTGAGGACGTGTATGTGCACGTGACATTTTCCCGACTTCTGTGGCATTGGCTTGGAAATTCTCCCATAGCTGGTACCATCACTTCTACTTTGCTTGGATGGAGCCTAGCACCCTCCCCCCCCCCCCCCCGCCCCCCCGCACACTGGGCAGGCCTTCTACCACTGAGCTACATCATCAGTCCTCTTTTGACATTGTTTTTTGTAGGTACTGTATGCGTGTGTGCGTGTTCATGTGCGTGCACGCGTATGTGGGGATGCAGGTGCACATACCTCCACACGAGTGAGGTCACAGGCTCAGGTGTTTGAACACTTGACTCCCAGCTGGAGGCGCTGTTTCAGGAGGCCGTGGAAACCTTAGGAGGTGGGGCCTTGTTGGAGGAAGTGGGTCATTGGGGGCTCTGACTTCATCAATGATTTCCTCCATTGACAGTGTGATTGGAGATAGCCGGAGATGAGCCCTAGCTTGGGAAAGTAGATCATGGAGGTATGCGGTGGAAGGGCGCTTGGTTCCTGCCCCTTCTGGTCTCCCTCTCTCTGCTTCCTGTCTTCCACGAGGGGAACTTTTTCCTCTGCCGTGGTGAACTGCTTTACCGCAGGCCCAGATGCCCAGAACCAAGTGGCCCTGGGCTGAAATCTCAAAGACCGTGAGCCAAAGTCAACCTTTCTTCCTTCAAATTATTTATCTCGGGCATTTGTCACAAAGACTAAGAGCTAACTAACTCAAATCCCTTCATTTTCGAAGGCTAGGTGAGATTTTGTTGGACATAGAATTGCAGGTTAGTCCTTCTTCTTTCAGGGTGTTATGTACGTCGTTTCTGTTGAAAAGCTGATTTCAGGGTTGTTGTTGTTGTTCCATGGAAGGGGTATATTTTCTCTGTGGCTTTTTTTTTTTTTTTTAAAAAAACAAGATCTCACTCTGCATCCCTATCTGGCCTGGAACTTGCAACATAGACATGGCTGGCATTGAACTCACAGAGATCCACCTGCTTCTGCCTCCCCAGTGCTGGGATCAAAGGCGTGCACACCATGCCCAGTTCCCTGTAGCAACTTAAAACATATCTTTATGCATTATTTTACCAGTTTAATTCTAACAAGTTATGGTTTCTTCTATATTTATCTTGCTTAGGTCATATAGTGATTTTTAATCTGTGCACTAATGTCTCCAGTTTGGGAAGACTGTCAGCTGTTAATCTTTTTATTCACTTTTTAAAAACTACTGTACAAAACACGGGCCCCCATTATGCTTTTTTATTCAGGTTTATTATTATACTCGACTCACTCATGTTCACTTGCCCCATCGCTCTCTCTTATTTCCCCCTCCCCCTGGTCCTTTTCTTCCTTCCAAAAAGTGTATGTGCAAGTATGTACATGTTTATAGTCTAGATATTGCTTATATCTAAATGTGACTTTTTTTTTTGTCTTCTGAGCCTGGCTTATTTCCAGGATTTTTCCTGCAAAGAACATACTTTTGTTCTTCTCTATGGGTGAATGAAGCTGTGCTGGATACATCCTCCACATTGTCTTTAGCTGTTCATTGTTGATGGAGACCTAGGCTGGTTCCATACCTTGGGTCTGTGAATGGTGTCCAATAAACACACATGTGCAAGTGTCTCTGTGCCATGCTGACGTTGCCGCCTTTGGACATATGCCCAGGATGCCCAGGAGTGGTATAGCAAGATCATATGGTAGTTCTATTTTTAGGTTGTTGGTTTTTTTTTTTTTTTTTTTAGGCATGTCCTTACTAATTTCTAGAGGGGCTTGAATTCATCTTCCCATGAGCAGGGTACAAATAGTCCTTCCAGCCACATCTTCACCAGCATTTGTAGAATCTTGGCCTTCCCATCCTGGGGCCTCTCACGCTCTCCAGAGCCTTCAGCAAATGCATTCGTGATCTTATCCTCGGTAGGAAGGATGTTCTCGGAAAGCTGAGTTCTCCCCAGCACCATGCGGAGACATTGGAGAATGAAGAGAGCCTATCTGACCAAGAGACACACACATCTTTAGAGCAGGCTACAGAAAGCTTGTCCCCAATTCCCATGAGAAGGTGCTCACCTGAGGGACAAAGGTAAACAGCTCCATGAGGACCAGGGTCACTCCAGTGATGAAAGGCCCCCGGAACTCTTGAGTCTCAGCCCCTCATCTCAGGGGAATTCAGACCTCACGAGCTCAGCTCCATTAGCAGAAACAAGGACACAAAGACTTTAAACCAAGGTTCCAGTGGAGGCAGTGAGGGGGCCTCAAACGGGAGGGCAGCGGAGCTGGGAAGAGCTCATCTGTGGCCAGGGTCAGAGCCTGGAATTGAGTTTTCAGGAGTGAATCTGAATAGCAAAGACAAATTGACATCATTAAGAACGGAACAGTGGCCATGCCCCCTCCCCCCGCAACAAGGACACCAGGGAACATTGCAGATGACAGGGAGAAAAGAGGACAAGAGCCAGGGCTTGGGCGACTGTGAACTGCTGTCTCCTGGTCACGGCAGGGCCATTGCGCTCACGATCACACAGCAACGGTGTTTGCCTGAACAAGACCCACACAATGTCAAGCCGTTCAAAATTCCAGCTCAGACGGCAGAGAGTCTCACAAGACCCAACTCCTAACTGAGAGTTATTGGCTGTTGATGGTTCTTGGGGACGGGGGGGGGGGGAGGGGGGGGAGAATCACTTTTTGTTAGGGGTGTGGCCTCTCTCAGTCTGTGTTCTCAGTGAGAAACACAAATTCATCTCTCTTGTGTTTGAGCCACAGTGTAGTTTGCCTCTATGTGTAGCCCAACACGACCCTCCTCTAGCAGATACAAATGTCAGTCTGCACACTGGAATATGCTTTGAGGAGAAAGTGGCCCACGATAGCCACTCTTCAGGGTTGATGGATCAAAAGGACTTGTGTAGTTGACAATAAAAACTTGAAGGCTTAGCCTGACTGTGGAGGTGCATGCCTTAATCCCAGCACTCGGGAGGCAGAGGCAGGTAGATCTCTGTGAGTTTGAGGCCAGCCTGGTCTACAGAGCAAAATCTAGGACAGGGAACCAAAACTACAAGGAGAAACCCTGTCTCAAAACAAACAAACAAACAAACAAACAAAAACAACCTTCAAAGGTTACAGTTCTGAAGCCGGACATCCATGGTATCTGTGAGATACAGGAGATGAGTCAGATACTGGGAGGAGAGGAGCTTTTAAATATTTATCAGTCCTGGAGCTCAAGCCCAGAACCTCAGCATGCTGGTCCGCACTCCACTACAGGGCTATGTTTCACATAAAGATCATCCTTGCCTCCAAGACATTAACATAAATAGAAAGGGAAATGATACACAGCCTAGGACCTACTGGGAAGTGCTACTTACACATCTCATTTTCCAGTCATTCCTGTGTGTTTGACTTAATTGATATGTCATGTCACTCATACCTCAGCATGCATATCATGCCGTATGTTATTTCAGTGACAGTAATGGTCATGTCCATCATACATTATATCATATTATATCATGTCACCATATCATGTAGTGTCATGCCCTATTATGTCAACTATTTATTTCATGTCACATTAATCATGTCATACCATGTCACATGTTAAGAATATATATCATATCTCATGCTATGGCGATCATGTCTTACCACATGTCTTACCATATTGTAGCATATCATGTCATGTTGACAGTATATCATATTAGATCACATCATTCATGAGATCATGCCATGTCATGTCATATTGTGGAAGGTCATGCTATACCATTCCACATCATGTCATATTATGTAAAAAATACCATGTATCATGTCATGTCAATCATATCATTTCTTATGTCATATCATATGCCATCATATGAACACCTCTACACACTGCTCAAACACACACACACAGACCCATAGTTAATGCAGCACAGGTCATTTTCCCTGGCCCACTCCATTAATCTCACTGCAGCTCAGTCTCCATGTTACAGGACTGTATCTAAACCAAGTTCTTTAAGTCATTCCGGATGCACAGATGCTCCACAGGCTGTGGCTATGAGACTTATTAGCTGTAGTGATCCCTCAGAGATGAGACAGCCAATACGAGAAGACCTCTGCAGCCAGCCCCAGGGCTGGAGATCTGGCTCACTCAGGAAAGTGCTGCTTGCGCGTGTGTGAGGACCTGACCGAGTTCAAGTCCCAGGGCCACAGTACACAGGCTGGGCATGGCAGCGCAAGCTTGCAGTCCCAGTGCAGACACACAGAGACAAGAGGGTCTCTATGGCTTGCTGGCCAGCCAGCGTAGCCATGAATGAGGAAAAGACCTTATCACAAAAAACAAGGTGGGCAGCTCCTGAGGAAGGACACCCAGTGTTGACCTCTGGCCTCCATGTGTTCATGTCCTGTAGCACCAATCTTAACGGGTCTTATTAATAAAATCAAATCTGGGCTGAGTATTGGGGTGAATGCTAGAAGATCAGAAAGGCAGAACAAGTCACAGCTACTTCACCTTGCCAGTTCCTTAGCTGATCCTGTTTCCTCAGACTGGATGCCTCTCAGCTGAACTGTGCTGCTCAAAAGCCTAAAAGCTTAACCAGGCTATAGTTCCTCATCCTCACGCCTTAAATATCTTTCTGCTTCCTGCCATCACTTCCTGGGATTAAAGGCATGAGTCACCATGCTTGGCTGTTTCCAGTCTGACCTTGAACACACAGAGATCCAGGCAGATCTCTGCCTCTGGAATGCTAGGATTAAAGGCGTGTGCTACCACTGCCTGACCTCTATGTTTAATATCGTGACTGTTCTGTTCTCTGACCCCAGATAAGTTTATTAGATTGCATAATATTTTGGGGACCACAATACCACCACCACAATGTCCCCCTTCTCATGCACCTGTATTCACATCTACTTGTACACATGTACCCACACTAACACACACACACACACACACACACACACACACACACACACAATCTCCTCAAATCAAAAACCCAAACCCCCACCAACCACAGCATCTTAATGTCACAGTATTAGTTGTAACTAGGTCAGTGGGTCAGGGACATGGGCAAGCTCAGCTGGGCAGTTCTCCTGGTCTTGGCTGAGTTTGTTGGCTTGTCTGCTGGTCAGTCATGGGCTGGCTGGGATGGAGGGATGTGGCGGGAATTCTGGGCTCACCCGGCTCTGCCTCATGTTGCTTGTCATCCAGGAGCAGCTGTGGCTTCTGACTTCTGCTGTGCCACGCTTAGCCAGTCACATGGAGTCAAGGGAGGGAGCAGAATGCCACCGTAAGCAAGAGGGTGATATCAGCTCATGGTCAGGGTAGGGCTCGAGGGCACTTGTTCTGTTTCTAAGACAGGATTCATGAGCTGGGAGTCATCCAGGAAGGCAGGCCAGGCAGAGCCACCAATGTCACTCAGCAGGAAGAAAAAATGGCTACTAGGATCTTTTCTTTTTGAAGAGAGGGCCCCACATATCCCAGGCTGACCTTGAACTTGCTATGCAGCCAAAGATGACCTTGTACTTCTGATCCTCCTGCCTCTACTTTCTAAGTGCTGGGCCTACAAACATACACCATCACATCCAGTTTATTCAGTGCTGGGAACAGAACACAGAGCTTTGTGCATGCGAGACGAGCATTCTACCAACTGAGCTGGACCCCCAGATCCTCATAGACTTTTAACTCCCCCAAAGACTTAAACTGTTTAGGTAACTAGGGTAAATCAATACTAACCACTCCAAGATAAACCAATTCCAACATGAAATGCTAAGCTTACCTAGTTTTTAAGTTCAAGAACCTTGTTTAGGAACAAGCAAAAAGATTCAGAAAGATCTGAAAAGAATTCCCCCTTTCTCAACAGTCACTCCCCTTTCTGACTGAGACCAGTAGATGGTAAAGGGAAGAGGATCAAACATCAGAACTCAGGAGAGCCCAGGAGCTCACTCAATAAGTCAGTGGCACAGGGATCCTCAGCAAAAGGCCTGAACACAAAAGGAGACAAGAGAATACATGAGAGATGGCAAGGCTTGGGATGCTCAAAGCAGCGCAGCTCAGAGCTTGCCAAAACCCTGGGAAGAGTGTGCCAGGCCCCATTGTCCTGCAGTGTCTGCAGTCATGAACTTCAAGAGCTGGATAGGGCTGGTGCCAGCCACCAAGCCAGAGCTCCCCTGCTCCCAGATTAGGAATTCATAAATAACTGTGGGCGTCCAAGAAAGCAAAGCATGTTCCAGGCCTAGCTGAATATGCCAAGTTCAAGTACAGACACACAGTGTAAGCAAGAGAAATAAATATGCACATCCTTGGGAATGGAGAGGATGAGGGGCCTGCACATCCTTTGGAATGGAGAGGATGAGGGCCCTGCACATCCTTGGAAATGGAGAGGATGAGGACCCTGCACATTCTTGGGAATGGAGAGGATGAGGACCCTGCACATTCTTGGGAATGGAGAGGATGAGAGGCCCTGCATATCCTTGAGAATGGAGAGGATGAGGACCCTGCACATCCCTGGGAATGGAGAGGATGAGGGGCCTGCACTGCACATCCTTGGGAATGGAGAGGATGAGGGGCCTGCACATCCTTTGGAATGGAGAGGATGAGGGCCCTGCACATCCTTGGGAATGGAGAGGATGAGGGCCCTGCACATCCTTGGGAATGGAGAGGATGAGGGCCCTGCACATCCCTGGGAATAGAGAGGATAAGGGGCCTGCACATCCCTGGGAATAGAGAGGATGAGGGCCCTGCACATCCTTGGGAATGGAGAGGATGAGGCCCTGCACATCCTTGGGAATGGAAGAGGATGAGGGCCCTTCCTCCCAGCAGGCTTCCTCTCTTGGGGGCTAGTACCATTGGGTGACTATTCTCACCACAGACAGTGTTTGGCCTTAGGGTGAGTGACTTGTCTTTGGTTATCCAGGAGTTCTGTGACCTCGGCACTGACGTCCCTTATTCCAGGAAGCCTCATTGGGGCCAGTCACCCTAGTTGAAGGTCACATAGGGAAGTGGGCATCAGGCCTCCCCTACCTCCTGTTCTAATTCCCTGAGCTGTGGGTCTGGGAGCAGAGTCACAGGACTCTGAGAACTCTGTTCGGGTGACCATGGGTCTTTGAAATCTGAGAGGGGAGGAGGAAGGAGATGGAGAAGCAGAGAGGGGGAAGGAGGAATGATCTTTCTTGCTGCCTGCAACCTTTAGTAACTCCTTGCCTTGCACTCAGTTTCCTGCGTGCCGGAGGTGGGGGCTCATGTGGCCTGAACTAGTTCGAGGTGCATGGGTAATACGACACACTGAGCTTCCCATTTGTCACGTGTGCTGGCTGGATTTTTGTCAACCTGACACAGACCTCAACGCAACTGGGAAGAGGGAATCTTAATTGAGAAAATGCTTCCATAAGATTGATATGGGAGGGCCCAGCCCACTGCGGATGGTGCCACCCCTGAGCACAGGATCCTAGCTTGTATAAGAAAGCAGGCTGAGCAATCCAGGAGGAGCAAGCCAGTAAGCAGCACTCCTCATGGCCTCTGCACCAGCTCCTGCCTCCAGGTTCCTGCCTTGATTTTCCTGGATGATGGATTGCAAGATTTAAGAACCCTTTCTTCCTAGGCTTTTTGTCATGGTGTTTTATCACAGCAACAGAAATCCTGACTAGGACACCATCTTATGCCTGTGCATAATTGGGTTAGCCTGTGGTTAAAATCAGATGCATCGTGGGAAAGGATGCGCACAGGTAGCTAAGGTGTACATAATTTAAATCTGTCAATCAAAACAGAGATCTACCGATGATACATACCTTAGTAACTAACTCTTCCTCCATCTGGACCCCATAAAAGGAAGTCCTGAAGAATAACGAATGCCACTGAGTACCACAGCTCAAGGAACCCACTGCTCAGTTGCATCATATCCAGACTGCAATGTTGCTTTGCTTCTGGATCAAGTTTCTTCACCACTTTGAAATCATATTTCTTTAATTCTTTGAATAAGGCTTCAAGAAGACAGAAACCATAGGTCCAGAAAGCAACCCCTGGTAACGGGATGAAGTCATGGTATTCATGATTCAATCACCTCTCCAAGATGGGGGCCACCTTTGGAGGCTCATAATACTGGCGAATGGGGGCTTGATTTCCAGGTCAAGTTCAGCTTGAAGAACATCGCACATTCTCTGCTTGTGGCCTAGACATTCATTCCTGCTTTAGATAGATGCCCAGGGCCCTGGTCAACAGCTGGCAGACGGCATGGCACTGTCTGTTGCCAGTACTTCAATATCGGCAGCCGACAGATATTCTGTGAGTGGGATTCTGTGAGTGACTAAGTTAGCATCATCGAAAGACACACAGCAGCTGGCCTCGCGGTCCTCTGAGGAGCCTGTGGGATCACATTCCTGTGAAAGGACCTTCACCTTTGCTGACGTGATGGCACTCACAGGAAAAGGATGCACAGCGGCTAAAAGAGCTACGTTTGCGTGAGACTCTGTTCTTGAGTTTTGAATGAAACGTTTCAGCCCTTTGTGCCTTGAGAGTGGCACTCCAAGCACCTCTGGACCCCGAGCCCCACCCCATGTCTGAGGGCCCTCACCAAGGCTCTGCTGACATGGGGCCAAGGAACAGTCTTCTGCGCCAGAGTCACAGTCTTGTTCCCATGTAACTGGGGGAGGGGCCCTGGAGACCGGCTCCTTTGTCCCTGAACTTTGACCCTCACCTTCCTGCCCCCAGGTGTGACAGACTATTCCACACATTTAACCCCTTCTGTGCAGTGATTTCGTGGACAGATGGACAGAAGAGGAAAGTTCTCCATTCAGTGAGTAGCTGGAATGGATGATACAAATTTACACAGCACATGGTTAACAACCTTGCTCCTTGAGTTGGGTTTGAAGCCTGTATCTGAGAACTCCACAAAGGTCACCTTTGCTGGAGGCTTTTTATGTCCTCCACTACGGCCAGGAGGGGGCAGGCTGGGCCTGGGAATGTACTGAAAAAGCTCCCTTTCCACCAGCTACGCGCAGTTTCCCCAATCCCCGAAGAAGTAAGGGGGGGGGGGGCTGGCATCCTCTACAGCTTCACTCTCCACCAGTTAGGGCCAGGATGCTTTCCTCCCCACCAAAGAGGGACCTCTGGAATTCTGGGCTAGGTCCCGTTTCCTGCCCTTCCTGTTCCAGGGACTGGAGTCTGTCCATTGGGGGCTCTGAGCCAGCATCTTCTGACAGGGCTGGATCCCTGCCTCCTCCCTCCCCTGCTCTTTTGAGGCCATTCTCTCAGTTCCCATGGTGAAGGTGGCTCCCACTCAGCCCTGGAACCAGCCCTCAACCCTACTCTCCCCTCCAGGCCCAACCCATGCGGGAGCAGTACAACCTTCTCGATGTACTGATGTTCCCACCTGTAAAGTGGGACTAACTGCAGAGTGTAGTGGTACCCAGCTGTGATCTCAGTGCTAGGGAAGTGGAGGCCAGAGGAGCAGACGTTCAAGGTCAGCCTGGGTAACTTACAGCATTTGAGGCGATCCTGGGTTACATGGCATTCCGTTCCACAAAGCTAAAAAAAGTGGGGAAGAGAGCAGAGGAAGCTGAGGCTGTAGTACAGTTCCCTGGGATGCATGCAGCCCCGTGTTTGATCCCGAACATAAGCCAGACAAGTGGGCACATCTGTAACTCTAGCACTAGGGGCATGGAGGCAGAATGGCCAACCTGGGCTGCAGGACAGCCTGTCACAAAAGGGTGTGTGGGTAGGGTAAGGGAGGGGCTGGGGGAAATGGCTCAGTAGTTAAGAATGCTTGCTGCTCACCCAGAGGACCTGAGTTCCATCCCCTGCATCTGCATGGGGTGGTTCATAACAGCTCCACTCCAGCTCCAGGGGATCTAACACCCCCTCCTAGCCTCTCAGGTGCCCTGCACACATGTGGCATGCATTTGTGCAGATATGCTCACATACGCCTAATTTTTTAAAAAAGGAAATGGTAAAAGGGACTAAATGAATGACTACTCTCTGTGAAGTGCTTAGAAGGTAGCATTAGCGCAGGACCTTTAGCGTGAGAGATGTTATAGGCATGGATGCCTGCAGTTTTGGGAGACTGTGGGAGTCTCTGTTTTCTCTGGCACTTGCCGCTGGGTCTCACAATGCGGTCGTAGGGTGGGGCAGCGGACGCTGGCTAACCCATCACTAGTCAGAACCAACCTGGGCCTGCCTTGCCAGCCAAAGGCCCAGGTCAGCACTGGCCCCTCCCAGGTCAGCTGGCCCTCAACCCCGGCACTTGATTCTGTGTTTCCTCCACAGAGATTCCAGACTGTGAGGCTCTTGTCCCTGTGTGCCGTGGAGAGAAGAGGATGGAGGTTTTTCTGTTGTTGCTTTTAAATGCTGAGGTTGAGTTTCAGCCCAGAGTCTGGAAAAGGAAGGAAACTTAGAAATTTGATACAGGTGGGGCTCATTCCAGAAGCCCCTAGAGGCACGCCAGGCTTCTGAGAGCTCCTGAGAACCATCAGGCCTTCTTTACTGCTCTGTAATGGGTCAGCCTGGGCACAGACCATGGACACAGCCAGGGCCTGAGTCCCAGCCAGAAGGGGCCCAGAGCATGATGGGAGGGACAGCCACCATGTCCAGACCAAGTCCTACATTGTTCTGTGTGGGTCACCAAAGCACGGGAAACCAGGCACTGGGCTCCTCGCTTCACAAGGCTCTTTTGTTGGGCCTAGTCCCTGGAGACCAGGGTTGGCCTCAAGGTTTCGTGCTGGCCCCTCCCTGCCAGGCCCACCCTAGTTCTTTCCAGTCAGAGCCTCTGGGAAGATCTCAGGTTCCCCTCGGCCTTAATGGTAGAGATCAGATCTTGGCTGGGTCTGGCCCACTTTTAAGAGAGTCTTTCTTGTGGACAGGGCCTGGGTGTGTACACCGTGCGAATTCCAACACAGCCTCTTTTGTTTCTGCCCTTCGTGCTTTGTCTGGTTTCCACTGATGGCCTTAGCCGGCTGAAATATTAGTTACATTAAGATGGCTGGACTGCCGAGGTTGAGAGGTTCTGGTCCGTCTCCTCTAGCAGACCAGGAGCAGGCCTGGGAAGGGAGATCTTTGCTCTAGGTCACCGACTGCTGCAGGACCTCCTGAGCCTACCTTTGGTGTTCCTTGCTTCCTTCTGTCCAGTTCTGGGCAGCTCCCATATGGGGTTCTGAGTTCTCTGCAAGCGGCAAAACTCTTTTAAGACCAATGGATGATATGGGAGCCAGGCAGGGCTTGGGCCTTCTGGGAAGGGAAGCAGGGGCAGCTTGAGGACCCCTTGACCTGAGTGTGGGGCAACAGGCCAGAGCACCGGCTCCTGCCACCCGCATTGAGTCATTCATCCAAAGGGAGCCCAGAACTGTCTTTGGATTAGAAAGGGAAAGGGTTCTGGGGGCTCCTGTGACAGGCTGTGAATGGAGTGACTCAGCCAGGGATTCAGAACAGACAGGGACGCTCTGGGGGTTCTCAAGAAGACAGGAACCTGTTGGCCATCTGTAAACAAACAGAGCAGGTAAAATGAAGTTTGGGGAAGTGGCATGTGATCACGGAGACCTGAGGGTTGGGTGTTGGGGGCCTTGCAGGGGGCAATGGAAGGATTGGACAGAGAGGTGTTGTAGCTTTCAGGGAGCCGTGGGGGTGTCCCAGAGTGGACAGCAGAGGGTGCTGGAGTTGGAGCTAGCTCCCTCTCTCCTGTGAACCAGCTGCGGACTCAACAGTGATCTACATCTTGCTCCTTCTTTGGATGCTCCTCCTGTCCAGCTGGTTTGCTACAGCAAGGACTAAATTTATAGTGCCCATGGGACTTGGTACTTTGAGCCATGGTCAGCTTGGACCAGCTCCATGGACCAGGCCCCCATGTGGGGATAATTACCTCCAGGTATAGATGGTCAGGAAGCCCTTGCACAGGTGTGAGCCACACAGGCAGCTCAGAGCAGCGAAGGTGAAGGTGAAGGTGGATTCCAGTCTTGGACTCATGTTTCCATGGAAACCTGCTCTTGCCGATGCACCTCTTTCACTTTTCATGCTCCTTCAGGGCTGCTGGGTTCAGGTTCCAGGCGCCCACTACATTGAAGATCCGCTTGTCCCTTGCTCCCAAACTCTGAGAACCAGAACCAGTTTCCAGAGCTCTGCAGGGCTGGCTGGGAGAAGAATGTAACTCTCTAAACATAGAATTTTCCAGATTAGGTAAGACAGGGGCCTGGGCACTTCTGTGTGAACAGAGAACAGACCTAGTACCATGCTGAGGTTGGTTAGTAAAACTGAGGATGTGGGTAGCTTGTAAGCTCCCAGGGCCTTTCCTGGAGGG
This sequence comes from Peromyscus leucopus, assembly GCF_004664715.2. Lineage (NCBI taxonomy): Eukaryota > Metazoa > Chordata > Mammalia > Rodentia > Cricetidae > Peromyscus > Peromyscus leucopus. Next base: position 72,368,709 of record NC_051063.1, read on the forward strand.
CCATTTTAATCTGGGATTGTAGGTCCACTTCACGGCCACTTTCCCGCACTTTCCTCTGTTTGGACTTGGCAGTCAAGAGGAGAGTCCCCTCATTAGTAGGCAGCTGGCTTCCCTTAACTAGCTATGGTCCAGGTGGGTGTCATTTGCCATGGTCTGAAAAAAGAGCCCTGAAGTGGAAAGCCTAGGATTCATCAAGCTCCAAAGCAGGGTAGCCCCAGCTTGGACCCCAACTAGAGCCCCTTCTCCTCAAGGCCTATTTCTCTGCCTTGAGTTGCTAAGAATGGTACCAGGGTTCCAGCTACCGATTCCCTTTAGGGCTTACTCTTTCTTCTCTGGCCCCATGTCCACCCCACTACCCAGCAGAACTGGCCTCTGTGTGTGTGTGTGTGTGTGTGTGTGTGTGTGTGTGTGTGTGTGAGGGTAGGAGGTATCCGTGTCTCTGAGACTGGGTATGGGGGCCATGAGATTGTTCTAAGCTCAGAAATCAAATGTGTGTGGCGTGTGTGGAATGCAGAAGGTTGCCTGAGGATGGGGCTGTCCTATCTGCAACTCTTTCTGGAATTAAAGAAGAGGTCTAGTTTTAGCTCAGCTTCAGGTGGCCCATACCAGCTTCTCATCAGCTCCCACCATCAATCAAAGTCACTGCAGGATGATGCTCATGCATCTTGGAGGGAGGTAGAGCACTTGCCTAGCCTACACAACAACCTAGATTCTACCCCTATCACCGCACACGCACGCATGCGTGTGCGTCATCATAGGATAAAGTGTAGATACTCCTCCCCAGCTGGGATAACCTAAGGAGCCACACATCCAGGCGGGCGGGTGCCTAGTGCCTCTGGCTGGCACCTTGGGGCTTCGTGATTATTACCCAGCCCTCACTCACCTGGACATCCCAGAAGCCAAGATCACAGGCTCCTGACTCTAATATTGTTCATTTGGAAGTGACCCCTCCTTCTAGGCCACCAATAATCCTGGTTTTCTCAGGACGGAGGGATTCACAGACAGGGAACCCCTAAGGCCGAACCCTGGGCAGTACTGGGCCAGCACGGTTGGTTACCCTTTCACACTCACTTGAGGTGGAGGTGTGAGGAAGGAAGGGCACCACTTAGAAGGCTCTGTCTGTGCCTGGGTGCTAGGAAGCGTGGCACAAGCACTCAAGAATAGGGACACTGCCAAGGGAGGGTGGCTGATCTCCACTTGTCCTCCAATGGTTTTGATGACTTTAGCCTGAAGATCTCTGGGCGCCTGTCCCCGAGGCAGCCAGGGCTGCTTTGACTGAATGATGGGCAGCAGTGGGAAGGGGAGTTTTCAAAAGGAGCAGAATTTCACACTGAATCTTAATCTGTTTCACACCGAGACTCATAAAATCCCGATATAGCCCCAGACTGTCATGTTTATAGACAGAATCAGCCACTGTGGCAGAGGCAGTGGCTTGGAGGGAGACCAGAGTTTGCAGAATAAATGCATCAGGGTGAGGCTTGCGTTAAAATAATAGAGCAGCTTCCCCCGCCAGGAGAGGCAGAGTGCTAATGCTCTCACCTGGCTCTTAACTACATGTGGGCTGAGAAATGGGAAAGACTGCAGCATCCCTGCTCTGGTCTAAGTCAGTCCATGCTCTGCACTGGACATGTCCTCTCGTGCGAGACCTAACCCTCCCGGGGGAGCTGACGTCTCTGGTAGGCATGAAGTTGGTGTGCCTATGATAGTGAGTAATGTAGGTGTTAGCTGTCAATCAGTGGATGCACTTGGGTGGATTCAGAAATGGCTGGAAGTGGTCGAGAAATAAGTGGGGCCCACTTGTCTCTTTCAAGAGTGAGTTATGGGAACTCAGGAGACAGAGAGGTTCCTGGGGATGTTCTGGGGGGTGGGGGCATTCCCACACAGGGGCTGTAAAGCATTTGGGCATTCCAGGCCTGGGCAAAGGCTGAGAGAGTGGCGAGTGGGGGTGGGGGAGAGTCATGGAGGCAGGGGGGGAGACAAGAAGGAACAGTGAACCTGTCATAAACAGGAGGCAATGCAGGTCCATGTTTCTGGCATGCAGCCAAAGGAGAGGAGTACCCTCACCCCAGAATCCCCTAGGAGTATATCTAGGTCTTTAACATCCACCACAGAAAGTCATTTTGTTCTGTTTGGTTTTTCAAGACAGGGTTTCTCTGTGTAGCTTTGAAACCTGTCCTGGAACTCTGTAGATCAGACTGGCCTCGAACTCACAGAGATCTGCCTGCCTCTGCCTGCATGCTTGGGATTAAAGGCGTGTGCCACGGCCTGGTTCCTACAGAAAATAATTTTAGGAGTAAAGTTAAGCAAAGTCACTGAGTTTATTGATTATGCAGAAAGACAAGCCACACTTGCAGAAGCCAAGTGCCTGGGTTAGGAGAGGAATGCACATAAGCGCCTCCAGTCATATACGTGAGTTGGGGGCTTTGAAGCTGCTTGGTCTGCAACTAGTTTAGCTATTAGGGAAAGTATGTGTTTGTGTTTTTCCTTTATTCTTACCAGTAGAGTTTCATTCTTGAAGAGGAAACACTTTGGGGTACACTGTACTGCTTTCCTGTGAAGCGGGAGAGCCAGAAGAAAAACAAAACAAACAACAACAACAAAAAAAACCCAAAGCCCAAAACCCCAGTGGTCAGAGGGATCTGCACTTCCACATAAGTCACAAGGAGGTGGACTTAACTGTTCAATTTCTTAACTGTTTCATTTATGGCAGTTCTTGGAAACGGAATACAATTCCTTTGCAGACAGTCTGGTCCAGCGCAACAAAAACTAGATGTCAGCCCGTGGGGGATGGGAATCCAGCCCGAAGAGTGAGGGAGGCCGCTTACCATCTTATGTCCCCCCTATTTCCTGACTGCTCTCTCACTTCAAGCCAAACATCCCCTAGTCTTGGTGGGGGTGATGAGAATAAGAAAGTCCAGACTCATAACAAAGCTCTGTCTCTAAGGACGATGACTGTTTAGGTACCTCATGGGCAGGATGAGAGTGGGTACCAGAGCAAAACCAGCCACTGCCAGCATCACAGGCTAGGGTGAGTCAGGGGTTCACTGTCCAAACAGCAGGGCTTGGGCCTGCAAAACCTCTTCCTCTTCCCATGTACCTCCCCAACATAGGCTTGCCTATGAGTTAACATAACGGTTTCTCAATTTTTTTTTTCCGAATTATGTACTTTAGAGAAGTAATTTCCAAACGTTGGTCTGTGTGGAAAACTCGAGGAACGAGTCAAGTATTCCCTGGTCTGAGGTAGGATATGGAACATAAAGGAAATGTAATGAGTTTTTCATAAGCTAAGTTTATTCAATTTAAAGAAATATCCTTTCTACCGAGATGACGCTGAGGCGATGTTTTTACTGCCTCGCTGCCTTTCTTTAAGGCAGCCCAGGTCCCCAAAGTAACTTAAACTTAAAATCTTTGCTTCCTGAGATCCTAAAGGCCAGAAACCACCATATGTATCACTGCTGAATTCCCTGACTAGAACACAAGTTAGTAACATGGGGAATGTTTTTGGTACTAATGTGGAATTTTATTTTTCATTTTTTAAAAATTTACTTTACATACCAACCACAGTTTCCCCTGCCTCTCCCTCCCCCACCTCCTTTCTACCCCCCCCCCATCCACTCCTCAGAAAGGGTAAGGCCTCACTGAGGAATTTTAATTTGAACACTACTTTCACCCTTGGGAAGACAGAAAAGACTGGACAAGAAGAGAGCAAGACTCAGGTGGACATAGGGAAGCTGTGGCATGTCCCCTCTTGAAAGACAAGAAGACCGGGAGAATCTATAATCCTTCACTTCTGCCTCCTTGACTTCATTGACAGGGAACTATGTGTTACTACAGTGGTGGGGGGCAGCAGGCTGGATGGTGCTGCTGTAAGATCAAAAGCAGTCCCATCGTCCATGGGAAGGCTTGTTTCTTTGAACTCGACCTAGAGTGGGAGTCATGTTCCTTTCCTTTGTCCTAAATATAAATGAGATCAGAAAGCTGTCCACGACACTGATGGCAGACTGCTCTGACACTTTGCTGTCACACCTCTCTGACTGTTCTCTAACCATGCTCTTCCCGCCCTGGTCAAAGGGCACAGAGGACAGGACAAATCAGGATGCCAGCCCAGAGCTTGTGCCCCTGGAGGAAGAAAATCGAAGTGGCAGGACGCTGAGGTGGGGCAGGCGTGGACAGCTCTGATTACCATGTGCACCTTGACAGCGAGGTGGAGTTGAATGGGTGACTTGACCTGAACTCCCACCCAGATCCCAGATCCCACCCCAGAGACGGCAAGGGGATTGAAGAGAGCACACACCCTGGGGACCAAGATCTCCCCTCTGGCAGGCCGTTTGGGAGCTGGTATACATGAGAGTTGTGGGTTTCTCAGATGCTTAACTCCACAGATGGAGTTATTTATAAACGTGAGAAACTTCTGTCTCACAGTTATGGAGGTGAGAAGTCCCAGGGTCAAGGCCACAGCAGACCCAGTGTCCGGTGAAGGTCTGCCTTTTGTTGCTGCATCATTATGTGGCCAAAAATAGCTCCCGTAAGCTTTTTTTTTTTTCCCTAAGGGAACTGATTCCATTCATGAGGGTGACACTCTTGTGACCCCCCTCTCTCCAGGTCCCACCTCCTAAGACTCTCACACTGGGTGATGGGTTCCAGCATGTGGATTTGAGGTGGGGAAAATGTATATATTCAGACCTCAGCAGTGTGGGTGAATGATTTAGTGGTCAAGGGGAAGCCATCAGGAAGCTGGCTGTGGAGTGAGGCCCAGAGGCCGTCAAGAGAACAGCTGGACTCAGGCCACCTTGCTTCTCTTGGAAAGAATGGGTGCCTACTCCCTGCAGCCCTGCAGAAAACTGGGGCTCTGCATTCTGGGGAGACTTGGTGGAGGAACTGTCAGCCTCAAGAGGCTGCATAGTTGGGCATGGAGGACTCATAGAAAGGTAGAGCCAGGCGGGGCGGGGCTTCACAGACCCAGCCCTTTTTCATTGGTGTACAGGACTTGGAGCGCTTCCAGGCAGGAGTATGGGGGTCCCCTCTGTAGAACAGCAATTAGTCTGAGAGTAAGATCCCCAGTTGCTGGTTGTCCCAACTTCCTTGAGGCAAAGGTCCTGAGACATTGTTCTGTAGTCACAGCAGACTTTCAGTGTTCCTCCTGACTGTGAGCAACAGCCAAAGCCCGTGGGATGCTTGGAGAGTGTGATAGGTGGATTGAGGAATGCTCCAGTGGGTGGAGGTATAGTGTAGAAAGCAAAGGCAACTAAGGAGCATCCATAAGGAATCAAGGCCAGCCCGTGGTGGCGCACAACTTTAATCCCAGCACGTGGGAGTCAGGGGCAGGCAGATCTCTGAGTTCAAGGCCAGCCTGGGCTACAGAGTGAGTTTCAGAACAGCCAGGGCTACACAGAGAAACCCTATCTCCCCCAACAACAAAACAAACAAACAAACAAAGAATTAAAGGACCTTTGAAACAGCAGCAGGGTGTATAACAAAAGAAAACTTAAACATAACAGAGGGGGCTTGGATTCAAAACCAGATAGCATCATCATAAAAAAAAAATTTGTGGAAGAATCAGAAGAAATTAGAAAAAAGGGGCAGGGAAGGCAGTCGATGAAAAAAGACTGGAAAACTAGAAGATCAAGCTAGGAAAGACAGAGTATGACAGCCACAGCCTCCAGTACGGGGTGGGGGCAGGAATGGGACCCACCTGTCCCTGGGTTGCAAAGTCTGCATATGTCTTCAGGCCTGGGGTGTCTGAGACAGAGTTCCCCAGAGCCCTTTGTGCCCAGTGTTGAGGAATCTGACTATACGGTCAGGAACAAGACTTCTAGCTGAGGACAGTGAGTGGGCACACAGTCCAATGTGCTCTGGAATTCACATTCGCCACCTCACACACTCACTTTATAGAGTGTAGGATTACTAACCTGGCCTGTGAATGACGGAGAGGAGAGGCAGATGGCAAAGGCTAGTTTTCAAAGCAGGAAGTCAAACCTGGGACACATGGCTGTTCCAAAATAGAACTTCTCAAGTTCTTATTATTTTTATACTCTTTCCCTCTTAACTTTGGAGGAATCTTTTTGTTCTTTTTATGTCTTGAATTTGTTTTTAATGAGCACTTTTTTAAAACAACAAAAAACACTGTTATTCTTCAAACATTTCTTTTTGAGTTTTCTCCTCTCTGTCTGGTTTGCATCATAAAAATGAGAGGGAGGGAGGGAGGGAGGGAGGGAGGGAGAGAGAGAGAGAGAGAGAGAGAGGGAGAGAGAGAGAGAGAGAGAGAGAAGCGGGAGAGAGGAGAGAAATGACAGAGAAAGAGAGGAGAGAGAGAAAGAGAGGAGAGAGAGAAAGAGAGGGAGAGGAGGGGGAGAATTAATTCAGAGGCTCTCTTACTGTTCTAGGACAGGGGGCAGCTAGCTGGGCTCCAGAGCCTGGGAGGGTGGATGGGGCTCCCTTCCTCCCTCAGTGGGCACTAAGGGCCTGGTGGAGGAAGCTGGGCCCAGGCTGGAGCTACTGCACTGTAGGTGCCCAGTTGGAAGTAGTCGCCAACCCCTTGCTGAGTCCAGAGAGATGGCACAGAGACAAAGCCACTTGCTTTGTGGCCGTGGTCACTGGACTTTGATCCCTGGAACCCACATATAGGTGGAAGGGGAACACTAACCTCAAAACTGTCTTCTGTTCTCCACATGTGGGCTGCAGCACGCGTGTGCACACAAAAAATAAAATCAAATTTGAAAGAGGCAATTGAGTCTAGAGAGGTGTCATGGCTTTAACGGCAGAAACTTGAGTATTTCTAAGGACCCACTCTTGGTATTTACTCAATGTATTCATCTGTTGTTAGACCCTTCGATATCAACCCCACTGCCCTTGTAGGCAGACACCAAGAGGGAAGACCCATGGAGTTCATGGGGAGGGGGTGGGGAGGACCAGGTGACAAGAAGAGGTGCTGGAGCCCTGGCTCCATGCAGAAAGCTCAGGGACCACCCCCAACAACGTCTGTGCACAGCAGACCGTGGCGTCTGGCTGCTTGGAGGGGCTTGCAATGAACTTGGCTGGAGCCCTGTCACCCAGCCTGGGCTCTGCCCACTTGCTCACTAGTTTTCTCAGGGTTCCTCATATGCAACACAATGCTGCGTTGTAGTCTGGTTTTCATTTAAGGCCCAAACAGCCCAGGATCCAGAAACCCAATATAGATCAAAAAGGCTTTTAATTTAGCAATTTCATATTTAAAAAAAAAAAAGAGTCTGGCTTCCTCCCTGGTTTTGTGTACAGCTGCCCTTCCCAGTCACCCTGCATTGTTATTGCAATCCTATCCCCCACTCTCTTGGTCTGAACTCTCAAACCAGGGTTTGCTGTGTTTTCAGAGGGTCAAGTTCTTCTGCAGAGAATGCAGGGATCTGACCTTGCCTGTGGGAGACACATATTTTAAAAAACATTTAAAAAATTACGTTTACTTAATGTGTGTGCCCACATGTGTATGCATGTACACACACACACACACACACACACACACACACACACACACACACGTTAGAGTACAGCTTGCTAGAGTAGGTTCTCTCTTTCCACCATGTGGGTCCTGGCTCTTGAACCCAGGTTGTCAGGTGTGGTGGCAGGCACCTCTAGCCACTGAGTGGTGTCATCAGCCAGAAGAGCCCTCTTTACAGAGGTTACCATCTTAGTCACCCGATTCAGTGACAACACATTTCCATTATGACTGCATGGTGCTCATCTCTTGTGAATGAATAAGGGCTTGTGGGAGGGGTTCCCTGTTAGGGCCCAGGGCCAGGAGCCCTGGGTCTCAGGAAGGCAGGAGTTAGGTCCCTACAGACAGTAAGGGTTGATCAGGAGGAAGTCTTCTAGCACAAGCCACTACTCCCCTGATCAGAGGAGTCACCAGTGACCTCCTCTCAGCTGTGCCAAGGGAACATTCATAGGCCACAGGGACTCCACTGGTTCGGCCCAAGTTACGCTCAGAAAGGAGCAAACCCAATCGAGATGACTGGTGTCTCTATCTAGTTCCCACAGAGGGTCCCTGGGCCAGACAGCACATTGGGGTTCCTCCCTGTGGCCCCTTCCACTCTCAGGAGTTCTTTCTCACGGTCCCTTCATAGTTATCTTCTTTCTGCTCACCCCTTAACCACATTTCTTTGTTCTTCTTGAGCCTGAGACAGTGACCTTGGAATTCACTGCCTTTGGCTTGCTTTGGTGACATCAGTCGTCTGTCACTGGAGTTCCCCAAGTTCTCCAAGAGCTGAGGAAGAGCCTGTCCCTCTGAAAGCCTACATTGTGGAGACAGGAGGGGGCTGTTTTCCTTTCCTCCTTTAGCCCAGTAACATCTTCCTAAGTTGTGATCGTCTGGCAGGGTCAACCCTCAGGCCTGTACCTTACATGGTGACCACTCCTGTTGACCCTTGCCATCCCGGGCCACTCTCACGGTGAGTGCAGCTCACCAGCCAGCAATGAAAGAACAGCTCTCACCCCAAAGGGAATAAGAGATGCTTCATTCTTGAGCCAAATATGAATGACCACGGCCCAGGAATATGGGGTCACGTCATCCCAAATGACATGCTCCAATGTGGAAACCGTTTCATGAAATTTTTATATTTATAGAAGAAAAGGAAATTATAAAATCAAGTTATTTAAAAAATACATTGGTAGGAATGTTATGTAGGTGGGAAAATCTGCTATGGGTCTCAAATGTTGTTCTTAGCTTTTGGTTTGTGGAAAGCTAAGTTAATACATTCTAAAAGGCTTTACCTGATAATCAAATGGTTTTAGGTCAGAAAAAGAGATGGACAATGAATTAAGGGAATTGAAGATCATCCAAGATCATTTTGGCTTTGGATCTGCAGCATTCCAACTCTCCACAACCACAGCTTTCTAATCAGAAAGTTAATTGGACTTGTAGAATCTTTCACATAGACTTGGGATATGTGTAGGGTATGTGGTGTGTGTGTGTGTGTGTGTGTGTGTGTGTGTGTGTGAGAGAGAGAGAGAGAGAGAGAGAGAGAGAGAGAGAGAGAGAGAGAGAGAGAGAGTGTTTAGTTCGCATGGGCCAGGGGTAAGCAGGGAATGGTGGCCCAGGGAAGAGATGAGAGGTCTGAACAACATAGGGTTGAATGTTCATTGAACATTTTCAACGATAATCCACCATCATTCTACCCTATGAAGACCCTGGTTCTAAGATCTACCTATCGGTCTCAGACCTCTACTTCCAGCCTCAGTTTCCCTCTAGCTGAACTCATGGTCCCATTTCTGGCTTCAACATCTGTTCTTCTCCTTTTCACACTAGGGACAAGACCTTCCTGGGTGACCTCACAGGGCAGTCATGACACAGGGTTATCAGCTCTTTCATGATCACATCCGCAGCAGGCCTGGAGGGGTGTGGAGGACTGGTGTAGGGTGAGATGGACTAGCAGGACTCCAGGCTCAACTGATCACCATTGCTGAAGAGGGAGGTGAGCAGAGTTCCAGGGAGGAGGACCATCTTCACAGGCATGGATGGGAAGGTCAGTGGTTGGACAGAACGTATCTAGGTGGCGACTGGTGGAGGAGGGGAGCGTGGCTTGTACAGCTCATCTCCTCCCTGAGAGTTTCCGCACAGTGGCTGATGGTGGAGAGACATTTTCTTCAGAGGCAAAGGCACTGGTAGAGTTCCCATGACTCTGTGAATAACACCTCACCCGTGCTTCTGTAAGCAACCTAAGGAAACCCATTGGCTCACACCCATGAAAAAACTTGAAAGTAGAAAGGGGGGAACCAGTGGAGTGGGATGGGGACAGGAGAGGATAATGGGGTGAGTGTGATCAAAATATATTATATACATATATGAAAGTGTCATAATGAAACCCATCATTGTTCTAATTAATATGCTAATGAAAACATTTAAAGAGATGGTGACAGGTACAGCCAGAGATATTGGGAGCCAGAGAGGTTGGTTGTCTTTCCGCGTTAGGTTCAGGGGTGTGAGACAGATATGCAGGTACAGATGCACGATACCATTCAAGGATGCCACAAGACTTGTGTGGACACAGCTTGAATCATTCAGCAGGATGATCGAGCTCCATATAGAAAATGAACCTTACCCCGAGGGCAGTGGGACATTTTCCAAGGATTTTAAGTTCAGTAAGGATGCCAAGGTTATAATAATGGTAGATTTAAAAAGTCAAGCTGTAGAGAAAGGGTCAGAGGAGGAAAGAGCAGAGGCAGGATTAGAGGACTCCTGGGAATCTAGGGGAAGCATGGCCAGGGCTTCTCTGAGTCAGTGCCAGACACAAAGGCAGAAAGAAGACATGTCGATGGGGTCAGGGCAGACTCTGCAGTGTTTGGAGTCTGACAGCCGTGGACCCGCCATGGCATGGAGAAAGTGTCAGCCTACGTGCCTTCCATGAAGAACGGGCTCTGAAACCAGCTTCCCTCTGCTATTGCCTAGGCTACAGACTTTCTAGGGTTTTCTTCCTCCACAGTTTGAATGATGCTTGAAAAATCATCTTACTTGTTGCTGATAAGGTGCCTTCTCTAGGGTAATTCCTCGTTTCTGTATCTCATCCACTCTGGCCTTCAATACCCAAAGAACTGGGTTTGACTCTCGCCACCCACACAGCAGCTCAGTTCTGGAGAAGCAGAAAACGTGGATGCAGGAGATGGGAAAGGGTTTGTGTCTGAAGTACCTAGGGCCATGCCTGCCTGCCGCCTGCCCTCAGCTCATCTATGGGACTAAGCCGGGCAAGGTCGTCTTGGCTCTGCAAGGCAGCATCATCAGTTTGGTAGTTCATCTCCCAAGCACCCTGCCCTCCTTGTCCTGAGCACAGTATTTCAGAAGTACACACACGCACGCACGCACGCACGCACGCACGCACGCACGCACGCACGCATGCATACTTATGTTCTTCACCATGACGTCAGAACCTAATTGAATAACAATAAATTCACAAGCTATTATTGGCTACAATTTACCAAGCAGGCCTGATTTCCCTTGATAGCTGGCTGTGGGCAGACACAGGCTCTTTGATTTCAATCTCAACTACTAATAGTAACTCTCAGATAATACATTCCACATCGTATCTTTCAGTATGTATATATGTGGGTTCATAATGGCTTCTGTGGGGTGAAAGAGACCACATCAGAGTTCAAGGGATTTAAAGAGGCCTCACTGGGGGCAGAGACAGAGAGTTGAAGCGTCATTTGCTGGCGGTTAGGTTAAGATATCAAATGGCTCCCACAGACCACAGGATAGATGTCGATGCAGATATAGCAGATGCTCAGGGGCAAAGACACTATTGGCTTGTGAGCAGCAGTGAATGGACCCTTGAACATGTATAAGGCATAGCTCTTTAAGGGATACCCTTAAGGGCCTGAAGTCACCACCCTTGTGTTTTCAGATCTCCTAAGGCAGTGTGTGGTGGGCTCTCCAGAGTTATCACTGTAGATGCGTCATCGCAGCCCCAAGCCCACGGGCATGGTCTTGGGAAGAAAAGACCACGAGCCTGGGTCTCGGGAAGAAAAGACCGCCTCTCCTGGGATTTCTGGAGGAGTCATCAAAGGGAGAAAACAGTCTTCATAGGAGAGGGAAAGGGTTACATTCCCGGCCTTGCCAGAGGCTGATGATGCACTTGAAGTTGAGGGTGAGGAGGCAGAGTGCAGCCCGGGGAGTTTCTTAAGGACACATTGAGCTCCCTTTGATGCTAGGCAATGTTTTTCACTTAACACTTTAATCATCTGGCAGAGACACAGAGGCAAACTTTCACAGAAAGAGTCCCATTGCTTGGAATAAGAGGCTGAGCTGCCCACAGCTCTGGCGAGCTGGCTTCTTTGGGACAGCCAGGGCCCCTTCTCCTGCTCTTGCTCTGTGGAGACCACGCTCTGCTCCAGGATGCCTGAGAACATCTTTTTAATGATGTGTGTGTGTGTGTGTGTGTGTGTGTGTGTGTGTGTGTGTGTGTTAATGCTGGGGATCAAACTCAGGACCCTGCATGTGCTGGGCAAGTGCCCTTCTACTGAGCCCCAGCCGAGCATCTCAGAAGAGCAGGATGTGCAGTGTCTCTCCCCTCTGGGAACAGAAGGTTAGGCTCGCAGTTGGGATTCTGCATGTTGTCCAGAGGGCAGTACAGGTTAAAGGAAATTCCACAAATTGCTCTAAGGAGCCACCCTCAGCCTTTCCCTGCCCCATCTGGAAATTCCATCCCAGGGCAAAGCGTCCACGTGGGAGCCTGGGGGAAAGGAGGAGGAGGGGGCACTTTGCTGATGTCTAGTCACTTCGGGGGCAGGGCGGGCGGGCGGGTGGGCAGGCGGGGATGGAGAGTCAACGTCCTCAGTTCCTGAAAAGGCTAGGGTCTCATACCTGCTTAAAGACCCACAGAGAAGCAAGTATGTGTCTGAGCTGGAAGTAGTGTTTTGAGTCTTCAGCTAATGGAGGTTGGTCAAATCCTGTGTAGCATTTTGAGAGCCTACAGGAGACCTCCTTTGCTGCTCCGCCAGAGGAGCAAGTGTGCACCTGTTGGCAGGTAGCATCATCCACTAAGTACCCGGTGCAGCTTTTAGCATGCTCCCACTGTTCCCAGGTAACCCCACCAACTCAGCAGGTGCATACAATTGTTCTCCTTTGGGAGACTATCTTGGTTAGGGTTACTATTGCTGTGATAAAACGTCATGACCAAAAGCAACTTGGAGAGGAAAAGGTTTATTTGGCTTCCCTTTCACTTCACTGTTGATCACTGAAGGAACTCAAGCAGGCTAGGAACCTGGAGGCAGGAGCTGATGCAGAGGCCATGGAGGATGCTGCTTACTGGCTTGCTCCTCTTGGCTTGCTCAGCCTGCTTTCTGGTAGAACCCAGGACTACCAGCCCAAGGGTGGTCCTACCCACAAAGGACTGGGCTCTCTCACATCAATGACCAATTGAGAATATGTTATAGACTTGCCTCCAGCCAGATCTTATGGAGACAAATTCTCAGCTGAGGTTCCCTCCTCTCAGATACCTCTAGCCTGTATCAAGCTGGCATAAAACTATCTAGCATAGGGACTGAGTGAACTGAGTTAGAAAGTTCCTGTCATGTAGCACCAGGGAAAGAGCTGGGTGTGTATGCTTAAGGCCTTGGCATTACCCTGTAGAGTCTGTGACATTTCAACTTTGCAAAGATCCTGTCTAGGATGCCTTCCAGGCAGAAGCAGCAGCCACTGTTTTGGACAGGAAAGACCTTCCCTACCTCAACTCTGGAAACAAGCATGGCTTTTCCTAGTGCCCGTTGAATACATCTTTTTCTCCTGGGCAGGGGGTGCTCAGCCTCCATCTGGGAAGTGGATTGGGAGGGTCCCATTCCTGCAGGCAACCATGCTGTACTTCTCCATGCAAAGTATCTCACTTCAACCTCAGCTCTGGCCCTCTGCTCATCAAGCACATTGGCCTTAGCCATTTGGCATGCTGGGACTCAATTGTACTTCCAGCAGGGCTATTTTTATGGCCCTGACTGGTCTCTTTCAGATCTAGTCTTATTGCTCTGCACATCAGCATTTGAAATGCAGCCCTTGGTTGGGCTTTCAAATGGCCACCAAGATTTGCCTCTTGCTAATCATTCATGTCCCATGAAGCAGGCAAATGCCTTCTGAGATGTTATTTGAGGCTCCAGATATTCTATTGGGCCAGTGTTGCTCTGCCAATGTTGTTTATGACCACATACTGCAATATCATGAATAGACGCGTGTGTCCAAGTGTGCAGTTTTGAAGTCTTTGTTAGAAGATGGCACTGTAGAAATAAAACCGTGACTGTCACAGCATGTGAAATGAAGACATATCAAATTTATTTAATTCATCATGTAATGAAAAACAGGTAATTCGAACAACATATACATTCTGAGATGCAGACGTGGGTTTAGATGCAGATGCAGGCAAGCAGGGGTCCTGAAGGGAACTTAGAAACGGTGAGGAGGCCAGTTGTCTCAGGTTTATTTGACCGTCTTTGGCGGGAACCATCTGCAGGGATACGTTTTCACAGTTGTAGAACCACAGACCGTGAAAGGATCAAGCTCCTACAGACTGGCTTAGTTCGCAGGGGTGCAACAGTCAGGGGAACAGGGGTTTTCTGCTAATTTTCTATTTTTTCACATTTTTCACCTGACACCTTCTCAATGACTCAGGCGTGTTTGCACAGGTAAAGCATTTGTCGGACTGTGCTTGGATACCTGAGGTGAGGCTCTGGGCAAGCAGGTGGCTGACCCCAGGCAAGGGGGTGGGAGGGGGGGGCGGGAACCAGGCTTTCGGTCCAGACTATGGTTTTAAGTTCATCTCAGTTCCTCAGAGGAAGGGGAGATGGGGAAGCAGGCAGCTGGGGGCTCTGCAGAGCAGCAGTCTGCCTCAGATCCAAACTGTCTTTCCTTTTCCCTATGAGAATTTCGCTGTGTGTCCCCCATATGCTCATGGTGAGTCAAATGAACAACAGTTCATTTAAATGACTCACTGGGGTAGGACAGATTGTGTGTCCCCAAAGATAAGGTGATCCTGACCCCAAGCACCTCAGAATATGGCCTTCTTTGAAATAAGGTGGTTGCAGATGTGATTAGTTGGAACAGGCAGCGAGAGGAGAGAGAAGGCCATGTGCCAACAGAATAGAGATTGAGGGCTGCTGCTGCCGAGGGACAGCTGGGTAACTGATGGCAAGGCACCGGGATGGAAGAGACTCCGAGGGACCCTCCCCCAGAGCCTCTGGAGGGAAGGAACACAGCCCTGCTGATACCTTGGTTTTGAACTTCTAGCCCTCAGAACTGTGAGGTAATAGATTTTAGTCCCCTAGTTGGCAACACTTTGCCACAGAGGCCCGAAGAAACTACTGTAGTTACCATGGGCACCATGGTTGTTCTGGGAAGATATCCTGTAGCTTTGAGGACCTCACTGTTATTATGAGGGAATCTTAGCTTAATCTGGCATATTGGTGGCATGTGCTATTTTTTTTCCCCTTCAAAAGTTGATTGCAGCCTTACATGCCAGAAGTTGAAAGGGAAAAAGTTATTGGCATGCATGATGGACACTCAGAACTTGGGAATGAGGGACAAGGGCAACTCACTGAAAACTCTGGTCAAACCAACACCGAGTGTGGATGGGGAAGTGATGGATAACTCTGGACAAACCCTAGCCAGGTCAGTTTCCTCAGTAGATCCCAGAATACCATTGACAGCAAGGCAGAGGCTCAGCAGACATGGGATAGTTGAAGAAGGTCCATGGGCATGCGTAGGAGAGCACATGTCAGGGTCGGTGGGACTTTAGGCTTCAGACTCAGTGTCCTGTCTTTGTAGAAGGTGGATCTGGCCCTCCCAGAGCAAGCTGGGAGCAGACAGCATGGGAGGATTTGGGATCCACTGTGGAACCTTAATCACCAGGCCATGTGGTAGAGTCTAGTGGTACTCCTAAGGTATCTCAGTGACCAGGTGGTGCCACCAGAATCTCATCTTGAGTCTGTAAGCTTCATGTCTACACCTATGTCCCTTCAGCCAGCCTTGCCAATGTGGAAGAAAAGAGAATGCTGATCCCTTGCCCATGGTCTCTTAGAGCCCTCATGGTTCACCAGCTACATGACCCTTGGATGTGGGCCAGCTTCCCAGGTGGCACTGAGCAGGCACACTTGGAGCACCAAGGCTTAGGAACAGGGGGGATTCACTGGACATCTTACTGCATTGGACTTGTGTGTTTACCTGCATCTTGTACGTTGAGTTACATACATGTCTGCCTGTCTGTACTTGATGGAGTCCTAGCCAGGCTGATTCTCCTGTGATGGAGCCTGCCCGACCCTTACTTCTGATCCAGGTGCCACACTGCACACATTGCATGATGAATCTCCCACAACGCTGGATATTGGCGTACGCGTCTTTCCCACCCCTTCATTGGTGGGCATGCCTTTCCCATCCCTTCTAGGTACCTGGAAGATGAGGACACTGAGGCTGAGACAGCTCCATACTGGTCCAGGGCCACCACTTCAAAATAAGTTGCAGGGATGCAATTGGAACCCAGGTCTGCATGACTCTGAAGCTGGGCTCCTTCAATACCACTTTGCTGAAAACACACACTTTTACCTAGAAGACTGAAACCCACCAGGGCCCCTAGAGAGGCACCTTTGTACCCATCTGCCCTTTGTCTGTTGGACAGTGTCCTAGGCTGCCTTTTTTTGGTTTTGCTTAACTATGCTAAATGTGTTTCTAACCTTTTCCAAGCAGACCCAGGTAGAAAACATTACCATGGCAACCCTTGCTACAGCTTCAGGAAAAAATGATATCTTGGATCCCAACACTGAGTGCTCTGTGGGTCTGAGGGACAGGTTTAATTGGCACTGTTCCTGGTTGGCTCAGTGGATACCCTTCTTGGCTTTGTATCCCTGACATGGTATCCAGGAGACTGGGAAACATGATGTGTTTGCTGCTGAAGCACAGAGGTGCCTGGCTGTGCCCTTGGCATGGACTCCTTTGTCTGATCGGGGGGTGGCTTGACATGCCTGGAACTCTGGCAGGGCTATAAGAGCATCTGGGCTGAGGTCCACCTGTGTCCTTGGATTACCTGTGTCCCTCAGGGAGGGTCAACTGGACTTCAGGCCACTTGCATCCTCAGATGAGGACCGTCTATTGCTTCCACCACACATTCCATATGGAGAACCTACTGCCCCTGAGCAACTGGAGAATATAGAGCAGCTTCAGCTTTCTGGGTGGTTATGGCAGGTGTGGCTACCTACCTCCTGTCCTTCCTTGCTGAAGGTATCACTGGTGTGTACTTTCCTTCTCAGGGTCCCTTGCAGCTCCAGGTGGTCCCATGATGCACTGGCCAATGGGAGGGAGGGATATCTTGGGACAATTTCGGAGGAAATTGTCCCTTTCCTTTAAGCAGGAAGATCCACTTTTCACCCTTGTGAGGGAGCCCATGTGTTCCTTGGGGCATCTTCTGACAGAGAGCATAGATGATGCTGATGTAGGCTGATGTGGCAGGGTTGCCCAAGCCTCAGAGCTTGTGCCCCTCTATACCCCTTGTTGTGTGACATCTGGGGTCCCCGGGGCCCCCTGTTGCTCAAGGCCCTTGTTGCACAGGGTGTGATACCCGGCAACAATTTGGTTCACCTGGAAATTCTTGAGAACTGCAGGCTCAGCCCTCTGCCCTGCAGACGCATTCCTCTTAACAAGATTCCCTGGGTGATGGGTAGGAAAGAAGTGCTGGCCGTTGAAAGAGAGGAGAGAGAGGAAAAACAGACAGACAGAGGCAGAGAGACAGAGAGAGGGAGGAAGATGGAGAGAGACAGAGACACAGAGGTAGATAGAGGTTAGAGAGAGAGACAGAGAGACAGAGACACAGAAACTGATGAGATATAAACACAGAGAGACGGAGAAACAGAGACACAGAGAAACAGACACTGATGAGATAGAGATACACAAACAGAGCCATGGAGAAACAGTGAAACAGAGAGACAAAGAAAAAGTCAGATGCTTGGATTTCCCTGGGAAGAGGAAATAGAAGAGATCTCCTAGGTGTGAGGGGGTGGGGGTGGGGATACAGGGATCAGATTGGGTGCATCGGGGGCAGGATGGACTGGGATAGTAATGAAAGAGGTACCTTGAGAGGGGGCTGCTGTGGGATGTCTTTCTGTACACCGTGAATATGTGTTGCTCTGATTGACTGATAAAGCTGCATTGGCCTATGGCAGGGCAGAATAAGCTTAGGCAGTACATTCAAACTGAAGATGAAATGAAGAAGGGTGGAGTCAGAGGAGACGTCATCCTGCTGCCCAAGGAGCAACAAGATGCCTGCAGACCAGTAATGCCGTGGCCACGGCCATGTGGCAACATATATTAACAGAAATGGCTTGAGTTAAGTTATAAGAGCTAGCTAGCAAGAAGCCTGACTCATGGGCCATACAATTTGTGAGTAATATAAGCCTCTGTGTGTTTACTTGGGACCAAGTGACTGCTGGATGTGGGTAGGAGAGATTCATCCAGACCACAGAGCTAGGCAGGACCAGAGAAACTTCTGGCTACAGGGGGCATTTGGGGGTTAGGGAGAAATTTGGTGCCAGGGCAACTCCCAGGAATCCACAGGGATGACTCCTAGCAATTAGTGGAGAGGGTGCCTGAATTGACCATCTACTGTAATCAGATTGGTGACTACCCTAATTGTCATCAGAGAACCTTCATACAGTAACTGATGGAAGCAGATGCAGAGATCCACAGCCAAGCATTGGACCAGCAGTGAGAGTCCTGCTGAAGAGAGAGAAGAAGGAATATATGAGCCAGGGAGTCGGGTGTGTGTGTGTGTGTGTGTGTGTGTGTGTGTGTGTGTGTGTGGTGTTGTCAAGGGTTCAAGGTCATGACGAGGGAACCCACAGAGATAAGCTTGAGCTGGCTTTTGGAAAGTTATCCCTCATGCTGGGCTATCTCACATAGCCTTAATGCAGGGGGAAGAGCTCAGTCCTGCTTCAACTTGATATGCCGTGCTTTGTTGACACCCATGAGAGGCCTGTCCCTTTCTGAATGGAAACAGAGATGGAGGAGGAGTGGATGGGGGGGGAGGGGATAGAAGGGAGGTGGGGGAAGGGAATGAGAAGAGAGGGGAGAGGGGAAACTGTGGTCAATATGTAAAATAAATGAAAAAAATTAATAAAAAAAGAAAAATTAAAAAAATAAGGTCGTACCATGAGTAAAATTAATATTTTTAAAAGAAGAATTAAAAAGAAAGAAAGAAAGAAAAACTCAGAGGCAGATATACACACAGACAGAGAGAGGGAGAGGACTGGGGTGGGGTGAGGGGAGGCCCCACTGCAGGCTAGGGGCTGAGATCCTAGCCGGTCCCCACTCAGTCTGCAGGGTGTAGGGCACACAGACATCAGGGTCCTGGCTCCTTGGATGGGTCTTTCCTCATCTTTTCCTAACACTGGCCTTGATGCTCAGGAAGATCAAAAATTGTCCTTGAAAAAGAAAACCTGGGCCTGAGGCTCTTTCTTTCAGAAACCCTGTTTCCTTCCCAGGCAAGCAGTCGGGATGATGGGAGGGGACAGACAAAGTTCCAGCTCCATGGAGTCCCCAGGAGGCAGCTGAAAAGGAATTCCATCTCAGTCAAGGAGACTTGGTTCCGGAAGTGAGTGAAAGGTTCCCATTTCACGGGAAAGAGTCTCTCTCCACAACCCCATTTTAAGTTTTAGTGGCTTCCTCCCCTGTGTACAACAAAGAGGTTTGGGGGTTGGGAACTTCAGAGTTGTGGTACTCTAAGAAATTCCTCCATTCTGCTACAAAAAGGCACCTGGCTGACGTAGAAAGTTCACCCCTTCCCCTAACCTGGAAACCAGCCAAGCTTCAAGGGGACTAACAGCTTTCTTGAGATCTTTGAGCTGCTAGGTGGTGGGCTCAGGACTAGAACTCGAGTCTAGATTCCTTTCTTTCCCTGTTTTTCTGCCCCCATCAAAGTAGGGTGGCTTGGCTGCCTCTACTTTGTTAGGAAATATCTAGAGAGATGGAGTGCAAATGTCCCCGCCCGGCCTCCATTCCAGCCCAGTTTTTTCATCTGATTGAGACGAGACTAACAAAAACAGGTGTCTTCGTCCCTGCTGTGGGATGGTCTGTATGTCAAATGCTCTGATTGGTCAATAAATAAAACACTAATTGGCCAGTGGCTAGGCAGGAAGTATAGGCAGGACTAACAGAGAGGAGAAAAGAGGGAACAGGAAGACAGAGGGAGTCACTGCTAGCTGCTGCCATGACAAACAGCATGTGAAAATGCTGGTAAGCCATGAGCCACATGGCAAGGTATAGATTTATAGAAATGGATTAATTTGCCGGGCGGTGGTGGCGCACGCCTTTAATCCCAGCACTCGGGAGGCAGAGACAGGCGGATCTCTGTGAGTTCAAGGCCAGCCTGGGCTACCAAGTGAGCTCCAGGAAAGGCGCAAAGCTACACAGAGAAACCCTGTCTCGAAAAACCAAAAAAAAAAAAAAAAAAAAAGAAATGGATTAATTATTTAAGCTATAAGAACAGTTAGCAAGAAGCCTGCCACGGCCATACAGTTTGTAAGCAATATAAGTCTCTGTGTTTACTTGGTTGGGTCTGAGCGGCTGTGGGACTGGCAGGTGACAGAGATTTGTCCTGACTGTGGGCAAGGCAGGAAAACTCTAGCTACACATCCCTCCACTCTCCAGCTGTCTAGGGAGCAGCCTTGAGTGCTGGGTCCTCACTGCAGAGTGATGTGAAGGTCTGGGAAGGGATGAAGCCCTAGGAAAGGGAACTGATTGCTACCACAGAAGAGGAGAAGGCCTTGGCTAGGCCAGAGGGTACAACCAGAGATAAGGAGGGTGTAGCAGAACCAAAGATCAGGAAAAGGGATGTGGAAGGCATTTAGGGTGCTGTTAGCTTTGAGAGTTGAGAAGACTAGACAATGTTTCAAAGAGTGTGTGATACCACTTTCCCTTGAAACAAAACTTTCAGTGGGGACCTTGGTTCCTTCTTAAGGCATATGAGAGTCAGAGAGCTTCTAGCATTAGAGCCGTGTGATACCCCCTCCCTGCCATTGATACATGGATTCGGTGCATGCTGAGATGGGGCTCCAGTGGCCACTTTGACTTGGGAGACATGCAAAATTTGGGTAGAAACATTTCTGTGTGACCATTGCCAAAGGCAACAGGACCTCTGACCCATACAGACCCACCCACACTTCCAGAAGCTGGCCTGCAGCCTTAGGAGCGGCAGACACTATGGGATCTTCTGAGCAATCATTAAGCTCCTGCCATCTGCCCAAACAATTTTGAGGAGTGAATGGTTTACCACATTGTCCTTATAGGTCTTAGTGTCTACGGCCCTGGGAAGTTGGTATATAGTCTTCAAGACCCAGTTCCCCCATCTGTGAAACCAGAATGATAGCACAACTGCACAGAGTTATTTGGGGAATTCAATTAAAATCTTAATTGAATGTCAACGCCCTGGTAAAATTTTGATGATGATGGTTGCCATAGTTTGGTTTTCTGTGGCTGTGATAAAACACTGACCAAAAGCAACCTGGAGGAGGAAGAAGTTTATTTGGCTTACAGATCATAGTCCATCCTTGTCTTAGTTTGGGTTTCTATTATTGTGAAGAGACACCATGACCACAGCAACTCTTACAAAGAAAATATTTAATTGGAGTGGCTCCCTTACAGTTCAGAGGTTCAGTCCATTATCATCATGGTGGGGAGCATGGTGACATGCAGGCAGATGAGGTGCTGGAATAGTAGCTGAGAGTCCTACACCATGCAGGGAACACTAAGTAGACTGAGACACAGGGTGGTATAGGAAACCTCAAAGCCTGCCCCCCACAGTGACACACTTCCTCCAACGAGGCCATACCCACTTCAACAAAGCCACACCTCCTAATAGTACCACTCCCTGTGAGATTATGGGGGCCCATAACATTCAAACTGCCACAATCATTGAGAGAAGCCACGCAGAAGCAGAAACCATGGAGGGATGCTGCTTACTGGCTCTCTTCGAGGCTCACACTGAACTACCTGTTTTATACTGCCCATGTTCACCTGTCCAATGGCGACACTGCTCACAGTGGGCTGGGCCCGCCCCCTTCCACCAACAGTAAACAAGCGCCCCACAGACCAAGCTGATGGATGCAATTCCTCAGAAGATTCCCTCTTCCCAGGTGTCAAGTTGACAAAAACTAACCGACATGGTGGTGATGATGATGTGGTGAAAACAGTGATGGTGATGACGGTGATGGTGGTGACGGTGATGGTGATGACGGTGATGGTGGTGACGGTGATGGTGGTGACGGTGATGGTGGTGACGGTGATGGTGGTGACGGTGATGGTGATGGTGGTGATGGTGATGGTGGTGACGGTGATGGTGGTGACAGTGATGGTGATGGTGGTGACGGTGATGGTGGTGACGGTGATGGTGGTGACGGTGATGGTGATGGTGGTGATGGTGGTGACGGTGATGGTGGTGACGGTGATGGTGATGGTGGTGATGGTGATGGTGATGACGGTGATGGTGGTGACAGTGATGGTGATAGTGGTGATGGTGGTGACGGTGATGGTGGTGACGGTGATGGTGGTGACGGTGATGGTGATGGTGGTGATGGTGGTGTGAGAGCTCATGTTGCCAACTTGAGGGGATCTAGAATGATCTAGGAAACGCCCCTCTGGATTATGCCTGTGGGAACATTTCTAGAAAACATCATCTGAAATGTCTGAACTGTGGGCAGCCTCATTCCATGGGATGGGGTCCCAGACTGAAGAAAAGGGAGACAGCGAGCTGAGCCCCGACTTCCGTCTCTCTCCGCTTCCTGACTACACATACAGTGTGATCAGCCGCCTCAAGCTCCTGCAGCCATGCCTTCTCTGCGGTGAGGACTGTGTCCTCGAACTGCGAGCTAAGAACAAACTTTCTCCCTTAAGTTGCTTTTGTGAGGACAGTGCATCACAGCAACAGGAAGAGGAACTAACAAACAAACAAACAAAGCATGATGGTGATGACATTGACGCCTGTGTCTCTGGCTGGATCTTTGTTCAGAGTTCTTCTCGATGCCATCCTTCCTTTTGGCTTTTTATTCTCCCGCCTTTCACCTTTGTATTTCACCCATCAATCTCCTAAGTGTCTGATATCCACCCTGGGGGCACTTACCAAAAGCAAGCAGGGGCGGGGGCTAGAAGAAGGAAGCTGTGGAGGCCTTCCCTAGTGGGTTCTTCTCCAGCTTCTGGGCCATTCTGAGCAGGCTTTATATGAGCAGCTTCATAACTTCTAGGTGGTGTGTGAGAGACAATTGCTGCCTGTCACATCCAAAGGAAATTCCAATTCCTCAAACTCCAAAAGGCAGTCCATATGTCCAGAAATGAGCTCAAGCTGCGCTATAGAGGGATTTCTGGTAGTTAGAAAAAAGCCAGCGTTCCTCAGGAACTTGTGAAACTGGTTCCCATCTGCCAAAAGGAGGCATTTCCCTTACCCCTGGCAGAAGGGACAAATGCCTACCTGTGGCGCCTATCGACGTATCGAAGCCCATGCTGGCCTTCAGCTTCTCTCACTCTCTACTCATAAGTACTTGTGTATTTCAAAGTCCACACTAGCCTTCTGTCCCCTGTCCCTGCAGCTGCTCATCCTTATAACCCAGCTACTCTTGCTGGTCTGTCCCCTGCTCTGCTCTCTGTCCGCCCCACCCCCATGCTCTTCTGCTCTCTCCTCTCTCACAGGTTACTCTGGCCATATCCAATCTGTTTCTCTTTTTTCTTCTCTGGACAGATGCCTCTAGATACGTTCTCTCTTTTATTCACAATAAAAACCTTCCCTAAGAATAGAGTGGTTGTGTTGGCAATTTCTTTACTGTGTCCTCTCTCGTCCGCTGTCCATTCTCTTGCCCTGTGATGAGCATGCATGGGCAGTGCCTCATGGTCTTTGGGTCTCCAGGCAGCCCCTCTTGGGAGGACTGTCCTAGGTTGGCCCCTCAATCCATTCTTCCCAGTTCCAGGAAGCTGCTTCCTCTGGAGTCCCCTCTGGCCCTATGGAAATATTTTCAGCTCAAGGTATTATTTATTTAAAAGGTGATTTCCCTGCCATGAGTCATATTTTTAGTTGGGTATTGTCTTTTTTATGAGTTGTGGTACCTTTTTTTTTTAATCCCTTTCGAATTCTGTAGTATTAATTGTTAATAGTTAACAGGACTGAATGTACCCCATTGTCTCACACCATGCACCTCCCCGCCTTGTAGGGAAGGAGATGTGGGGGGGGGGATGAATGTGGAGGGGTGAGATGGTGGTGGGGGGTGACACACCAGTTAAGTCACTTGCTTAATGAGTGATACAGCGGGGGTGAAGGTAGAAGTATGCCGCCGAGCAGGACCGAGTGCTGCTGTCTAGATTTCCAAGTCTGACAGATTTGCCTCAGGACAGCCTTGATGCTGCTTCTAGTTGAGAGTGTCACTGCATGACAGTATGAGAAGGCTGAGGGCGGGTGTGTGTGTGTGTGTGTGTGTGTGTGTGTGTGTGTGTGTGTGATGTGGGACCAAGCGGGGCACAAAGCAAACTTCCTCGGTCACCTGCCAAGAGTATAGACAGTTGTCTAGTTGCAGAGCTTCTATGAGGCCAGGTCTAAGCAAGAGATGACACATGGCCACACCAGAGAGAGTGGCCGCAGCCTCCACCTCCACATGGGAGGGGCAGGCAGGGAGGAAGAGCTTCCCATAGCAAAGCCTGCTTTTGGTACCCCCGAGAGTTTAGCTGGCAGCAGGCTTGCTGTTGGCATCCTGTTTGCAGGATGAAAGTCTTTACTTGGGGTTTGAAGAGCTTTATAGTGTCTTCCCAAATCCACGTCCACCAGGAGTTGAGACTTTATTTGGAAATAGAACCTTTGTAAATGTAATCAAATTCTGAGGTCAAGCTGGGTTAGTTGACATTAAATTCCACGTGACTAGTATCTTGTAGAAGGAAATGTGGGTTTTCCCAAGTGGCTGACCTCAGTCTCAGGCCTTTCCAGAAGTTCCACAGATACTCTAGGGGTCCAGACTCCGGTCTTCACTGTGGTGTTAGATTACTGTGGGCTATGGCCCCTAGACAAACAGACTCAGCAGGCAGGACATTCCAAGAGCTTAGAGAACATCCCTTTGTGAGTCATGGCAAAGGCTAGACCTCTTCTCATCCATCACCCATCCATCCATCCATCCATCCATCCATCCATCCATCCATCCATCCATCCATCCATATCAACACCTTCATCTACATGCAAATCTTACAGAGCAGGAATGAACTTCCAAACATGAGGTTGTCCTCATCACCTCCCTTTTTGATTCTGAAGTTCTCAAACTTCCCTATTCCCTTTTGAGGGAGGTCTTTTCCTTTGGTGGGGGTTAGTCCTTCCCTGTTCTCAGGACCTTCCATGCCAAGGAGCCTTACTCATTCATACTCTCTGTTAGAGTTGCCTGTGGTCAAGCTGTCTCCAAGGATCCAGCTAGACACAGAGCCTGGACCATTGACAAGAACTTCAGACAAATCCAAAGAGGGTGAGCTCCCTGCTTGAGTACTGTTGCATTGTGGAGATGAAAGAGACATCAGCTTACTCCCCAACTCTGGAGGGTGCCCAGACAGCTTCATTGTGGAAGGGCTATGATAGTCGAACATTCAGCTAATTAAAATGAATGTCAGGAAATGCCTTTGTGAATTGTTTTTGGAGCATTTTTAAGACTCCTTGGATCCACACACTGGTTTTTTTTTTCTTTCTTCTAATCCAGCTTTTACCATAACCAGGAAATTAAAAGCACATGGCAATTCTTTGGCTTGTTTTGAAGTTTCAAATCCAGACTCCCTAATGCGGGTCTGAGGCTCAACCTGGAGTCTCATTCCAGCCTTCCACCCTCTATACTTTGCAGCTCCTGACTCAGTGGATGCAAGGCTGCTTCAAGACAGTACAGGAACTGCCCAAGAACCCCGGACCCCGTGGAGGCACCAATACTCCTCCTGGTCTCTGCTCAGTCTTGTCGCCAGCAGGAGAGGGCTGCGGGTCTTTGGGATGTTTCAAGCTTAAGATAAGTGAAGCAGAGCCACAGATGGTAGAGACAGGTGACCAAGGAGTCTCTGTTGTTTAGTTAGTACCTCAAGTTCAGACATTCCTGCAGGGCAAACCCAAGGCCTCCAAGCACAGTTTGAAAGCAGGCCTGGGATGGAGGTGAGGGAGATTAGGGAAGGCCCTTGCCCCCAGGACCCCTGTGTGCATGCAGGCAAAAACAAAGCCGTGGACATTTCAGTGGTAAGTCTGCCTTTTCTTCAGGCTTCACTGGGTGATTGGTGGAGGCCCCATGATGGCAACTGTGTGGAAGACAACCCTGGTCCACTGGACTCGCCTTGTGTATTGCTGATGGATGGGATGGGAGGAGGAGTGTCCAGGGGGTGTTTGCCACATCTGTTCTTGCAGACATTCTGGGCAAACCAAGGGGGCCAGGCCTAAAGGAGTGGGACCTGGTGGTTAGGCTGTGTGTCCCCAGACTTCCCAGTCCTATCTGGTGATAGCTGATAGGGTCTTTGGTTGTGACAGGGAGCTGGTTGGGGCAGAGGGTTCACATGTACACTTCCCCTCCCCCGGCAAGGGCTGTGGTCCTCTGGGCTGGAGTAAAGCAGGTGGGCTTTTAAGAACACTGACTCCCTTACTCATACTTAATGTCCTGAAGACCCCTCCTGTGGGCTTTTTTAGATTGCTTTCTATGCTGGCTTCCAAGTAAGTCTGGCTGGCTTGCATTCTCAGCCATGGTATACCTGACACTTCTTGCTCCATCCGCAATATCCCCTTCTCCTCTCTTCTGATAAGCCAAGGTGTCTTCTGCTTTAAGCCTTCTGGTTTATTCTTGGGGTTTTGCTTAGCCTCCTATTAAGCGGGGGGGGGGGGGGGGGGGGAGGTAGCTGCAGTCTCTCTGCAGGGATAACCCCAGCTCCATGCAGGGTACATGTAGCTACCCTGGTTCCTCTGAGGTGACTCCCGCCCCTACATCTCAGTTACTGCTGTTGTATCACAAGGTACCCCAAATCCCATAGCATAAAACAGCCACCGCCCATGCTCGAAGGCCTGTGGATGGGGAGTCTGGACAGAAGTCAGTGGGGTTAGCTGGCTCCTGCATTCTGGTGTCTGAGAAGACACAAAGTCTAGGAATGATGTTCTGACTGTGGTTTGGTGTTGGCTGAGGGATTCTTTGTTGGTGTCTGGTACCTGAGGCTGACTGTGGCCTGGGTCACATGAGTACTTACATGTGGCAACTCCAGTGGCGGCTCCAGCTTCCTCACAGCACGATGGCCTGCTTTAAGGAGGGTATTTCCTAATGAAGCATGGTTGCGTTTTCTGGCTACCTGCTAGTTGTTGTGGTCACAGGATCAAGACATTGCCACCTGATGAAGCAGTATCAAAGCCATGCATGTAATCAGTAGAACATGTGGTGACATATGGATTACTTTTGGCAGTATTGGGATTGAACCTAGGTCTTCGTGCAAACACTCTGATCATTGAACTACAACCCCAGCCCTCCAAGTGTATTTTAAACATTCTTTTTTTTTTTTTTTTTTTTTTTTTTTTTTTTTTGTGGAGATTCAGTTCACATGGACTAAAATTGGAGCACATAACATACACTGGATCTGGAAGATACTGTCCCTGCTCTAATGTCTACTCTTTCTCTCTCATTTTGTTTTTCAAGGCGGGGTTTCCCTGTGTATCCCTGGCGGTCCTGGAACTAGCTCTGTAGACCAGGCTGGCTCAGACTCAGAGATCTGCCTGCCTCTGCCCCCTGAGTGCTGGGATTAAAGGCGTGCACCACCACCGCCACCACCTACCTGCTCTGACTGTCTAGTGAGGTCAGGAACCAGAGATCGTGACTGGCCAATCTAAGTTTCCTGAGTCTCTGGAGTTAGTCAAATCTCTCATGACCCCCTTGTCCTATAGCCAGAATAACCCTTGCAGGGCAGATGGCGGATGTGCACGTGACCCTAGGAGGCTCGGTAGATGTTCTTGGAGTAGTGCCGTACCATCACCCATGCGGGACCTCTGTGTTTGCTTAAGTTCTAAACAAGATGAGACAAAGATGTTTGGGAGGGAACTGGAGACATAGGGTCAGAGGTCTCCAATAAACAGTGCTAGATGTCACTGCATAGGGATGTCCAGGGCAGTGGGGGGGAGGGGGCCAGAAAGAAGAACCCCATCAAGAGGGACTCTTTGGAGGAGTCATTGGCAACAGTCAGCTGAGGAAAAGGAGTGGGGTTGGAGGGAACAGCCTGCAAGTGGCCCCTGAACACTGGGTCATCATTCCTGTCCTTCGGTGCCCCTTGGGATGGTGATTTGGGTTGGCTGGTGACTTGCTCTGTCTAGTGGAATGTGATGACTTGGTCCTGGTTCTGCCTGGCTTTCCCTCTGGTTCCTCTGTGACCCACAGTGAGAGGAGCTTGCCTTGCACAGCTTCCCCCAAGGGGATGAGGCTCAGGTGTGGGGTATGTTTTGGATGAAATGTCCCCAGGAGACTCATGGTCTACGGGCTTGTGCAGCAGCTGGTGGTTGTTTGGGGAAGCCGTGGATACCTTAGGAAGTGGGACCTAGGAGAAGGAAGTAGGTCTGTAGGGATGGACTTTTGAAGATCATCGCCCAGCACGCAATTCCAGCTACCCCCTGTTTCCTTGTGAGAAGGAAGTCCTTGCTACCCACGCCTACCACTACGGACTATGCCATGTGTTCCCCACCAAGACGGGCTGCAATCCTCAGAACAGGGAGCCAAAGTAAAGCTTCTCCTCCCATGAGTTATTTTTACCAGACATTTGTCACAGTGACAAGAAAACAGTCAACGCCACTATGCATGCATCCCCAGAGGCTTTCTGCTTCTGAGACCCTGATAGATTTTTAAATATCACACGCATACCTATCTTACTGGGGTTTCATTGGGAACCAATGAAAATGGGGTGTTTTGCTTATCATTTAGATCTGTGGGGTCGAATTTCTACTGCGAAGTTATTAGAGTGTGTTATGGTTGAGTCTGGAACCTCCGTGGCTGTTTACTGACCCACCCTCTAGTTTCTAGCTACAGTCTTGATAGATACTTGTTGAATAAATGAATGCATGGCTCCTGTGTGGGGGAGAACTAGACAGGTAACCAGAGGGGGCCAACCCTGAGTGTGTGGGGGTAGGGTGAGGAAGCCAGTGTGTGGGAATGTTGCACCCTGCCTCGTGGAGATGGAGGTGACAGTTTCCACTGGGTGTTTGTGACTTTCCAGTATTTTGGCACAGCGTAAGATTTCCAAGAGGGTGTTGACGAGTTAGAGTGTGTTTGGAATTTATGCCTTGAGATTCTGTACACTCTATTATGTGGGACTGTTGTGGAAGTGCTTTCTCTCTCTCTTTCTCTCTCTCTCTCCTTACATACTAATTAGCAATCAAGCTGCTGATGTGTTCTGCAGATTTAGTGAAGGCTGACGAAGATGACCTTTGATTCATTGGAAAACAAAATTAGTAAGTGTGTACAATTCTTTCTAATAATCTCCACTTCTTAATGAGGCCTGGAACTCTGCCAGGGAGCTAAGCAGGCGTTCAAGCCTGCCTTCTTGGGCTTAAAAAAAAGTGATGCTGATTTTCATCGGTAGAGATTGCACCTAACTGAGAAAGAAAAATAACTATGGGGCTGTTCCCTCAAGCCCCTTGCTGTTAGAACCTTATGTGTGAAATTGCAGAAAAAAAAGCACCTAGTTTTAATTACAATCTGTGGCCATATTTGCCTTTAGAATAAGAACCTAGTCACGCTGGGTTTGAAGTTACCAGTCACATGGACAGTACTGGACTGTTTATAGCAGATACATGTCTGTCATGTGCTGAGGGGGAAATATTAATGAATTGCCCTGGGGAATAGACTCCTTAGCCTTTAATAAAATTTGTTAAATGTACAGAGAATTGCCAACCTTCACCCTTCATCTAGATTCAATTTACTCAATTTGCTTCTCTTTCTGCTTGTTAATTTATAGTAAATATACACACACACATATATATTTATTTATGTGTGTGTGTGTGTGTGTGTGTGTGTGTGTGTGTGTGTACCATGTACCATGATGTATGGAGGTCAAAAGACAGATAGGTTCTCTCCTTCTACCATGTGGGTTCCAGAGATCAAACTCTGGTCATCAGGTTTGGTGGCAAGTGCCTTCACCTGCTGACCATACCATATCACTGGCCTGAGTATATATTGTAGATGACTCATCAACATGCCCATATATATGAATCATTTAGTGATGTCACAGCTAGGAGGATTCTTTACATCCTCATCCTTCAGCACATACTTCCTGAGAGAAAGGACAATTATTTTAGTGTGATATAATAAAAAGTTATATGTATTTGCTCTCTGTGGGCACATTTTTCTTTTGACTGCCAGTTCACAAATAATGACAGGGAGACTTCTTATTAGTTATGAAAGCTTGGCCTATAGTGTAGGCTTGTTCCTAACCAGCTCTTAAAACTTAAATTAACACATAAATATTAATCTACATTCTATCCTGTGGTATTATCTCTTTTCCAACTTGCACCTCCTGTTTCCTCTCCTTGTCTCTGCCTTTCTCCTTCCCAGAGTTGTCTCCATCACCAGAAATCCCACCTATACCTCTTGCCCAGCTATTGGCTGTTTAGCTTTTTATTATATTAATCACAGCAATACATCTTCACATAGTGTACAAATGTCCCACAACAGCTCTCTGCCTCTGGTTTCTGCACAGAGCTCCTAAATCTCTTGGTATTTTCTGGGTGTTTGGTGTCATTTGTCCTAGTCAGGAGAGTCTTGTTGGCTCCTGGAGAGCTTCTGTATAGAGCTATGTAGTCGGAAGATTTTGCCAATCCCGCCCGGCCCCCACAGTCCTGTTGCAGCTTATAAAATGATCATTCAGAAGTTTAATATTAATTACCAATTGCATGGCCTAAGGCAGGCTTTTTGCTAGCTAGCTCTTATAACTTAAAGTAACCCATTTTTATTAATCTATAAGTTGCCACGTAGCCATGGCTTACCAGTATTTTCACATCTGGCTTCTCCTGCCGACAACCCACAGCGTCTCCTCCCTCTCCTTTCTCCTCCCACTGTCTCTCTTGGATTTTCCTACCTGGCTCCATCCTGCCCTGCCATAGGCCAATGCAGCTTTATTGATCAGCCAATCAGAGCAACACATATTCACAGCATACGGAAAGACATCCCAAAGCACTTCCCTTTTCTGTCTAATCAAAGAGGAAGGTTTTAACTTTAATCTAGTAAAATTACATATAACAAAACAGTTATCAAGCAAAAATTACAGTTGCAATATCTAGTCTACTTATATTTGGCAAATTCAAAGAAAATATTTTATTTATCTAATATTTTGAGTCTAAGGTTTCATATCTAATTCATCTTTTATCATAACCAAGGAAAATTATAATTATAACTATCTAGTCTTCAACTACATCAGAGACCCCAGAAGGATATAACATTACCTAAGTAAACAAGAAGTGCTTGTAAGCAACTTCCAAAATCTAGAATGACAGATAGCTATTTTTTTATAGTAGACAAAATAAGGGGAAATGTGGTGATATATATTGTGCAATATAGTGTGCACCCTAATAAAACTTATCTGAGGATCAGAGGAAAAAAAGCTGGCCACTATAGTAAACACAGAGTCAGGCAATGGTAGCACACACCCTAAATTCCAACATTATTTAGTTAACTATGAAGGTCCGGAGGTCTGTACAGACAGACAGGAAGTGACAGAGCTGGTCAGAAAGAGGAAGTGATGTAGCTGAGTGGAGAGAGGAAATGAGATGGCCGAACAGAAAGGCATATAGGTGTGGGTATACAGGAAGTAGCTCTCTTTGGAGACTGAGGGCTGATAAGGTGAGGTTGGCTATGGCTTTTCCTATTCCTCTGATCTTTCAGGTTTTAACTCCAATATCTGGCTCTGGGTTTTTTTTTTGTTTGTTAGTTTATTAATAAGACCTTTTAGCAATTTGTCTTACAGAGCTGGACAACAGAAAGACCAAGCTGTGGTTAGAAACCTAGAACTCTCAGTCCTACCCCCTCTCCTCCTGGAAGGGGTCAGGAGTCAGATATTGAATAAGGCTTAGTCACATGAGCATTCCTGCAAAGTGTAGGCACAGAAATCCATAGCAACATGGTTGAGAGAGTTTCCAGATCTATGAACCCATCCTGGGGTGGGGCCGGTACTAGGACAGAACTTTAGTACTCCTTCCGGATCTCATCTCATATATATCTTCCTCTGCTTCTTTATCCAGCAGCTTATCACAGTGATTTTAAGCCTTGTGGGATTGAATGTTTCATCAGCAGGATCTCCCTTCATAACAGGTAACTAATGTCGCAGCTGAACTGGAGAAAAGCCATTTGATTTCTACAGCCCCAGAGAAGTGCTTGTTATAGAAACTCTATAATGCAGTATCAAAAGTGAAGGCGTCCAACCAACCAATCACACCATGGATTCACTCCCTGAATGGAAAGGTGGGAGAGTATAGTGAGGATGAAGAGATGGACATCTTTCCTTTTCACTTACGTAAATACAATACTATTATGAAAGTTGATCAAATAATAATTTAAGCCTTGTAATATTGTTTATATTCAAATACACTTATCTGTCCTAAGACAGACTTCATAATTAGTTTTTTTTTTTTAAACTATAATTTGATTCAAGCAAACATATTGTAGTTGGTGGTTAGGTCTGAAGCTTTGAAAATTTAGACTGATCTCCCTACTTTTTCTTTTGACATTAACTCTTGGAAGAGTGCAGGCCAGGTATCTCTTAGGATGCCCCACACTCTTTGTTATTGTTTCCAACACTGCCGCATTGGCTGGCATATGATTTGTCTTTTTGGGCCCTTGTGTCTTATCTGTTCTTCTGTCCTGTGCACTTCCTCTGAACTGGGAGAGAGGTCTAGAGGCTTGCTCTGACGACTTACGGTGGACGCATCACAGACGTGGCACTTTGCATTACTGGGCATGCCAGGACCCAGCAGTTGGTGGTCCGATAACTTGGCTGTGATGTTAACAGCAAGATGTCTTTGTGCTGAGCCTACTCACCCCCTTGCAGGGAGCCAGGCTCGCATGGAGTGACACGTTGGCATGTGCGAACATTCTGTTTCCCGACAGCTTGTCACCCAGAGATGACGCTGGCCTGACTCAGTCGCTCCACTGTGCGTACAAGTGGAGCTTTTCTGTCCCTTCTACATCCTGCAGCGGGTGACATTCCACAAGGAAGGCTTCTTTCTCCATCCCCCATTCCCAGCTTCTTGGGAATATCTCAGCTCTCTCAGCTTTCTTTTGTGAAGTTCAATCTCCCCTCTCAGAAATGGGAAGAGTCAGTGAGACAAAACATGGTGTGCAGACTGCATTTGCTTATGCAAATGTACTCAAGCTTATGGGAATGCATATGCGCAAGCTGCACTGTAGATGCATGTGGCCAGCTATGTCGAGTGAGAATAAGAACCTGGTGCTTAGGGAGTATTATTAGCCCAGCGAATGAACAACGACCAAGTGCCCCAAACATGTCCGGGAGCTTCAGTAAGTCTGTCTGTCTTTATCAATGATGTCTGTGCACGTGCATGCCATAGCATGCATTTGAAGGTCAGAGTATGACTTTCAGGACTCAGTTCTCTCCTTCCAGCTTGTTTGTGAGGCAGGGTCTCTCCTGTTTCTGCTGTCCTGTGTACTCCAGGCTAGCTAGCCTATAGATCTCTCAGCAATTCTCTTGTCCCTACCTGCCATTTTGCTGTAGAGGTGCTGGGATTACAGACGCATGACACTGCCTCTGGCTTTTTTTGTGGGTTCTGGGGATTGAACTTGGGTCATCAGGCTTGTGTGGCTGGTGTTTTCACCTCTTGAGCACTTCCTAGACCCAGCAGGACATTTTTTGTTGTTGTTGTTTATTTTTGTTTTTCAAGACAGGGTTTCTCTGTGTATTTTTGGTGCCTGTCCTGGATCTCGCTCTGTAGACCAGGCTGGCCTCGAACTCACAGAGATCTGCCTGGCTCAACTTCCTGAGTGCTGGGATTAAAGGCCTGTGCCACCGCTGCTGGGCTCTCAGCAGCACTTTTTTTTTTTTATTTTCCGGAGCTGAGGACCAAACCCAGGGCCTTGTGCTAGCTAGGCAAACACTCTACCACTGAGCTAAATCCCCAACCCTCAGCAGTACATTTTTAACAAGAGTAAAACCACATCATATACAGAATTGATTGATTGATTCAATTTGAGGCAGGGCCTCAAATAGCTGGGCAAGCCTTGCTATTCAGCTGAGGAGAGCACTGAACTCATGATCCTCCTGCTTCCTTCTTCTAAGTGCTAGGGTTACATAAGGGTACCACCCAGCCAAATGGTTCTTTTCAATTCTTTAAAAAGGAAATCTGCCTGGGGGCTGGCTCATTTGGTGAAGTGTCTGTCATGCACACATGAGGACCTGAGTTCAGCTTCCTAGCACCCATGTGAGAAAGTAGGTGTGACCCCACGCATCTGTAACCCTCTCCAGCCTAGACAGTGGTGAATGTCAAGTTCACTGAGAGACCCTGTCTCCAAAGATAAGGTGGAAAGTGACTATGGAAGTCAGCTCTCTCTCTCTCTCTCTCTCTCTCTTTCTCTCTCTCTCTCTCTCTCTCTCTCTCTCTGTGTGTGTGTGTAATCAGACACTGTCTCAAAAACAAAACAAACCAACCTTGCATCTTATGGCTCCTGGGTTCTGCTGTGCCTCCTGTCTACAATCAGACAGAGAAAGCCACATCTTCTTTCTTCAGAACCTCCCCGTCCATGCAATTTCCAAAATGGCCAGGACAGTGGTTCTCAGTGGAAGTAACTTTGCTCTTTCAGTGCCTTTTGGGGACATGTCAGGTTGTCACAGATGTAAGGCATAGGAGCTACAGACATCTGGCTTAGAGATCAAAGATGTTGGTATCCATCCTAAAAGACATTGGTCGACATTTATGGGTTGGCCATACCATACATAAATGCCTACCCCACAGGACAGAAATGCTCATTTTGAGGAGCCCTAGAACAGGACAGAGACTCTGACAGAGAGGAGTAAGGGTTAGGGCTGTGCAGGGAAGGATGAGGTGGGAGAAGAAAGCCCAGGAAAGGTCCCACTTCCGTCTTCACCTCAGCTTGCCTCTGTCTGCTCTTGGAAGGATCTGACCCAGCAGTTCAGTTTCCTGCCCAATGCTGGAAGCGGCCAGCAAACCAAACTGCCGCGTCTCCCGGGGGCGCTTTTCACCTTCAGGAAAGTCTGGCTTTCTCCTCTCCACCTAAGCCAACACGGCGCGTGTGACCATCTCCCTCACCAGCCGGCAGGTTTCTTGAATGATTGGGTACCCATGGCATCTGCAGTTCCTCGCTTTGCCACATGTGCAGTGTCCAGCCTGGGTCTGGGCTCTTCTCACTCACTGTCTCTGGAATTGTGGCTCTTGCTTGCTCTGGCCACCTGTGCAGTGGCCATTGCGTTTTCAAGTCTGCTTCTGCCATTTAAGGTTAGATGTCTGGGGTTGATGACATCATCAGTAGTGGCGTGGACTCCTGGAGAGGATTCTTTTCCTTTAAGTAAACAGAATCAAGGCCTACCAGGCAGGCAAAAACTGTCATGTTTAATAACTCTTAGACTTTATGTGTGCTTTTATTTTTTAAAAACCTGATTATCTTAGGTAATTGAGACCTCACAAAAATAAGTAAAAGTTGAGCTAGTTAGTTTTCTTCATCTGGCAGGCCCCCTCTCCTACTTGTCTCTAAAAAAGAAATCTTCAATTTGAAGCATGTTGTTTTTCTTATACTAAGAAATAGTTTTTTCTTATCTTTTTCTCAACTAACCAGTGCATTTACAAATAAATTTTAACTGTTATAAGATGGTTTATTATCTATTGAAATTGTAGAAATTAAAGTAAAGAAAATTACTATTGTCTCTGTTACCGAAAGTAAAAAAAAAAAAAAAAAAAAAAAATCACAAGTGGAGATTTCCTCCCACTTAGCTTCTTTTCTCTGAATGGTATTTTTGGATACAACTCCAATCATACTGTTTTTTCTTTTCTAAATTCAAACTCACAAACTTTTAAAACATTAGATCATAGGGAATTTTCAGAGTCACCATAAACACTTTGTAAAGTACTTTGTATTATTTTTATTTATAAAATTTGAATTTTGAATTGTGTGTATGTGGGCTGGAGAAACTGGTCAGTGCTTAAGAGAGCCTATAGCTTTTATAGAGAACCTGAGTTCAGTTCCCAGAACCCGTGTTAGGCGCCTCACAACTGTCTGTGATTCAAGTTCCAAGGGCTCTGACGCCCTCTTCTGGCCTCCACAGGGACTTACACTCACAGGTACATTCTCTCACACATAGAAAAACAGTTAAAAATAGAATTGGAACCTTTAAAATTTGTGTACGGCTGGTGATAAAAGATCTGAGTATGCCTTAATTTCATCCCCATTCCTGAAGGAAGTTTTTGTTAGGCATAACAGTCTTGTCTTTGAGAACTTCAGAAACAATTTACAACTGTCTTCTAGATGCCATGGTTTCTGGTGAGAAATTTACAGTTCCTCAAATGGTCACTCCTCTGCATGTAGCACATCATCTTTCTGCAACAGATTTGAATGTTGAGAAGCAGAGAAGGGCTGCCTCTCTGGCTCTCTGCAGGCAGGAGAAGGCTTCCCTTGGAACTTGTTTAGTCCACACCTGCTGCAAAGTTCTAGGGTTTATTGTCCAGTGTCTAGCTAGGTAATGCAGGGGCAGGGACCTGGGACACTCACTGCTGCATCTGTATTTCTCCCCATTTTGATGTCTTTTCCCACGTCAGATGTTATTGTTTATTTTTCAGAGTACCCTGCTACCTTTGCTTACATTCTGTCTTGGGCTTTAGCTGCCTTCTGTAGAAGGTTTGGGAGGACATACCTCCCAGACAGAATCAAAGTCTGACAAATTATTTTTCATGGTTGCTTGTTATCTCAGAAAGCACATGTGCCATGGCTCCTGGAAAGTTTCTCCTACTGGATTGTAAATAATTTCTGTTTGTTTACCCCGATATAAATAAGCAAGGGATTTCTGTTTTAAAAAGAAAAACTGTTGTCTTGTAAGAAGTATGTGGGAGTAGAATTATTGCAACAAATAATTTGGACATTTTTGGATCCCTGTGCTTTCTTCTGCCTAGAATACCCAATGATGTAATTTCCCACAAGTGGACCCTTCTGCCATTTAGCTCCTCCAAAAGCATCCGACCCTCCTCCTGTTCCCTGCTGGGCACACTGTCAGCCTGTTTTAACGTCTCTCTTCACAGCTCATTTGTCTCTTTCCCTCTCTCTCTCTCTTTTTTGAAATACTTATTTATTTAGCGATAGGGTCTCATGTGTCTTGGCTGGCCTCAAACATTCTGTGTAGCTGAGGATGGCCTTGTTAAGGTTTAAGATGTGGTGTTTAAGATGGTGTCATCTTTGTCCGACTGCCCAGACCTCAAAAGTATGTGATGGAAGGGCTGAGCACCCTTGACAGCCATCAGAGGGACTTAGGGCTCAAGTAGAACCTTCAGCTTGTTCCCTCTGTAAAATGGGGCTAGGAATCCCTTTGTCTCCTCGACCTCCGGGAAGAGCACATTACCGAGAAGGCACTAGCTGGTCTCAGCAACGGTGCCACTGCAGTGAGAGGCAGTGTGTCTGCTACTGTAACAGGAACCCCTCCAATGTCCAGAGACCTTGCCAACCTTCTGCGCAGTGTGGCAGTAAACTCTAAGGCTTTTTTCCGAAACTCTCTCCAACTCCCTGATGGATCTGCCATGCTCCATTTGAAAAAGAAGGCTGGGTGTAAGGAGTGATTCTGTGATTTAATGGTTTTTAGTGACATTAAAATGTTAGTCACTGTAACTTTCCTTCCTGTGCCTGAGCCATCAGAGCTGATCCTTAATTAGCAATGGAATAAAAAGGTCTTTGCTGTGGGCCTCTCTTGAGAGCTGTTTCAGAGATCCCAGAATGTTCTGAGTGTTGGAGCATCTGGTGACTGTGTAGACCTGTCTTCACCTCCTCTTCCCTCCCTCTTTGACTTGAATGCTCTTTGAATGACCATGAGGTCCACCCAGCCTCAGCCTCCGGAGCTCCAGATCCAATTCCCATCCTTGTCTCTTTCCTGCCCCCATATTTCCATCTGTCAAGCTCTGTCTCTGCCCACTCTACCCAGCAAGCAACTGGAATGGAGAAGGGAATGGACTGGCGGAGGGAGTGGGAGCACGAGCTGAAGACATCCTTGAGCTAACTGAGTCAGAGAGCCAGTGAGTGCTCAGTTGATGCCTGCTGCTTTCCAGGCCCTGAGCTTGGTGAGAGGGATTCACGACCATTGGCCTTGAGAAACATCTGTGTTAGAAGGATCAAAGGCACTCTGGGAAGTCACACTGCTAGAGAGAACTCAGCCTCCTTCAGAAGAGTGTGTGTGTCACACTCTGAGGAAAATGGCCAATGGTGACAGACAGGAATGCCAGGGGATTGTGTTAGTTGGGGAGGATGTGCTGGAGACCTTCTTACCATATCTAGCTGGGTGTGTGTATTTGGGGAAAGAAATGGAGATAGCCTGTTGGTGGCTCTATGACTCTGGCTGTCTCAATTATGAAAACCTGACTGGACACAGAGTCCCTCAAACAATCCAGAACTTTATCTAATGCATAGATCATCCACAGAGGGGCTCCTCTGGCCCAGAACACCCAGACATATTCTATGGATCCTGACCCTGATCACACAAGTAATGCTACCTCATCGTTAGCTTCTTGGCACACAACTAAGCTCAGCAATGGCCAGTGTGGAGTAGCTATGAGTGGAAGGCCAGCCCTGATGCTTCCCTTCTGTAGCAACTGGGCCTTGCTGGGATAATTTTCTTCCCCAAAGCCTAAACATAACACTGAACTCTGTGCCTAAGAACAGAGCAGGCCATAAGCCACAAGCCCTGGACTCTTCCAGCTCCCAGACATGGTGGCTTAGAGGCCTCAGGAAAGGCCCAGGGTCAGGATCCTACTGCCAGGTGCCAGTTTCCAGGGCAGAACACTGGTCAAGGCCAGTGGAGACTTAGTTGGAAAATTCCATGAGGGTCCAGTGAGACCCCAGGGATAGGGGTGCATGCTTGTCTCCTAAGCAACCCAAACTAGGAACTGAACTATTCACAGAATACTTTCTGTCTCCCATTGTATTCTTGGGATTAGTTTTAAGTGATTAGTAATAAGTGATTAATACTTACTGAGTGTCTGCCACAGGGGAATGCCTGTGGCAGAGGCATTGGAATGTGTGGCAGAGGAATTGACAGCTCAGGAAGAGCTGAGATTGACAGCTGTATGAGCAAACATCTACATGCATGTCATTTGAAGCCACAGGCATGGATGGAATGAGAACAAGGAATCCAGAAAAGGGTCTACAAGCCAGCACTAATGTGCACAGATGTGCAAGGCCTCCATCAAACCCAGGCACATGCAATACAGGATGGGAGGGTGTTCAGAAAGAAGCCAGTACTAAAGTGCCTTCCTGAGAGACTGGCCAAGAAATAGACAGTCAGGTTTAACCTCATAGAGTCCACAGATGACCTTGGCAAGCACTAGTTTGACCTTCAGTTTGACAATACTCACTCTCTCTTCTCCTCCATCCACAAAGCGGGCTGGAGCCCCCATGCCCCCTCAGCTTGCATGTGCCATGCCACAGGCCAAGTCACCAGATGCCAAGTGTCTGACCTTCAAGGGGCACTCCAGATCCCCAGGGGAGGGGTACTCTTGGCCTAATGGACCAGTGCCTACCCCAGTAAATCAGATATGGCCCAAGGTCATGGAGTCGTGTGGTGTCTGGACTAGAAGCAGTTTCTAGAGCGTGGGGTGAGGTGCCTCCTGAGTTGGACCCATGCCTGGAAGGATGCCCACAGCATTGGATTAACAGTCCGTCTTTAGCATCTTCCAGGGCTTTGTTTCCATGGACCTGGAGCTGCTGGTCACCATGGAAACAGAAGCTTTTGTTCACCACTTCCTCTCCTCTTTTTCTCGCTCCTCCTCCTCCTCCCCCTTTCTTTCTTTCCTGTCTCCCACCTACTTGCTCCCTTCCCTCTACTTCTTTTCTTCTATTTTTATTCCTCATTTTCCATCTCACTTGCCCTGATTTCTTCATCCAGGAAAAAAAAATCTCGGAAAATTCTATTATATAGCTTTGTTAGCCACCTTTAATTCCCTTTGTGGGAATAAGGGATCAAATACATACATATATTCATTGAGCTGCATCCACATACCCACCTACACACATAAACACATTTATGAAGCAGTGATCCTGTGCTCTTTTATCAAGTCAGTGCCGCTCAAGCAATTATCAGGAAAAGAATAAGAAATTGAGGAAACTATGTCTTACCCTGTCATTCACCAAATGCTGTTTGGAATGAGGATTCTTTTTTCTTGTCTGTCCTGAAACTCCACATTTAGACAAAGCACCGCTCCTTTGGCAGATTTGTGTATAACTTAAAACAGCAAGGGCGTAATTGCTCCTATCTTAATAAACATAGCTGTCAGTCATGCTCAGCTAAAAATATACTCATTGCCTCTTTTATTTTATGTGTACACGTAACCAATTCCGAATCTTCCAGGAAGCCTATGCCAAACTCCATAGTCATGAGTCAAAGCCAAGCAAAAGCCTGACACCCATCAGGAACCTGGCTGCCCTTGGATTATGTCAGAAGGGCAAAAGTCCCTAGATGGAGACTGTGTTCAGAAATAAATGGCTGGACCCTGGGAGTTCTGAGGATGAGGGCTTAGGGAGGGTCTAGCTAATTTCCTTCTGGATGCTCACCTCATGGAAGAGATCAGATGGGCATGCCTGGCCTTGTGTTCTTGAGCCTTCCTCAATTGGTGAGCCTTCTGGTGAACATCTGCTAGAGTTCCAGGGTAAAACATCCCCTTAGGCTCATGCTTTGAACACTTAATCCACAGCTAGTGGGAGGCTCTGAAACTTTAGGAGGTGGGCCTAGCTGAAGGAAATAAGTCATTAGGGTTGGGTCCTTTGTAGTGTCTTGTCCCTCACCCTCTCTCTCTTTCTCTGCTTCCTGTCTGCTGTGAGGTAAGGCAATTCTCATGCCAGAGGCTCCTTTGGCCAGGCCATGATAGTCTGCCCAAGTGCATGGGGCCATGCGACTGGGAACAGAGCCCTCTGAAACTATGAGCTGAAATTAATCTTTCCTCTTTTAAGTTGTTTTTGATAGGTGTTTTAGGTACAGTGATGCAAAGGTAACAATTACAGAACCAAAGAGAGTGTCATGTGTGAAAACATGCTCTGACCATCAGGACAACATGGCCACTAGCCCAGCCTCTCCTCTACCTCTTAGGCAATGTCTTACGAGGGCCTGTCTGCAGACTGATGCTTTGACATTTATGCAGAATACCAGAGCACAGTCTCTTCTGCCGTTCATGGGACCTGAGGAGAGAGTTGTAAATTCAATAGATATGAGTATTTCCCCTTCAGAGGCTACTGGGTGTGGTGAGGAATAGTGTTTGATGAACAGCACCTGGGATTGGGGTTCAAAGATTCCCTGGGGGTATCTTGCCTTCCTGGGAACACCTAAGTAAGTGCCATGTGTGACACGAGGTTTCTCCCCATTGTTTCTTCAGCCTCATTTCTTGCCCTCTGTCTGCTCAGGCAAAACATCTGAGGAGTCCTGAAGACAAAAAAAAGACTCTCCTCTCTGGATTCTTAGAAAGAGTCTCCTGGCTCATGCCCTCTTTGCTTGGTACTCAGGACTTGGACTCAGATGTGTCCTGTTGCTTCCTGTGGAACTTCACTGATGTCTAAGACCACGACAGGACCCCGCAAGGTGGGCTCAAGGTGTTCCCACGGCATTTTTCATGGCAGTCGCCTGCTCGCCTGTCTGCGGTACTGGAGTGCCTAATACCTAGCACAGCGCACAGGACTTGGTAGCTGGCCCATATGTGCCTACTAAATACATACAGTGCTTGGAAGAAAGTCACCACACTGGACATAACAAAAGAAACTCCTGTTTGTTGTGACTTAAATTGTGTCCTTTCCTTAAAAAAAAAAAAAAATAGGTTGAAGTTCCAAGCCCTGGTACCTGTATGTGTAATGGTCCTCAGAAACAGGGTCTTTGGTGATGTCATGAAGTAAGGATGACATCATTGGGCTTCATATGACTGATGTCTTTATTAGAACCTGCCCAGCCTTGTATGGAGAATACCACTTGGAAACATGGAGACAGTGCAGAGGAGAAGCTGAGTGGAGACTAGGCAGAGCTTGGAGGCAAGTGGCCACAGCCAGGAGCACCCATGGCCACCAGAAACTGGGAGAAACAGAAAGTATCCTTTCCTACCTACAGCCTGTGGAGGGAGCGGCCCTGGGGACCTAGTGGCCTGAGATGTGGGGGTTGGAGATTGCACTCTGAGGGGAGACTAACCAGATGAAGCACCCAAACATTGGTATATGAAATTGTCCTCAGAGTGCCTCTACCTGACCTTCTGAGGTCATCTTAGGGGTGACCACACAGGGATACCTCTTGCGGATGCTGGCGAAGATTCAGACTATCAGCTGCATGGCTTCTGCTTTCAAAGAACAGGATGATGGAGGGAGCAGGGTGGTTGCAGTTATTCGCTCATGTTTTGCCTTTTCTGGTTTGTTTTTATAAAACCAGAGTGACTTGTTAAAAGATGTCCCTTGGGGAGCTTTTACTGGCTTTCCATCTGAGTCATACTTCAGATGTTGAAGGCTAACTATCAACCTCGTGCATTTGGGGAATTGTCAACAAAGACCAAACAACAGAAAGAAATATTACGGAGGTTTTGAACAGTCCAGCAATTAGGCAACATCAGATCTGAGCAGCCAGGGGTGGGGCATTCAGAACCATCGAAGGACAGGAAAGAGGTGTTCCAGGCCCAGTGCATGGCCAGACAGGGTGTCACTGACATGGCATGCCTGGGCATGCTGCCAGGTAATTGCTCTATTCAACATCAGTTCGGTGCTTTGGTGAAGGCTGATCATGAAACCTAGGGCAGTCTGCCACCTGAGTGTATGGAAACAGCATCCGGGAGGTGGAGGGACTGACTAAGAATAAATCCTACCAGCAGGCCTCAGAGCATGGAGATGCTGAGGCCTGGGCTGGGCTAGGTATAGGAGAGACAGTGGCTCAGCGCTCTCTCTCTCTCTCTCACACACACACACACACACACACACACACACACACACACACAGACACTGCACAATTCCTGTTCTCATACAGTTTTGTGTGGAGACCATAGGGTTTGAGGGTCATGCCAGGAAGTGACCCAAGCTTGAACAAGAAAACTTGAACTCAGCAGTTTCTAAAGGAAAAAAACAAAACAAAATAAAAACCTGCTTCCTAAGAGATAAAGCCAAGGGCTGGGGATGTAGCTCAGAGTGCTTGCCTAGCACTCACAAAGCCCTGTGTTTGAACCCCAGCATCATATAAACCAGATGTGGTGGCACACTTGTAATCCCAGCTCTGGGCTGGTGCAGGCAGGGGGAATCAGAAATGTCAGGTTATTTTTGACTGCACAGTGATGTGGGAGCCAGCCTGGACTATATAAGACCTTATTTCAAAAGAAAGAAAAATTTTATAAGAAAATGTTTATAAGATGTTCACTTAAATGAAGCAATAGTTAATGATGGACTCCCTAGCTTTTTTGTATTTACTGCTTTAACTTTTAAAAGTTAGGATATGATGCACCTATTTTAAGGTAGGTGTTTGGAGTATAGTCTGCTGAGTTTCAGTGGATTTTCACACACTCAAACCACAGCGTGGAGCCTTTCTACATGACAGTTCCCAGGAGTGCTTGGCAGTTAATCACCTCAATTCTCAGCCCATTCAGAACACATGGACAGATGCTGCAAAACTTGTTCTTCAAGACTCTTCTCTGTTGCCTGGCCTTTGAGGAGCTGCTACGGGTACCCCAAAAGGAAGGACCAGGTGATCCTTCTCCTCACCCATATCCCTTTGATGTAAGCATTCCCTTGACTTCCTGGTCAAATGGTCTTCACCTGTGAATCAGTTGGGGGTTCCTATTGCTAGGTTACCTAGGCCTGCCAGCAGTCAGCTCGTGTTCATTGAGTGGATAAAGGGAGAAACCGGCAGGTAACCTGGCTCATTGACAAAGAAGATGGTTTTGGTACTTGATCTAGGACTTTTGTCAATGGCTACTGCCCAGGCTTTGGTCTCACTTCCTTGCTCCCTATTCTTTCTCCGACAGAAATCCGCAGTTCCACATTTCCTTCTCTACTTACAGTGTTACTAGGAGTCCTCCTGACTCTCCCCATGCCTGTTGACTTGAATCTGCCCCTCTTTCCTTCTCCATGGTCCCTGCA
Organism: Peromyscus leucopus; assembly: GCF_004664715.2. Taxonomy (NCBI): domain Eukaryota; kingdom Metazoa; phylum Chordata; class Mammalia; order Rodentia; family Cricetidae; genus Peromyscus; species Peromyscus leucopus. The sequence goes on from NC_051063.1 coordinate 72,412,488, forward strand.
CCCACTCCTGCCTACCTAGAGAGCAGAGCAGCCATTCCAAATCCTACTCTGCTCCATCCAATGTCCTTCTTCTCTTCCTGCTTCCTTTCCCCCATCACTCAGTTCCCCTCTTTCCTCCACTTCTTCTCTTCTCTCCTTTCCTTTCCTTACTCCTCCACTCAGCTTGATCCCTCCCTTCCTTCTCCCCTTTACTATGCGTCATCAATGTCTTACTTGCTCAGGACCTCTTTTCCTGCTAGAATGTAAACTCCATGAGGGCAGACACCATATTCTGGTACCCACCACCATGGGTCATTTGCAAGGGTCCTGTCCTCTCTTGGCACAACAGGTACTCACTGTTCGGTAATGCCGAAGTGAACCCGTGGGGAGGCATCTTTGACTCCATGATTCCAACAATAGATAAAGTCTCATTTGGGCTCAGAGTTTGTGAGGATATAGTCTATCATGCTGGGAAAGACATGGAGGCAGGAGTTTGAGATGGATGGTCACATTGCATCCACACTCAGGAAACAGAGGGAAATGAATTCTGGTTTTCCATTTTTTAAATGTGGTCCTGGACCTCAGCCCATAGAAGTGCCATCCATATTCAGGTGTCTTCCCACATTAATTAACTCAGTTTAGAAAATCCCTCCCAGACAGGCCCATATCCTGGTACCCGTCTGTGATTCTAGATCCTGCCAAGTTGACAGTCAACATTAGTCATCACAGATGGCAACACACTCTGAGACCACACAGTCAGTTTCCAAGAGGAAGCTCTATTGGAGGGGCCCACCTGCCTAGGTGACCCCAGCGGGGGCAGGGTGGGACTTGATGTAGGGGCGGGGGTCTGTGGTGGTGACATCATCCCCCCTCCTGTGTGGGAAGGGTAAGGACACTGTAGGGCACTGAGCACCAGCCTGTTTCTTCCAGGACACTGCTTGCTCTGAGTGCTGTCAGGCCCTAAGCAAATGTGTTTTTGTGAGAGCATCGGATTAAAGCATAGAAATTTGAGGGAAAAAAAGTACAATATGCCTCACATAATAGTCTCGCTTCCAATTACAGAAATCTGTGCGGTTGAAAGGCAAAGAGTTCTCCATTAGTGGGCCTTTAAAAATAGTCACTGTGATCTGAATGGTCTTCTCCCCTTTCAGCAGCACATTAATTATGTTAGCAAATCATTTTGGCAGCAAGAGCAGGCATCTCTACCCTATCCTACCTGAACACGCCTGCACAAGAGAGCCCTCCAAAAACACCCGGATTGTCTAGAAAACATACTCACAGGCCTTGCTCCTAGCTCCCTCTAAGTGCTTCTTACATGAAGTTCATTATGTTGGAGCTGTGGAACAGAAACTCCTAAGACTGAGAGATGAACTCCATATGGGCTGTAGCCAGGTACCCAGGGAGTTACTAGGCTGTTGGGGATTTCACCTAGAGAAAGACAGGGGCTATCTGGCCCGTGGTTCTTTGTGTACCACTGGGTGGGGTCACCTTGCACCTTCTGCTTCACAGAGTGAAAATTCATAGGAGTGGTTTCAATCCCGAGGAAACCCGAGGTCTCCTCCCTAGATCTCTTGTCTTTGGAAGGCTTCCAGGTCTTTTGGAACCAACTTAAGGGGTGCTTGGGGTACACAAGGCAAAATGGAGTAGTTATTTATGGACCCTTTGTCGGTTTGGTGTTCCCCAGCCAGGGATTTGCAGTTTCATCTTTATGAGGTGGTGTGGCTTCTGGGTTTCATCTCAGCTTTACTCTGAGAGCTCTTGCACAGGCCCATAGGAACTGGTGAGCCTGGCCTCACCAGCTCAGGAATCTTTGGGACAGTGGCCCGATAGACCTGTTAGGACCCCGGAGCTGGAGGACAAAAGGTACTCTAGTGACAGAGTGGGAAGGGACTGTGGGCAGGGGAGCAAGCAAGCTTGGCTGCATCTGCCTGACATCTGTGTCAGGTTTCCAATTCGTGATGCTGGGTGGTCAGGAAGACCCCACTTTATAGGCCAGGAAACTGAAGCTCTTTAAGGTTAAATGGCGAGGTTAGCATGTGGCCTTCCCATGATGTTCTTCCAGTCCTGGGTCCAGAATGGAATTGCAGATGTGGCAATCCGGAGTGGGAGGAAGAAGAGGAGGCCAGCAGGATGGGTTTCCTGGAGTTTAGCAACTCCAAAAAGTGGAATGTGAGAGAGAAAATCTGAGGTGACCATAAGATGCAACCTTGCTTTCATACCAGGGTATGGCTGGTGGGATGCAGGAGGAGAGGGCATTGTCAGGGAGAGGCCCACCAGATCAGCAGCAGCCCAGGGTTTGAGTCTGGGTTTTGGACTCTAGCTGGTGGGGAAATCCCAAGGGTTTAAGCTTTCTCATGAGTGATACAGAAGGTCTTATTTCTGTGCAAGGATCCTGGGTATCATTTGGTGGATACTTTAAGGTGAAGCTGGAGATAGGGGGAAGAGAGACAGTGGATTGACAGAAACTACAGACAAGAAGACAGTTTGGAATTGGAACAGAGCTGATTGGGTGGGTAGAAGGGGCCCTGGGAATGTGGCCACAGGTGGCATGCAGCAGGGTGGGCATGTGTCTGAGGGTCTAGACAGTGGTGTGTGGTGCTCTGTTGTTCCTCAGCCTTCAGTGTCCTCTGATCTAGACTGGAAGTTTTGGGGTGCAGTCACTCTTCATAGAGAGCCAGCAGCTAAGGGAGGGTGAAGAAGGCTGGCATCATGACCAGTCTCCCTGTTTGTTATGGTACAAGTGAGTCCCCAAAGTCAAAGAGAGTGGCCTCTTTGGAACTGTGGTGGCTCCTGGTCTGGGCTCTGTCCCTGGGCCGATCAATGTGGACATAGCTCTCATAGAATGGAGCCATCCCAGTACAGAACTCCAGGAGTCTGTCACTTGGGGGACACTTGGGTACAAAGGGCTCATCTCCCAGGTTGTACAGTTGTTCGGTCTTCTTTCTATATGACCTCTGCCCCCTTTTCAAATGGTCCACATGAGAAATAGCCTCCGTGAGGGTGCATTGTCTCTGTTCGGCACACACACGCCTGATCAGGGAGCTGCAAAGTCCCACTTCATCTTCCTGGCTCCAATTTCTTTACACACCTGCCAATTGCCTCCTGCCTGGCCCAGGGTGCCCTCCACATGAGCTCCAGGGCCTGCAGCTTCACAGTGCCCAGGAGGCGTGTCCCTCACTGGATTCCGGCATGACTAGGGGGCTCTGGGCCTCCACATGGGTGGGTGGGGCATGGAGGTCGCAAGCCTGGGAACACACCTAAGAAGGATCAGAAAGGAGCCAGGGGGGCCGGGCGTGGTGGTGCACGCCTTTAATCCCAGCACTTGGGAGGCAGAGGCTGGCGGATCTCTGTGAGTTCGAGGCCAGCCTGGGCTACCAAGTGAGCTCCAGGAAAGGCGCAAAGCTACACAGAGAAACCCTGTCTCGAAAAAACCAAAAAAAAAAAAAAAAAAAAAAAAAAAAAGAAAGGAGCCAGGGAAGGGAAAGCTGTGGTGGGAAAGGAGACCAAAGCCAGAGAGGGAAATTCTCAGCATGGCCAGAGGGGCTCTTGAGGTTTTTTTTTTTTTTTTTTTTTTTTTTTTTTTAAGTGTTTAGGTGAGTTCAGAAACAGGTCAAGACTAGATTTGGGAAAGCCCTGTGCCAACCTTCCAGAGTACCTGGCCCATGTCAGGAACTACGGTGAGTGTATCCCACTTTAGTTCCTAGGGCGCATGTGAAGGCAGAGGTGGGAAGACAGTAGTGTGACTCAGCCTTGATGATGGCAAGGCCCTAAGCCTTTGTCCCCAGGTCGATTCACTGATCTTCACACTTCCATCTGGAAAATGGAACTGCTTTATTTTCATTTCTCCTTATTCTGGGGAATTTGATACTCGTACATAATGAAATATGACCATAGGAAGCCCCCAGCTCCCCCTTCCTACTCCCCCTATCCCTTCCAACATCCCTCCTTCCAATCTCATGTCTTTTTTTCCCCCTGATAACCCACTAAATCCAGTCAGCGTTGCCCATATATGCATGGGTGTGAAGCCATCCACTGGATCATGAAAAACCTAGCAGTGGCCACATCCTCAAAAAAGAATGCTTTGCCCTCTCCCCGCAGCTATGAACAGCCAATAGCTCCTCCGTAGGGCATGGGACCCAGAGATCTTCCACCCCATCTGTGCCAGGACTTTGCCCGGCTTGGCCTTGTGCAGGTAACCACAGCTGCTCTGAGCCCATGGGTGCAATAGCTGTGCCCGGTCCGGAGGACAGCGGTTTGCAGCCCCCCTCCCCACCCTCCGTCTCTTAACTTCTTTCTGTCTCCTTCTCCATGATGTTCCCCGAGCCTTGGTGGTGGGGCCTAATGTAGATGTCCTGTTTAGAGCTGAGGTGCTCAGTCTCATATTCTCAGTACTTTGACCATCTTGGCACTGGCGGCTGATGGAAGACTGAGAGCAGCCCAGGTGTGTTGGTGCTGGGAGCTGCGTGGACCAAAGGGAAGCCATTGTTTTCTCTTTCTTAGATGGCGCCACCAAGGTGCAGAGCTGTGCCAGAGCATAGCTGGTGAGGGGCTGAGCCATAGCTGGTCACAGAGCTCACTCTCTGCCAGCCTGTCTCTTATTCCAGTTCCAGGAACCAGAGGAAAACGATAGTGCTGGGACCCCCAGGGGAAAAGAACAAGACGCAGAGCCAAGAAACGAGGGATGTCTCCAGACAGAATTTTTTGAAAAGGGCTCCCTGAGGAAACGACACTTAAGTTGAGACCTGAAGGATGAAAGCGATTTTATTTATGGATCTAATAACCGGGAGGTTTCATTGGGAAGGAAACTAGTTCATAGTGATTTTAATTGTTGCTGGGCTGTCTTCATCTAAGCTCCTCAGTGCATTGAGAGAGAGAGAGAGAGAGAGAGAGAGAGAGAGAGAGAGAGAGAGAGAGAGAGAGAGAGACTAAGATGTGTATCTACTGAGGTAGGACACACCCACATCATCCTGGGACTCTGTAAAAACTCATGGGAGACATGCAAGTCCTGGTTAGCCAAGGGCAAGGCAGAGGCTAATGGCTTCCCAGTAAGCTCTGCTTTCTCTCATTCCAGATCCAGGCTTGGTAATTAGCTCAGTTCAACTCTCTTGGCTGACTGAGACATGGGTTGGTCTGGCTCTAGGTTTTGCTTCTTGGAGAAAGAGACCTTTTGTACCTGCCAAGTAGCCAAACCAAGTGGGAGCACTCTGTATATGACAGAGCCCCCAAATGCCTAACTGTGGACTCTGTCATTGTGGGGTGAGAAAGGCCCATGCTCAGGTCATCAGAATGGCAGGACTTGCCCTGTTCAGGAACAGACTGTACCAACACGGAGAGAGACACCTGGGGGCATGTAGTGGTCAGCAGAGGTAGTTCCTCCAGATCCCCATGAGGGGCGCTTGGAGGAGAAGTGGTCCAGGAGATGTGAGCTTGCTTACATCTTAGTATATGGTCTGTCTGCCTATCTATCTATCTATCTATCTATCTATCTATCTATCTATCTATCTATCTATCTATCTATCTATGTATCTATCTACCTATCATCTATCTATCATCTCTCTCTATCTATCTATCTATCTATCTATCTATCTATCTATCTATCTATCTATCTATCTATCTATCATCTATCTGTCTACCTAGCACCTGAGTTCAACAAACCTAAACACTGAGACTTGGGCACTGTATATGGAGAGCCATATAAGCATTATGTCACTGAATTCTCACCAAAATTCCCTATCCACCCAGAGAGGACTGTCTCACTTTGCAGGTATGTAAACTGAGCCTGGAACTGCAGTCATGCTTGCTCCAGCTTATACTGCGAGTGTGATAGATTCAGGATGGAAAACCTCAGGCCTGTGCTGGCGTAGCCTATAAAGCCTGCCTGGGTGCTTCAGGTCCTCATCTAGTCACTTACTCCCCTCATTGGCCATTGGGTGTCTCCATGTGGAAGCTGATTATTTATTAAGGTAAAAGATTTATGCACTTCCACATTTAATACGTTCCTGGAAACAAGAAGGACAAAGGACCTTCTGTTTGATCCACTGAGATTTGGAAGCTTTGGTTTGAAAAGGTTGAGAACTACATCCAGGTGGTGGTAATGGGTACCAATTTTGGTTACATATCCAACACATTAGATCTTAGACCTTATGTCTAATTGCATCAGTTTGATGGGATTTTTGTGTTACCATGGAAACATGCCTCTGTCTGCGAGGCATATCTGTGGCAGGTTTCTAGACTGGGTTAGTTGAGGTGGGAAGACCCACTCTAAATGTGGGTAATCTTGGGCTGGGGTCTCAGAAAGAAGTGAGCTGAGCACCGGCACTTTTCCCTCTCTCTTCCTACCATGGCTGCAATGTCACCAGCCGCCACCAGCTCCGCCTTTCATCTTCTCTGCAATGATGGACTTCACCCTCAGCCCATGAGTCAAAATAAACCCTTTCTGAACTCTTCAGTTGCTCTTATCAGGCCAGAGCATTTTATCATAGCGAGGGGGGAAAAAGGTATGTACAGATCTTGAACTTAACCTTCATGGACACAAACCATGAATTTTTAGTGACTGTTTATCACCCGACGTGACAGCTTGCCTTCATTTGCCCGTGGAAGAAGTAAATGTGCTTAGGTGGAAGGAAACATTGGTCCCCAGGCTTCTCTGGGGAGCTCAGTCTGAGAAACATGCTGGGGCTCAGCACATGATTCACAATCCGAAGATAAATTATGGGTGAAGGAATGATGCCAAGGCTTTGAAACACATCATGTTTCCTGAAGGGTGAGAGGTCTTAGCTTCTCTTACTGCTCTCCAGATAAAATACTCTGACAAATGCAATTCAAGGGAGAAACCACACAGTTTGAGGGTTCAGTCTATCATGGAAGTAACGTTAAGGCAACAGGAGCTTAAAGCCGCTGGTCACATCGCATCTGCAATCTAGAAGCAGAGGGAGCTGAATGCTGCTGCTGCTGCTGGTCAGCACCCTTCTGTAGCAATAACGCCCGCACTACCATCACCCGTTCACCATGTCCGAGCGAGGGGCTGTGGATCGGAAAAACAGAGACAAGAAATAGCGGGTCAATCGCCTCAGCAGAATGCCAAATGCCGTTTATTGAAAGAGAGAGGAAACCTTAAATACAGTCTTACAGCACAATGGGAGAACCCAAGGGCAGAAGTTTGCTACTGATGTTTACAATCTTGCATTTAAGCTGTTAATGCCCAATATGCAGGATACACCAACAAGGAACTTCCTTTAAGCGTTCAGGAGGGTGGAAACGGGCAGGGAATTAGCATAGGGAGGACATCTGGTCAAGGTCGGCAAGCAGGCAACAGCTTACTCAAAATGGGAAGGCCAGGGCCTTACACCCTTCCCCATTTATACAGTGGTCATGGGGACTCAGCCGGGGAATGGCACCTTCCACACTGTGGGGGAGCCTTTACTACTTCAGTTAACAGAATCAAGATTCCTCCCCTCCCCATATATGCCCAGAGGTTTGTCTCCAAGGTGATTCTAAATTCTGTCAAATTAGCAATTAACTACCACAGTAGGGAAAATCAGCTGGGTGCAATAAACTACAGTATCTCTCCTTTTGGTGTCATGATCTGAGGTAAATGCAGTTTAAGTATTAATCTTTCTATTTGTCTGTCTATCAGTGTATCACAGACATTGGCAAATAACCTAGAAATAATCATAAAGTTATAGAATAAGAAAAAATTAATCTTCTTTATATAGTATTTGGGCTGGACTAATTATGGTTTGAATACAAAATATCTCCCATAGAATCTTGTGTTTAAACAGTTGATTTCCAGTGGGCAGGAATGTTCGAAGAGGTTGTGGAACCTCACTTGAGGAACTGGTCACTGGGGATAGACCTTAAAGTTGCATAGCCTTCCCCACTGCCTCTCTAATTTCTACTTCGGTTTCTTCTAAGATTTGAACAAGCAGCTGCTACCTGTTCCAGCCAGCACAGAAGAACTACCTTCAGCCACGTGTTCCCTACCACAATGAACTGTACCCCCTCAAACTGTGAGCCAAGCAAATCCTTTTCCTTATATGTTGCCTTGCCAGGTAATTGGCCCCACTGATGAGAAAAGTAACTAACACAACATAGTAGGTGATCAAAAATGCTGGACCTCAGAGGGTGCCCAGGAGGCTCTGACTCTTCGGAGTCCAGCGTCTTCCCAGGTGTCTGTTGGGGTGCTTTCTCAACAGCTTTCACAACAGTGTCTTGTTATTTACAAATGGAATAGCTCATGCCCAAGCACGTTTCCTCAAAGGTCAAATTGAAAATGGAATCACAGAGTGGGGAGAAAGCTGGATTCCAAGGGGAACCCATGAACTAAGAATAAGACAGCAAAAGATGCCAAATCTACAGGGTAAAGGGATAAGAACAAACACGTTGAAGATTAAATATGAAATGGATAATTATGTAGTAATGAGATTGAGACAGTACAAAGGACAATGCCATTTAAATCACCACATCTCAACATAGTAATGAACAGGAAAAGCCCTCCAGCTTCAGAATTATAATCATAGTTGCCATAACAACTCAGTATCTTTCTCCCTGAGCATCCATCTCCAGATTGTATTTTTAGAAATGGGCTGTGCCTGAGTATGTATTTTTCTTTATATAGAAACTAATTTTTCAAATTACTGATCCTTCAAAAAAATTCTAAAAGAGTAACAGTCGCAGGGATAATTAGGGAAATGAGCAGGTGTGAAAGTCCATTATGAAAAAAAAATGCTATAAACGTATTGATGTCTTGACAATATTTGTTTCAACAGAATGTTCCATGGAATTGCACAGTCTCTTTTTCCTTGTCAAGCAGCTTAACATAAATCTCCTCTGTGGGGCTCATAAATATTTGAACAATTATTAGCTGTGTAAGGTGTCTAAGGATTATTTGACAAGTACAGATTTATGTTGTATAACAGAAATTGGCTTAACGGCATTCCGAGTCTCAGGGATGGATGAACAGACAAATATTGGCTTACCTTACTTAACAGAAATATAGTAACAGATTCTTGAGCAAAGCAAACAATGAGCCTGTGGCAAACTCAGAAAACAGGAGGGATCCCAGCTGCCATTTTGGTCCCCCTATCTGTTTAGTAGCTGTCTCCCATACTGGAAAGGCTGGCTTTATTGCATGGCTCATCCAAGAGGAGCCCACATTTTATCATGCTCTACTCATCCCCTGGAGAGATGCTCCCAGCCCTTTGCTGGGGTCTCAGACTGAAGTTAAACTCTATTAGGTTAAGAACAAAAGCAGTTTCAGAGGAAAACATTCTCTGGCTGATGCTATGAAAGACCTTTGCCAAGTTTAGTCAAGTGACAAGGAGTTTCTGTCTCTCTTTGTTTCTGCAAAGGATGTAAAATCAGCAGATTATCGTAATCATCCATTTCTGAAGAGCCTATAAAAGCTGTGCCAGAACCTACAAAGAATACACCTTACCTTGGTCACCTGTTGGGGAGTGGAGAGGACTAACTTTAAACATGGTGAGCTTGAGATCTTGCTTAGATGGTTTGGATTTGTGTGAGGTCCTCACTAGGGGAGTGACATTGGCCCTGGAGAGTAGGTGGAAGTAGATGTCAGTGAGCTGGAAACAGGGAGACCGAGTAAGCGTGTGTGGCAGGCATCTGGCATGGGTCTCTGAATGAGACACTAAGGGATGAATAGTAGGAGCAGAAGTTAGCTAAAGAATAATGCCGGGGCTGGCATGGATCTCACTCAGTAGAGTGCTTGTCTCCATCTATGAAGCCCCGGGTTCACTCTCCAACACAGCATAAAACTGGGCTTAGTGGTATGTGCCCATCACCCCCACACTCCCAGCACTTGGAAGGCAGAGGCAAGAGGATCAACAGTTCAAGGTCATGCTTGGAAATATGGTGAGTTGAAGACTAGCCTGGGATGCTCCAGTCCCTGAAAAAAAAATGTGCCATCCACGGGCTTTTCTGATAGCTATCACGGGGATGAAAGAGGAGGCAGATGATTGGTTGGAAAGACTCCATCAGGGCAGTCAAGAAGGCAGAGACCTTCCCTGCATACAGGCAGTCATTAGAAGGCAGGAAGAGCCTTGGAAAGGAGAATAGTAAGTTCAGCTTTGCTCTCCTCTCTATATTTTGTGACCTTTGACTGAATGCCACAGATTTCCGAGTGAGTGTTCCCAGGGAGAAAGGGAGACGAGGAGCGTGCGATGCTGCTGGCTGTCACTCCGGAGGGCTGGCTCTGAGCACTCAGTCTCCGCTCTGTTTGTCCTGCTGCTCTAATTATGCATCTCTCCAGGGAAAACAAACAAGCAAACATTAGCAATGAGAGCTGAGATGAGTAGGACTCATTTCCTGATTCCAGGGATACGCAGAGATGCGCATTCAGATGGCGACATTCAGATGGGGACGTTCTCTGGAAACTTCCTAGACACTGCAGTGCAGGTGCATGCTCCATTGTTGACCTTGGAGTTGCCAAAGGGAGATATAAAATGGTTTCAGAACTAACTTATGGGTTGGAGGCTACCAAGATTTACTATTTTGTAAATACTGGCTCAAGCAGGTTGTGCCTGGACCATTACCAGTTTGCCATATGTCTTAGGGTGACTCTGTTCCCAGCCATTCTGTAGGCTTCATGTGAAGGGTAGTGTTAAATTTCAGCTGTCAGAATCATGTGAAAAGCACTCAAGCCTAGCGTTTAGGAGGCTTCATAGGTCTGCATGGGCCTGGTGTCTGTCTGCAGCTAGAACACTTGCCCTGGGTAATACGTATGGCCCTTCTGGCCAGGACCCTAAGTGGATCTCTTGCTAGTCTTTGTCTAGCTGGCTGGGACTTGAGGAGTGTGGCTTGCTGATGGAGTCTCTTTCTTCTGTGCCACACAAGTCCCTGGAGGCTCGTTTTCTTGTCTGGAGTGGCTGGCTTTCGATAAAACAACACCTGTGAGTGAGCTCAGGGTACATAGACAGAGAAGAATGGATGGGGTCTAGCCCAACCCAATGCCTGCCTGGAATGCCAGGGGAGGAGAGGCTGTCTCTTGTATTCTGGAGAAGTCTTCTGGATCTTGGATCCTGAGTATCCTGGAGGCTTGAAAACTAGATTCAAGGCCTTCTGGCCTTCCTCCATGGGTCCTGTGTCAGGTATTTCCCTTGGAATACCCTTCCACTTGGGAGTTCCTGACACTGCAATTCAAAGGCTGGCTGGGTGGCGGGGATAGGAACAGTGAGGCAAAGGATGAGAACATTAGAGTGAGGCAAAGAATGATGGCTGACCTGGATGACACCTTGACACTGGGGGCCTCAAGCTTGTGAGTCCCTCCCCTAGGCAAATGGGGAAGCCATAGCCCAGTGCCCAAGTTCATTTCAGAGTCACCCTAGGGTCACATCCAGGCCCTCAGGGACAAACGGACAGACTTGAGGGCTAGTTGTTCTTGTGGCTGGCAGACACTGTACCCCCCTGGAGGCATCTCTACTGAATCCTTAGAACCTATGAGTTAGGTGAGCAGAATAGACTGATGACAGTTGACCAGTCTTGGATCATCTCAGAGACTCATCTAATCCCATGAACTCTTAGAAGTGGAGACTATTTATGCTGGCTAGTCTTATGCCAACTTGACACAAGCTAGAGTTATCTGAAAGGAGGGAACCTCAATTGAGAAAATGCCTCTGTAAGTTCTAGCTGTAAGGTGTTTTCTTACACCTTAGTGATTGATGAGGGAGGGCCCAGTTCTCCCTCATTAGTTGTGGGTGGTGCTGACTCTGGGCTTGTGGTCCTGGCTTCTATAGGAAGGCAGACTGAGCAAGCCATGGGAAGCGAGCCAGTAAGCAGCACCCCCTCCATGGCCTCTGCATCAGCTCCTGCTGTCAGGATCTTCCCTGTATGAGGTCCTGTCTTGACTTCCATCGATTATGGACAGTACCGTGCAAGTGAAAGCTGAATAAAACCTTTCCTCTCAACTTGCTTCTTGGTCATGGTGTTCTGTTGCAGCAATAGAAACTCTAAGACACCATTCCCTAGCAGGCTGTAGAAAAGATAGGGGTGATTTGAAGGTATAGCTTAGATTTGACCTGTGAGTACTGACTCGGAGATGCGAGGCTGACTGCAAAGACCCGGAGGCAGGCCCTGGCAGGCACACAAAGCAGGAGGCTGCCTGCAAAGTGGTCTCGGCTAAAAGCCAGTGGATATATGGAACCCATGAGTACCGCTGCTAGGACCCGATTTTAGCGACACACTGAGTGACTATGAAAGTCATTTCCCCTCCAAAACGCTAATGAGTCTCTCAGCTACCACCACCTCACGCCCAGACGTCAGCATGGTGCTGCTGCCTCAGACACTTAACCTATGAGTCAGTAAGTCTCTTGTTTTAAACCCGTCTCGATCACTTAGAGGAGCCGTAGAATATTGCTGCAGACCCCGAGTCCCCAGCATCCCACCCTGGAGAGAAGCTGGGGCCACTAGCTTCCGCTCCACTTAGAGAAGACTGAGAAAAAAACTAAGGTATGTTGTCCAAAGGCAGGGGCACTTTATCAAAGGGAAGCGACACCAGGTTTCTCCAGACAGGCCTGATCCTTGAGAGAGCCGAATGCTCTTTTGTAACTTATGAAATGGTGGTCTTTGGCTGGCCCCATTCTCTCCAACAGGAACACTCTGGAGGGGTCCCCAGGCCCTTAGGCCCTGCTCTCAAGGAACTTCATCCAGGGAACCTGGGGTTCCTGCCTAGGCTGGGGGCAGCAAGACAGGTGGGAAGCCCGCTGGGTCTATCTGACCTCAGGATTTCAGGCCACTCTTAGATTTGTCCTGCAAAATGAAGGAGTGGAAGGCAACCCCGAAGTTCCCTCCCAAGATCAGCATGCCCCACGTCTGAGAAGGAGTGCCCAGCAGGACAGAATGGGAAGGACAAGGAAGGCTGGTTACAGTCCTAGAATGAATGGTCCTCCAACACCTGCTGGGGAGGCCCCGGCAGGAAGGAGGGCGGGTCTGCCGGCGCCTCGCCTCTCCTGGGCGCGCCCCTGCCCGCCCAGCTCCGGCCCAGCCCCGCCCGTCTGGCCTGTCCCACCCGCCAGGGCCCCGCCGCATCTGCACCCGCTGCAGCGCCCGGCTCCCCTGTCCCGAGCCACAGCGGTCATCTGTAGCCCGGTCGCTCCCGGGAACCTGGACCCAGCCCAGAACGGGGGGCTGAGTGGGCATGGCCTGTCCAGGGGCCGCCTCCCGGGCGCTGGCCCTGGCACTTGTGGCGGTGGCCTTGGCTGGGGTCAGAGCACAGGGCGCAGCCTTCGAGGAGCCTGACTACTATGGCCAGGAGCTCTGGAGACGCGGCAGCTACTATGAGCATCCGGAGCGGGAGCCGGAGCTCTTCTCGCCTCCACTGCATGAGGGCCTCGGGGTGGAGAAGCAGCAGCAGCAGGAGCAGCATCAACAGGAGCCCAGGCCGCCCAAGAAGGCCGCCAAGCCCAAGAAGGTTCCCAAGAGGGAGAAGGTGGTTGCAGAGACGCCTCCACCAGGTAACTTTTGGCGTCAGGCGGCCCGAGGGGGCGCCCGCGATCGCCGCATTCCAGGGCACACCTGGCTTCCTAGTATGTCTCCCTGAGTGATCCCAGCCAAAATCCTGTGGTGCTGGCTACTCACTAGAGACTGTGTCTAAGCTAAGCCCAGCTTTCTCCCCCTGCCTCCTCAGGCAGAAACAGAATTGTGCACTTTGAGAAACTGCCTGGGGAGCTGGCCCTCGGTGTCCCAAGAGGTGTCTGTTGCTTCTTCCTGCTGTTTAGATCTTCAGTCTTCAGAGGCGTTTTCTTCAGAATGATTTCAATCAGTCGGCATGTGACTGGCTGGTGTTATTTGGCAGATGGTCTTGGCAAGGCTTGGTCAGTGACCTTTATTCAGGCAGTGCCCCATTCTCAGTTCCCTCCATACCCCTGTCAGTGGGCCCTTGAATCCACTATGCACAGGATGGCACAATCCCAGTTGGAGACTTCGGACCACTCTTGGCCTTTGTAGCAGCCAAGATTCTGCCTTCTTGGAAAGGGGCAGACTACAGGAGCCCTGGAAAGCTCTGAGTGACTGGCAGCCTGGGGTGAGCGATCCATCCTTTGTGCCCATCTCATTTTCCTTAAGAGATTTAATTAAAATCTGTCTTCACTTTCTTCTGGTCCAGCCGTTATCACAAAACCTGTGAAGAGGACTTTCTCTGAATTGTTTCAGATGGTGATTGCTCAGTGTAGGAGTTATGTTCCTACTATTTCAGCCATACGGAGCCAGCAGGACAGTGACCAAATTCTACGGCCTTGCTGGGTCTTTGCCTGAAAAGAGAGTCATGTGCTAGGTCCCAGAGCTCTGAGCTCAGAAGTGGTTTTCATTTGGTTAATGGATACCCAAGTCATCAACCAGGGTGGCAAGGGAAGATGCAGACACTCTTGAGGGGTGGGTCCCATTTGAGCACCACCTTTGTATATGGCTGAATCTCTGCCATGTGCCATTGACAGTTCTGTGGGTTGTGTGACCCCCCCCCCCATAGGACCATAGGGGCTTCCCAATTTTTTTTGGCGCGGGGTGGTGGGGGAGGGTAACAGGGATTAAGATGTAGAAAGCTGCAATGACTTGGCATCCAAGGGTGGGGACAAAACACTGACTTTGGTAGTGTCCACTGGTCTCATTAAATTGTCTTCATGGCTGAGGAAAATGGCTACCCTTGTTATGCTACAGTTGAGAAGCTTTAAACTCAAACAGGGAAGTAACTTATTTTGTTACTGTCTTGCTTGGGAGCATTGAAAACCCACCTTGTCAGCCAAGTCTTAGGCTTGCTGTTTAGGGATCTGGAACTTGAGTACCACTTTTTGGCCTCAGCTGCTTCACCTGCAGATAGAAAGAACAGTGTCTGCCATTGCATTTTACTGTGTCTGATGAAGCCAAAGCCTTTCACAGCATCCTTTAGTGTGCTCTCGGGACCAAGAACATAAGACAACCTGGTCCCTCCTCCAAGGACCTCACTGGAGTCGTGAGACTTTGGGGAAATAATCACAGGTGTGCTGAGAGTTGTATTGAACACGGGATGTCAGGAAAATAGGTAGAAGGATGAGGCCAGTGCTTCCCGGGGGAGATGGCCAACTAGGCTTGATTAGTGAGCTGCCTTTGTTTGGATACTCTTAGTCGTGAGCAGTTATAGTCTTTCCCAAGAGCTCAGGAAGTCACAGCCCAGCCTCAGCAGTGTCTCCAGCTTACGTGTCTGGGGGGTGGGTGGGGCGTCAGCTATTACAGCCCAGAAGTGGTTCTCCTTCCTTCTGGAGCATTGCGGTTATCAGCCTTGGAATGGAGTCTCTGAAGGAGAAGTCAAGTATCATCTGGTTTGTAAAAAAGGCCACCTTGCAGATAGAGGTTAGCCTGGGACTAACAGAAAGTTAACTGTTCCTGGTGAATAGTTAGCCACCTGGGTACTGTCTGCAAATGGAAGACACATCCTGAAGCACCAGAATCAGGTTCAGAGGCCTTTGGGGAGCTGCTTCCTGACTCATCGCTATTTTAGCCATTTTTCTAATGAATCAGGTGGGATATCTTAGAGCTTCCCCAGATAGGACAAGTGTGACATTCACCAAATAGTTTAAACTAATACCTCTTTCTCTCCCCACCTAGTGTGGCATGCATGCTTGCGTGTGTGTGTGTGTGTGTGTGTGTGTGTGTGTGTGTGTTCAATAAAACTTTCAATTGTGGACTCCATGTAGTAGAGGAGAGATTAAATTAAAATGATCTTGGTTGGGGGACTCAGAAGAATTTGTCCACTTCAGTTGCACAGAGAGATGATTCTATCCCACCTTAAGTGGTGCGCGTGGCATACATGATGCTCACGGTGTCATAGAGGCACTGTTCTGTGTGGTGGGCTATTTTATAAATAGGTTGCCAATCTTAGGAATGTGCTTGAGAGGAGGGAACCTGGGGATCCTGTCTGGGGTGTTAGATGCAAACTTCTGGAATTTACTGCATGGCTATTGAATGCTGGGTTCCAGGACAGGGTAGACACTGTGGTGGGAGCAGAGGGTAAGATTGAGAGATAGGTGAGAACATAGAACTGACTTGGGTATCACATTTGGAGACAGTGAAATGCTTTCCACTTGGCTCTTGGGAGCATAGAAGTAGGAGTTGATAAAGGAGAAGCGGGAAAAGTGTGTGTGTGGTGGGCACTAATGGGGCATGTGTGTGGATCCCTGAGGAGGCTGGTGCAAAGGCTATTTGGTCTGGCTTTGAGTTTTGGCTTTGATCCTTGGCAACCGTAGAAATGCCCTGTGGATGCCGTGTGCTGATATCTATGGAGGTGGCTTGGAGAATGGAATCCTTTGGCTAATTGGGGGTAGCAGTGAGCATCCTCCTGTGATGGTTGGTTGTCAGCTTGACACACCTGAGAAGCAGGAACCTCAATTGAAGAATCACCTCCATCAGATTGCTCTGTGGGTATGTCTGTGGGGGACTTCCTTGATTGCTAATGGGTGTAGGAGGGCCCGGCCCACTGTGGGTGGTGTTTTCCTTAGGCAGGTGGTCCTGGGCTATGTAAGAACGGTAGCTAAGAAAGCCAGTGAATGGCCTTCCCCTGTGGTCTCTGCTTCAGGCTCCTGCCTTGAACTCCTTCCCTAGCTTCCCCTGATGATGAACTGTAGCCTGTAAGTTAAAAAAAATCCTTTCTTCCCCAAGGTGCTTTTGGTAATGGCAACAGAAGGCAAACCAGAAACACCTACTCTGAAAAGCTAAAACTTGAAATGGCTTAAAAATCTGAGCCCTTTGAACACCAGTACACTCATGGTGAATGCACCATGAAGCTTTGCTTTAACTCAAAGCTACCTCCAGGCTCTGTGTGTGGTGTATATGACACATAGATTAATTCTATGGTTGGGGAAAACCGTGAAATCTGAAGTGTTTTCGTTCCCAAGAACTTGAATCAGGGACGCTTAAGCAGTATTTCATTTTCAATGGAGAAGGGCCCCGCTGTACTGAATGGAAGAGAACACTGAAAAGCGTTTACTGAAAGTTTGGTTTAGAATAATTATAGACTCATAGGAACTTACAGAAATATTATCGTGAGGTACCATGACCCACCCCTCAGTTCCATCAATGGGAAATCTTAGGTAACTCTAGTGTAGGTTCCCCAACCCTGACACTTCCAGCACTTTGGACTGAGTATACATGTGCTGGGAGGTGGGGGTGGGGTGGGGGTTGGATCCTGTATGTTGTAGGATGTACACCTTTGACCCATGAACTACTACAGGACCTTTCTCTCAGCCTTCACAAACAGAAATGCCTCTAGACATTGCCAGCCATCTGCAGGGGGCTGAGAATGACCATTGGGTATCAAAAGCATGGCATAGAATGTTATACGTACTGTGAATTAGATTGTAATATTACATTTCAGTAGTTTCTCCACACATGTATGCATGTATATGTGCATGTATGTATGGTTTTTTTTTTTTGAGACAGGGTTTCTCTGTGTAGCTTTGTTCCTTTCCTGGATATTGCTCTGTAGACCAGGCTGGCCTCGAACTCACAGAGTGCTGGGATTAAAGGTGTGCACCACCACCGCCCGGCATGCATTCATGCTTATGTATGCGTATGCACATGTGTGCTTGTGTGTGTATGGGTCCACCAGGGTATAGGACCATGGAATCCTCGTCTGAGGCCTTTCGTAAGCGTCAGTTTATCCCAGAATCTTAGAACTTTTAGGAAAGTAAATGGTCACAGTGCAAATTCCTATCCACTGCAGGGTTCAGACAAGAGCTGCCCAGCCTCTGCTCCACCCCTCCCTAGATGAGCTCTCCCCACTTTAAAACCATCTACTCATTGGATGGGCAGTGCTGATTGCTAGAATATTCTTTTTCATTGACAGCCTCCTTCTAACTCTATTTATTCAGCTGTTTCTGGTTGAATTCCACAGTTTCTGCAGTTGGAATGCTTTGTGGTCCCAGGAGTGAGCCTCAGGTCCCTAGTTTTCATTATCCAGCATGAAGAATAAGATAACAGCTCCATGGGGGTCATGCCAGTGGATGTAGGGTGTGCTTATTTTGGGTTGCCTTTGAATTGTGGCCACACTCCTTTTAGAGGATGAAATGTAGCCAACTGATAGACCACAGTTGCATAATTCACCTGCCTTTTCCTCCCACATGGCAGAAAGAAACAAACAAGGCTGGGAATAAGGGATTTGAATATTGTTTTCTCCCCTCCTTGGCTTAGGAGCCGACTCGAATATGGTGGCTTCAAATCTGATTTCCCACTGACTCCTTTGTCTGTACCATTTCCAGGCACCAGCTAGAAGGTACCACTGTTTGGATCTGAACAAACCCGCATGGATCCCCTAGTCCGAAGCTAGTCCCTCTGGGACGTGCTGAGTGTGGAGGGAGCCATTTTTTGTTTGTAGGTCTATGCCGGGAATCATCCAGTTTGTGTTTAGTGTGTGTTGTGTCCCGGCTGTCAGGGAAAATAAAAAGGTGGTGATTTGTGCCTATTTGCTTGTAAACAAAGCTCTTTCTGGGTGAGCTCTTGCTGGCTGGTGGAAAGGGCTGTCCTGTAAAGCTTTGCCTGGTCTCTTGTTGGGTCAGAGCCGCCTGGCCTTTGTTAGAAGTGCCCTAACTTGGGCAAAACTTAAGTGTGAGGAGGAGGTATTTGTCAATATTTCAGTAGTGTTTTTAATAAGCTCAGGGAGTGTCATTGGCATACTTAAAGAACAAGAAAGCCTTGATGGCTGCCTGCATGCTTTAGTATCAGACCTGAAGTATTTCATCCAAGTCACCTCCCTGCAAAGCTCCAAGGAAAAGGATGGATTAGGGAGGGGAAAAGCATTGCTTTCTGAGGCACCGCTACCCTTTCCAGAACCCTTTCCAGAACTCTTTCCAAAGCTAACTCACTACTGGCCTGCTCCTCCTGCCTGTGCCCATGGCTCCGGAAATTAGGGTTGTGCCTGGATGAGAGACAGTGGAGACCCTACAGGGGTGGAGGAAGCCAGATTGCATGCTGTGCTTCTAAAACAGCTGTGGCATTTCCCCATCTACCTCTTGTGTCTGTGACTGCCAAGTCTCAAGGTGACCGTGCTTCATTTAGACTTGGGACAAAACTAGTTTTAACTCCAGAGCCTGGATTTTGTGGGGAGGCCTCCTTTGCATGTCCCAAGGGGCTAGGAAGACAAGTGCCAACTTAGTGTCACCCAGCAGTGACAGGTTCTGTCCTCTGAGACCCTCTCAGGTCCCTGTTCATGCAGCTGCCACTTGGATTGTGAAATCTCTGAGTTAGGTTTCTTTGACTGGCTGTGGGAAGGGTTAGTATCCCTAAGTGGCTGGCCTGAGATGACGGATGGCTAACATGGCAAAGAATACCTACCTTCATGTGTTAATCAGCTTCTGATGCCATAGATTTGGATATACTATATATGCCATGCAAGGCATGTACAATGCTCCCTGGTAAGCCTGTTGAGGATTCAGAGAAAGCTAGGGACCGAACTGTGCTCCTTCCGGGCACATGTGACTTTCCAAGCCTTGGTTCCTCTATGGAGGATTGTGTCAATAACACTCACACTCCCTGTTGAGGTGTGAGGTTAGATGGGTGTGGCCCCGTTGGTTCTGACCGGGGTGGGGTGGGGCAGTTTTGTGTTACCTTTTCCCCTCCGCTCCTGGAGTACCTGCCAGGCTGTGTCCTGTAGACGCTGACGGACAATGCCCCTGGGTTGTTGGCATCCCTTTTCTCCTCATAGCCCCTTTCCTTCAAGCTACATGCAGTCATCCCCCAGGTACAATCCTGCAGCACATGCCTGCTTACCTCAACGTGTTCTCGGCAGAACCCAAACCCAGGCAGATAGGTGCTCCGGGTACCCGCAGAGCCTACAGATCCTACTGCAGAGCCTACTCGCCTGCACGCACCTGCCTGCCTGCTGCTGGTCCTGGGGTCTTTCCTTAGAGACAACGAACTTCCACTCCATACCCTGTTTCCTCTGACACTATCATCAGAATTGGAAAGGGGCACAGGCTGTCCCCTCTCTGTCCCTTTCCTGCTCCTATCTGCATAGAGCAGGGACTTCATATATATATATATATATATATATATATATATATATATATATATATATATGACATTGTAATGTAATTACATAATTTCCCCTCTCTCTTTCCTCCCTCCAATCCCTCTCATGCACCCCCTTGCTTTCTCTGAATTTCATGGCCTTTTTCTTTAATTGTATATATACTATCTATACATGTAGGTATAGATATATAGATATAGATTCCTAAATGCCTAACTACAACCTGCTCAATTCCTATAATGTTACCTGTATGTACTTGACCTCAGGGCTCACACTTGGTATTAGATAACCAAGAGTTGGGATGCTCTTCACTGGGACACCATCTCTCCTGCTCCCAGCATATTCCCTAGCTGCCCATAGTGCTGTGTCTAGGATTGAGTCCCCTTGAACTTTTCCCCTTTCATGTCCGAATATCCACTGACATTGTCACTGTTCAGGAATTGTTTGGGCTACTATGCTGATAAGACTTCGTGGAGATAGCCTGTCTCTCATTTCTAGGAGACACAGTCCTGGGAAGTGTCCTGTTCCTCTGGCTCTTACACCGTTTCTCCCTCCTTTTTTTACAATGATCCATGAAACTTAGGTGCAGGAATTATGCAGTAGATGCATCAGTTGGGACAGGGCGCCACATGCTCTCTTGTCCTCTGCATTTTGATAGGTGGTGGTTTCCTGTAATAGTCTTTATCTGTTGCAAAGAGAAGTTTCCTTGATGAGGGGTGAGGACTGCACTTATCTATGGGGATAAGGATAAATATTTAGAATGTAGTTAGAGATTATGCTGGTTTAATAAAGAGCTGGATGTAGGTTCTCCTCCAAGATCCATGTCTTCACCGCCCTGAGTGGCTAGCTAGGTTTCCAGGACCAGGCATGAGTGAACTTTAAGTCCAATTAGAGAGTGGTTAGGTACTGCCAGCGCTCGTGTGCCACTATCTCGCGTCCTTAGAGCTATCATGGCGTGCTGGACTTCACTGCGGACCACAGGCATCATAGCTCG
The DNA here is from genome assembly GCF_004664715.2 of Peromyscus leucopus. Classification (NCBI taxonomy): domain Eukaryota; kingdom Metazoa; phylum Chordata; class Mammalia; order Rodentia; family Cricetidae; genus Peromyscus; species Peromyscus leucopus. The sequence continues at coordinate 72,433,463 of NC_051063.1, forward strand.
GTAGGACTTTTGTTTGCTTCCTTCCCTGGAAGCTTCATAATGCTGTCTGACACCACGAAAACTAGTCCTAAGGCAGGAAGGAGGCTTTCTGGTCAGATCCAGATCAGGCCTCAAGTTCAAATAATAATTAAAATAATCCCCTGGGGAAGCAGAGACAGGAGGCTCCCTGGGGCTGTTGGCCAGGTAGCCCAGCTGGCTTGGCAAGTTCCAGGTGAGTGAGAGACGCTGTTTAAAATTGGAAAAAAAAAAAAAAAAAAGTGGCCGGTGCCGAACAACTGAGGCTGTCCTCTGATGTCAACACGCATGCGTCCAAAGTTGCTTGTGTACTCCCACACATGCACACACAAGTGGGGACACACACACACACACACACACACACACACACACACACACCTCTTTCCTAACACCTGCAGGAGGAGAGAGACCTTTAGGTTGCATTTCTTGGGAGCTGCTGAGAGAAACTCATGTGGAACCCTCCTGCCATGGGTTTCTTACCACGAAACAGGCAAGAACTGCCAGAGCCCTGGGCCAGCTCCCTCCTTCAGGGGGAGTGCAGAGCTTTGTGGCCTGGAATTTCCTGGGGAAGCAGAGACTGCAGGGAAGCAAAGGCTTTTCAGTTTGGGGTGTGTGTGTGTGGAGGGGGGGGGCATTGCTACTGTAAGCTCCTTGTGCAGCACAGGGGAAAAACAGTTTTCTATTAAGCCAGAGGAATTATATTTATCGTGGTGCACCAGAATAGAACATGTGGCCAGCGTTAGCGGTGCAGTGCGCTACTTTTAAGGAATTCTGCACTGTCACGCGGCCCAGATGGAGATGCTGATTGGATTCTGGCTCCTTCTCCGAACACTATTTCCCCTTCCCTTTCTTCTTTCATCTGTACAGACCATATGGTGCCTTTCTTGTTCTGGGGGAGGAGGGGTCTATGGCAGCAGCCTTGGTGCTGGCAGGGAGGGCTCTTTGGAGCTGGTCACTAGCACTGTTACCTCCTTCCTGGCTGTCAGTGACCTTGGGAAGCCCTCTTCCTCACTCTAGGTTCTTAGCCTGTGAGTTGAGACCTCTTTGGGGGTGTGTGTGTCACATATCACATGTTTACATTATGATTCATAACGGTAGCAAAATCGCAATTATAAAGTAGCAATGCAATCATTTTGTGGTTGGGGAGCACAGCATGAGAAAAAGGTTGAGAATCATTGCTCTAGGCCTTTATGTTCTCCACTGTAAAATGCCCTTCCTGTCCTCAGAGGCTTGAACCTTGCAGTGAACATGTCTTGTAAATTTTGGAGCCTGTTAGCTATTAGCAAATGGGATAGTGTTAGCGACATGTGGGCCTCGGGATCATGCTGGCCTGGTAGAGACAGCAGCTGTTTTTGCACCCTGAGTCTCACAGGTATCATTTTATGCCCTCACTCTAACTGTCTGTGTGGCAGGCTCTGCTACCTTCTTCTGTTGAGGAGGGGAAGAGGTAGAGAGGTCAGGCTGGTGCCCTTGGGGGTACCCTGGCTGTACCTGTCTCCCAGGTAACACCCTGGACTGTGGGTGGATCATACCTCTTCTCCTCTCTGGAAGGCTGCACCCCTAACCCTGAGCTGGCTAGTTTTTATATAGAGGCTTTCTCAAGTCAGGGGCACTCGGTATGCCATTCCTGCCCTCAAAGCCCCAGGTGATGAGCTAAGCTGGACAGGCTTGCTTAGCCCCTCCCCTGACTGGATCCTGCTTCCCCTTCCTTTCCCTCAGCACTTCCTAGACAATGAGACCCCTGCATTAGGCTTTGCTTAGCGGCAACTTGACTCTAGACAGATGCTATCAGAGCCTCTCCGAGGAGGATTCGATTGAAGTGAGGAATCAGGAAAGGCAGTTTTTAAGATGATGCCAGAGCTGAGACTTGCAAGATGAGAAGGAGCCAATTAGCTTGAGAGTAGAGGGGTAGGCGCCCCCACGAGGGGGGCGATTTGTGCTTTGTTGTTAGGACAGGGGTAGGGCGACAAAGTGAGGAGAAACTGAAAGGTTAACAGGGTCACATCGGGCTCCCAGGTCACTCCCCAGTTAGTGAGCAACAGACTCACAGGTCCCCAAGACATGGCCTCGGAGAGGGTTGGGTGTGCGAGCCCAGCATGGGGAAACAAGCTAGCTTTGATGTCCAAGTCCAGCTTTGGTCTCCAGTTCCAGCTATTACTCCCAGTGCTTCAGGGAGGCTCAGCAGCGTTTTGTAGGCTTACAATACTTAACAGCATGCAGTTGTGCATGGGTCTCGTGAGGGGTGATTATCTCCATATGTACCCAGCAGCCTCTTCTTTAGTCACAGACCCCTTAGAGTCCAAGGCCCCGGGGCTGGAGAGAAAAGCTGGGATCGGCTGTCTGTAGGAGAGGACCATGAGTTCTCATATCCAGAGGCTTGTCTGATACGCGGAATAACAATATCGTTCTCTCTTTTTCTTTCTAGGTAAAAATAGCAACAGAAAAGACAGAAGAAGCAAGAGTCTCGAGAAAGCTGTCCGAGATGATCACGGTGGCCCTGTGGCCCATGAGTATGTCAGAGAGAGTAAGTGAAGCTCTTGGAGGTCCACTACCCCATTTCTGTCACCTGCCCATGGTGGGTGCAGGCAGCTGGCATGGCTGTCTGGTCATATACACCCTGTAGAGGTATTGTCTGGACCTGTGTCTGTTCTTAGCCATTGTGCAGGAGTGCAGACATCTCAGCAGCTCAAACTTCTCTCGGAGCGTTGCTGCCCCATGCAGGTTTCCCCCATTGAATTGCTTGAGTTATGTCCAAGTTTCCTGTCCCCTCCCTTAGACTCTGTCACTTGGAAGTCCATGTCATTGTGATCTCTTAGCTGCCCATAGCCTTGGTTGTGTATCTCTTGTCTCTCAACCCAGAACAGGGTCTCTGGTGGCATAGATAAAGCTTTCTATTCCCAGAATCTGTAATACTAGACCTGACAGCTTGCAGCCATGTGTAAGTGCTTACCCTACTATGTTCAGCGGTTGGTAGTAGGGGTGGGAGTAATGGCTTGATTGCTAGAGTGCTTGCCTAGCATGCATGAAGCCTTGGGCTTCATCCCAGCACTTCACACACTAGGTGTGCAGCTAGAAGACTAGCACTGTAAGATCAGCACTGTAAGACCTGAGCTGTAAGATCAGCACTGTAAGACCTGAGCTGTAAGATCAGCACTGTAAGACCTGAGCTGTAAGATCAGCACTGTAAGATCAGCACTGTGAGACCAGCACTGTAAGATCAGCACTGTAAGACCAGCACTGTGAGACCAGCACTGTAAGACCAGCACTGTAAGATCAGCACTGTAAGACCAGCACTGTGAGACCAGCACTGTGAGATCAGCACTGTAAGGTCAGCACTGTAAGACCAGCACTGTGAGACCAGCACTGTAAGGTCAGCACTGTAAGACCAGCACTGTAAGGTCAGCACTGTGAGACCAGCACTGTAAGGTCAGCACTGTAAGACCAGCACTGTAAGACCAGCACTGTAAGACCAGCACTGTAAGGTCAGCACTGTAAGATCAGCATTGTGAGACCAGCACTGTAAGATCAGTACTGTAAGACCAGCACTGTAAGATCAGCACTGTGAGACCAGCACTGTAAGACCAGCACTGTGAGACCAGCACTGTAAGGTCAGCACTGTAAGACCAGCACTGTAAGGTCAGCACTGTAAGACCAGCACTGTAAGGTCAGCACTGTAAGACCAGCACTGTAAGGTCAGCACTGTAAGATCAGCATTGTGAGACCAGCACTGTAAGAACAGCACTGTGAGACCAGCACTGTAAGATCAGTACTGTAAGACCAGCACTGTAAGACCAGCACTGTGAGACCAGCACTGTAAGATCAGTACTGTAAGACCAGCACTGTAAGACCAGCACTGTGAGACCAGCACTGTAAGGTCAGCACTGTAAGACCAGCACTGTAAGGTCAGCACTGTAAGACCAGCACTGTAAGGTCAGCACTGTAAGACCAGCACTGTAAGGTCAGCACTGTAAGATCAGCACTGTGAGACCAGCACTGTGAGACCAGCACTGTAAGACCAGCACTGTGAGACCAGCACTGTAAGATCAGCACTGTGAGACCAGCACTGTAAGGTCAGCACTGTAAGACCAGCACTGTAAGACCAGCACTGTAAGATCAGCACTGTAAGATCAGCACTGTGAGACCAGCACTATAAGACCAGCACTGTAAGATCAGCACTGTGAGATCAGCACTGTGAGACCAGCACTGTAAGATCAGCACTGTAAGACCAGCACTGTGAGACCAGCACTGTAAGATCAGCACTGTAAGATCAGCACTGTAAGATCAGCACTGTGAGACCAGCACTGTAAGACCAGCACTGTGAGACCAGCGCTGTAAGATCAGCACTGTGAGACCAGCACTGTGAGACCAGCACTGTAAGACCAGCACTGTAAGACCAGCACTGTGAGACCAGCACTGTAAGATCAGCACTGTAAGACCAGCACTGTGAGACCAGCGCTGTAAGATCAGCACTGTGAGACCAGCACTGTGAGACCAGCACTGCAAGATCAGCACTGTGAGACCAGCCCTGTAAGATCAGCACTGTGAGACCAGCACTGGGGAAATAGAGGCAGGAGGATCGGGAATTTAAGGTCATCCTCAGCAACACAGAAAGTTGTAGGACAGCCTGGGATATATGAGATACTGTCTCAAAAAAAAAAAAAAAAAAAACCCTCAAAAACCAAATCCCAAAATTAAAGAAAAAGAATGTTCAATGTTATTATTTCTAGACTCATGGAGGAACGCTAACCCATTGGCTGTAGCTATAAATATTCTTAACTATTTTGTCACTGTTATTGTACTAAACTTCAATATTCAGGATCATTTTCTGCTAACATTAGTAATAGTGACAATTTATTAAATGTATATGTAGTTGCCAGATCCTTTGCTCAGTGTCTGACCTTCCAGGCACCCTTCTAATCACAGTGGGTATCATCACCATCACATCATCATTATCCTCCTCTTCTTCCTCTTCCTCCACACTCTGTAGATTAAGGGAAGGTCCTTTGGTCAGAGTTGTATAGCAAAACAGAGCTTAAAATGAAAGATTCCATTGTTGTTGTCTTTTTGCTTAGTAATGACAGCAGACAAAAAAATCAGCTCAATATTTTACAGATTTGCATAGGACTCACTCTTAGCTGCCACATCTGCTCAAGAGCTACGTCACAGAGGTGACTGTCACCAGGGTAGTTGCACATTCCCTTAGGTACAATGTCAGGGTTTGGGGCTGTTTTTCTAACTAACAACCTGCCATCAAAGATATCACTGCTCTGAGTACAGTGCGTTCTAAGATTGAGAGAAATCAATTCTTATGAGCTTCTGCAGTCATTTAGGGATCTAAATGTCTATTTCATCTGAAGGTGAACACTGAGGTACCCACTGGAAGGACCTTGTCCCTTGGAAGGATGTGTTGAGTGTACAGTATGTAGCTAGGGCTGTGTTCCTGGGCTCATCCTGAGGCTCAGGTCCCTTAGCATCTGTGATGGTTAGCTTTAATCATCAACTTGACCTAACATTACCTGGGAAGAGAGCCCAAATGAAGAATTGTCTGCTTTGGGTTAGCCTGTGGGTCTGTCTGTGGGGAATTGTTTTAATTAAGTAATTGATTTGAGAAGATGCAGCCCACTGTGGGAGGCATCATTTCCTAGGCAGTGGGTCCTGAACTGTGTAAGAACAGAGAAATTGAAGTAAGCATGAGTAAGTGTAAACGTGTTCATTTCTCTCTGCACTTGACTGTGGATGTGATGTGACCCATTGTTTTAAGTTTTTGCCACCGTGACTTCCCAAGTGATGGACTGTTACTTAGAATAGTGAGCTGAGATAGACCCCTGTCTCCTCTAAGTTGTCTTTTGTTGGGGTATTTTGTCTAGGACAGTCGTAGCTTCCTCTCTGGTGCTGGGTCCCTCCACCTGCTGGTGGGATGGCGGCGGCAATTGCTGTTTGCTCACGTATACTACCAGGCTGAGGTCGCTTCAGGGTGCTAGCCTCAGGAGCACTTTGGAGTTTTTCTGCCAACCAATCTGGACTTGAGGGTTCTTCAGTATCTGGTGAATTCTTGAGTGCTTTCAAACACATTTTCAAACATATTTTGTCCAGATTTTCTCTCAGCAGCTTCAGCAGAAGGCTTGGGTTGGATTATCTTATTCTTCTTTCTCAGAATTAGAAATTATTAAAATTGGGGAAGGCAATTCAGGAAGATTTTGGAGGCCCGTTTACACACACACACACACACACACACACACACACACACACACCACACCACATACATACTACACACACACACCACACCACATACATACCACACACACACACACACACCACATACATACCACACACACCACATACATACCACACACACACACACACACACACACCACACCACATACATACCACACACACACACCACACCACATACATACCACACACACACACACACCACATACATAACACACACACACACACACACACACACACACACACACACACCACACCACACATACCCCCCCCCCCAAACACTATACACATGGCATTTCCTCTTTTCTGTCACAGATGCCCTCTCTAAGTAGATTATTTTTCTGAGTTGACCTCATGGATGGTGTCACTTACCTCAAAGGCAGCCATCACACCCCTAGTTCACTGAGTATCTTAGCTACTGTATTAGCCTGGGGAATTATTCTGTTTTTCAAGGAGGGATTGATGAGAATCTGAGAGGAAAAGAACAATGACTACCTGTTGCTCCACTGAGGGAAGGATAGAGACTGTGGGTGGTGACTAGATGGTTCACACTGAAGGCAGGTGACAGAGCCTTTAAAAGAGTCTGAAGTCAGTGGGGGCAGATGGAAGTCACCCTCGAAGAACTTTCCCAAGAGCAAATGTGTGCTTAGCTGTTATGAGACTAAAGCGCTGTAACAGTTGGGTCAGCTCTCCCAGGACATGATCCGCTCCTCGGCTGGTTGAGTTCTTGCCGACATCCCCATCTCATTGGTGCCTTTCCAGTCCCTTCCCCAAAGTTGAGAGCTAGTTGACTTTGGGTTGATCTACGTATCATGTCAGGCTGATAGAACGAAGAGACGTGTCTGTGTGCTGGTCCTGAGCAGAGGGTGTAAAAGCCTTTGTCTGTTACCAAATGTCTGTACCTTGGCCACCCACCCAGTGTGCTGAGTGGCCACCACTGTTCTTATTTGCTGTTAGGATAGTGTGCCTCCCCATTTCTGTCCCAGTGTTTTCTGAGAATTTATGATGAGAATCCTTGTGGAAAGTTGACTGGAAGGAGATTTAGACATCTGCCTACTCCAGAAAGCTACAAGAGAAGGTATCACCAAATGTCTAGTTTTCTAGCTGGACTAAAGCTGGCAGTACACAGTAAGGGAGGGGTGAATGTGTCCCACGTGGAAGCTATTTTCTCCTTCTGTAGTCATCTGATTCCCACGTGGTAGATGTTCTTCCACATCTGGTGTTAGATTCAAGTAGGTTTCCTTTCTTGAGTCTTGGGCTTCTAGGGCAAGCTTGGGAGTGGTTACAGAATTTTCAACCAGAATTCCCTGAAGTCTAAGACACTTCCGAGCAATGGAGAGTTTTATGGGTTGCGTCCAGTCATTCTGAGGAAGTTTTATCTTTTAAAATCTCCTTTAAGAAAAAGTTTTTTGTTTTTGTTTTTAATTTCAAATAACTGTAGATTCATACAAACAAACAAAAAATTGAGAGAAGGGTCTGACTTACCTTTCACTCTGCCTGTACCAGAGCTGATGTTTTTATATGACTATAGTGAAGTAATAGAGTCAAGACTGACCTGGACAAAGACAGACCATATTCAGATTCTGCCAGCTGTGTGTGTGTGTGTGTGTGTGTGTGTGTGTGTGTGTGTGTGTGTGCGCGCGCGCGCAGGACTGTGCAGCTATATTATGTGTGGTTTCTGGAAACACTCCTGTCCCATCAGAGGTTCTTTGTGCTGTTCTTTAGAGAAACTCCCCTCCCCATGTTCAAGCCCTGCTTCCTGGCAATGCAGCTCTGTTCTCTATGATGTTGTAGTTGTAAGACAACGAGATACACGAAATCATATGCTATGTAACCTTGGAGACTGACTTTTTTATGTTCGGCATAGATCTCTTTTATTCCTTCTGAATTGGATAAATAGGTCTGGTTTGGTGTTTTTATGATGTAGTAGTTAGGCAAAGCTAAGCCCATTAAAATATTATTGAAGGCTAACATGTGGAGAGAAACCTATGGGAATGTAAGGATATAACTCATTGGCGTGTGTAATCCCCACACATTGATTTGGGTTGTCATGGACACCACACAGTGTGAAAATGCATCATTGCCACTGCTCTTTACAAGAAGAAGATTGTGCTAGAACCTCTGATGTCAGCTCTGGCCCCCAACCAGCCAATCTCTTTGCTTCTCCTTAAACACTGCTGTGATCAGAGGTGACAGGCATGGTTTTGAACTAGGTAATATTGGTGGACAGGTGCCGTACACTCTTGTGTCTGATTCCCTTTGCTGGTTACCATGTTTGTGAGGCTCATTCATGCTGCTGCAAACACTGTGGTTTGTTTATCCTCATGGGTCTGTCCACTGCGGCCTGTGTACTCATCTTCCCATTGACAGGTATTGATGTGGATTTGACCTTTTGGCGATTACAGAGTGCATTTGGGATCACTTTTGTGTGATTCTTTTGGCGTGTACCTCCGGTGGAGTTGCTCGATCATAGGGAGTGGGTATCTTGGATAAGGACTGGTAGGGGGGCCTGAGGATATGACTCAGTTGGTAAAGTGCTTGTTGGGCAAGCATGAGGACCTGAGTTTGGATCTCCATGTTGGAAAGAAAAGTGCTGGGCATAGAGACACACACCTATAACCCCGGCACAGGGGAGGAGACGGCAGCAGGATCTTTGACTCATTGGCCAGCCAGTCTAGCCAAATTGATGACCCCCAGGTTAAATGAGAGACTTTCTTTCTTTTTTTAAAAAATTTATTTATTAAATTTAATTTTACATATCAGCCACAGATTCCCTTGTTCTCTCCCCCCACCCCACCCCCACCCCCCCCACCCCGCCAACCCCCATTCCCATCTCCTCCAGGGCAAAGACATCCCCGAGGATTGAGTTCAACCTGGTAGATTCAGTCCAGGCAGGTCCAGTCCCCTCCTCCCAGGCTGAGCCAAGCGTCCCTGCATAAGCCCCAGGTTCCAAACTGCCAGTTCATGCGCTGAGGACAGGACCCCGTCCCACTGTCTGGATGCCTCCCAAGCAGATCAAGCTAATCCACTGTCTTATTTATCCGGAGGGCCTGATCCAGTTGGGGGCGCCTCAGCTATTGGTTCATAGTCCATGTGTTACTTTTCGTTTGTATATTTGTCCCTGTGCTTTTTCCAACTTTGGTCTCAACAATTCTCACTCATACAAACCCTCCTCTTTCTCACCAATTGGACTCCTGGAGCTCCACCTGAGGCCTGACCGTGGATCTCTGTATCGGGTTCCCTCAGTCATTGGATGGGGTTTCTAGCATGACAATTAGGATGTTTGGCCAGGTGGCCTTCGAATACTTCAGAGATCTATTCAGAGGGCCTGATCCAGTTGGGGGCTCCTCAGCCTTTGGTTCATAGTTCATGTGATTTCATTCGTTTGGCTATTTGTCCCTGTGCTTTATCCAACCTTGGTTTCAACAATTCTCACTCATATAAACCCTCCTCTTTCTTGCTAATTGGACTCTCGGAGCTGCACCCGGGGCCTAGCCGTGGATCTAAATGAGAGACTTTCTAAAGACAAAAAAAGAGAAGCAACGGGAGAAAACACCACGCCTTGACCTCCAGCCTCCATCCGCATGTGCACACAAGCTTACATGCCCATGCGAGCATGTCCACATGTAACACCGCACACACAGAGAACAGGCAGAGAATTTTCCAAGTTGATTATGACCATCAACATTCCCACCAGCAGTAGCTTTTCTTCCTTCAAAGCCCACATTGGTCTTGCCAAGCTTCTCTGTTTCATCCATGTTGGTGACATATGCCGCTGTTTTGATGTGGTCTGACTATGTGCTTTCCTGGTGACTAATGGTTAATGCTTCTTTGCTATTAGAGTGACTCACTTTGTTCAGCTCCGCTTAGGTCACGGTTTTCCTGCCATTCTTTTCATTGATGGGAAGGCTTGGTTGGCTGGTTTGCTCTTGTCAGGCTTAGCTTTTCACTCTACCAAGGATGTCTTTTGTATGACAGATGTTCTTAAACCTAAAACAAACCAATCCTTAATCTTTTCTTGGGTGGCTGGTGCTTTCTCATCATGTTTAATTTGATTTTTGCCTTCCCTAAGGTCTTGAAAACATTTATTTCTATCTTTTACTGATAGAGTCTCTTCTTGTCGTGTATTGCCGCTGAAATTATTTGATAAAATAGAAATGTGAAGTAAATAATAGTGTAGGCAGACCATGGATGTGGTGACAAGCAGTTTGTTTTGAACTAGTAATTACCTTCTAAGGTCTTTATTAGCAATGTATGAGGAAAAATATGAATTTCCCATGATGACTCATAGACAGTGAGTATCAGTCACAGCAGCTTCTGATACGCATGTGTTTGGGAAGTATTGGTTAGATGTCAGGGATTCTATGATGGAAACTCATTTTGGCTTGTGATCGAGGCTCCCAGCCTCTCCAGGCAGGTAGACTAATCTATCTGAGATGGCGGGGCTTTCAGGAGGAGTTTGACTCCAAGGCAGGGTGAATAGGGAGAATGGAGTGGTTGGGAATGGAGTATGGGAGGCTTTCCAGATGAAGCAGCCACTGAGCTGGATATCCAAGGTGAAGATAGTGGCCAGATGAGACCCTTTGAGGCTGAAGCCTCCTGGGGCAGACTCCGTGGGCTCCACCCTTGGCCTTGTCTCCTAGTTCTCTGTGAATTTCCTTCGTTGGACCCTCAGAGCCTGGGAAAGAAACTCTCCAGACTTCTTTTACTGTGTAGGTGAGAGATGCCAGCCAGATTCTGGGGGCCGCTTGAGGTTCTTGGAACCTCAGAAGACCTACCTGAGAGTTGCTGTCATTGACTCACACAAGTCTGTGTGGAAGTTAGGCATCCATTTTTCTAGATTTTGGTTCTTGGGATGGTCATTTAGTTTTCTGTCCCAGCAGTGCAGTGGGGCACGTCTTCAAGGTCCTCTTTGATGTGTTGGGTATTAAAGAGCTTTCCAAGGATGATTAGATAAGACCAAGATTAGTTTATAGACTTCCCAAGAATCTGAGAGACTCCCACGTCCTTCTGAGCAGCTCTTGGTGTCTGAGTCAGGCAGTGAGCCACAGCAAACACAATCTCATCGCACAGGAAGCAGCCTCCACACTCTTCGTTGGTTGGAGGGAATGTCAAGTTCAGAAAGGCAAAGGAAAGGATTCCATAAGCGAGTCCTATTGGAGTCATAGGCAGCAATAAAGACAAAACAATCCAAGAGAGCTAGCAACTTATTACTGGGAGCCTCTTCCCCTCTATTTCGTCAAAAATCTTCTGCTTTGGTAGTAGCAGGCAGCCACAGCAGGCCGCAGCTCCTCTCTGCCAGGAGTGGTGACTTTCCTACTTCCAGCCCCTTTCCTGGTGTGACCCCCAACATCACCAAAGCATTGGTATTTTACTTTTGAACTTTCATCTCAAATGGGGGAACATAAAGAGTATACTTGGGGTCTCCTGTCACAGCTGATTTCCAAACTGAACTTGGCTACATCGTAATTATTTAAGTCAGTCTGGTCTCTCCAAGTCTCAGTTTGTTTATGGGTAAGACCGGTTTGTGGACATTGTGAAGGTTTAGTGGCGAGATGTCCAGAGGGCGTGACTCAGAGGGAGTTGCTTGCACGTTAGCCTAATTGCTCATAGATTTAACAAACTTTTCGAGAGTTGACCTTCACAGCAGTTCCCTGGGGATATGTGGGACACTGGGAGTGGAGTTTGGGGGTTGGTGCGTCCAAATCAGAATCCATGTGCTATGTATTCTATTTCCTGTTATCTCTGGGTCACGAAGTTGCCCCCGACATTAAAGGCGGTAGGCAGTCTTGAGATTCGTTCAAGAACTGATATACAGAGTGTCCCTAGTCTTGTTTCTGCTGCTGTGATAAAGCACCCTGCCGAAAACGCTTAGGGGAGAAAGGTTTTTGTTTTTGTTTTAGCGATGTTATAGGCCGTCACTGTAGGGCCATCACCGCAATAAGAACTCTAGGGAGCTGGTCACATCACACCCACGTGGAGTCAAGAGCAGAGAGGATGCATGCCTGCTGGCTCAGCGACTCTCCAAGCATAAAATTATTTGATTGCTACTTCATAACTGTAATTTTGTTACCGTTACGAATTGTAATGTAAAAGTCTGATATGCAGGAAATCTGATGTGGGACCCCTAATGGTTGCAACCCATAGGCTGATAACCACTGTTCTAGACTGTGTCAAGCTGATAATTAAAATTGGCTATCGTACACAGTTTGGTGGTAGTGGCAAGGACCTTGTGGGTTGATGAAGCTACACCAGGGTAAGTCCTTCACACTGGCCTCTGTGCAAAGAATATCAGCAAGGGACAGAGCTAATGAAGTGACAGGGGGTCTCGTCTCCACTCCCACAGATGGAGTGGCACTGGGAGATGGAGCGGCACCGGGAGATGGAGCTTCATTTGGCACAGGGTGTTCCAAGAGCTGCGTGCCTTAAGAGAAAGTGACTTCGTCGCTGGTGACTGTCAGTCTTCTCCAGATTGTGACACATCTCAGATCTCTAATTAATATTTTCCTGAAGACTTTTTTTTTCACACTTTTTGCCATGTTCTCTCACCCACATGCTTCTTGGGATAAGAGCCTGTTTTAAAAAGTGGGAGAAACTCAGTTTGATGGTCAAAGACATGTTTGTTTTTATGGCAGAGAGAGTTTGTCCTCAGGTGGGTGTGGCTGCTGGCCCAGGGCACTGATTAGTTGGGGAACAGGTCCTTGTTGCAGTGTAGCCATGGAGCAGGGTTTACCAGAATACTGTGATACTGAGGAGGCATGAAGGGCTGCGAATGACTTCCCTGTTTACTTCAAGAAAATTTTTTTTTTTAAAAAAGCCAAATCTCTTGTAGCCCTGGTTAGTCTCAAACTCATTGTGTAGCTGAGGATGACCTTGAATGTTTTATCCTCCTGCCTCCACTTCCAGAGTGCTGGGATTAGAGACATCAACCATCATTCTAACTTCTTCTTCTTTTTTAAAATACAGTTTCATGAAGTGCTAGGGATCAGATTGGGGCTCCATACCTGCTAGGCAGCCACTCAACTGTTATACATCGGAAGCCTCAATATGTAGTAATTACGTCATGGTTTGGCGTTATAATAAATATATAGAATATATAGCTCCAACACAGAGTTCTTGTTTTTTCTAACTACTAGTTACAGACACTTCAGTGAAGCTTAGAAACACCGCTTCTCCCCTTTACCCGTCACCAGTGCAGCCACATTCCTGCCTTTCTCTATAGTGTTTCTTGAAGGATTAGGAAGGCCCTCCTTGCTGGAAGGTAGTATTGGGATTGGGATTGACAGGGCAACTCTTTTCTTGACAATGTAAACCAAAGGCTTTGCAACAGCTACTTTGCCTCTTGTTTGGAACCCTTTGGTTAAGAGGGTCCTCAGTCTCATGTCTCCAGGGTTTACACGGCCTCTGTGACGCTTATTCTATAGTTCCCAGCCAGTGGAGACAAGTACGGGTCCCAAGTATTCACATGTCTGAAGGTGCCCCTGATCCCCTTGGCTGTTGATGGGTAGTTTAGCCGGTAACAAATACATGATTTCTTTTCAGTCAGTCCCCTGTATGTGTAAGTCACCTCTGGGTCATCTCACACAGCTGAAGACAGGCCAAGGACTGTAGCTGAAAATGCACCCCTTATCTCTGCCCTCTTCTATGTTTCTGATCTTAAGGAGGTGGAGGTATGCTTGGAGCCCCTCCATTTATGCTATGGGTTTTCCCAGGGTTCCATTGCCTTGGGGTTTACTGTTGGTGGCTCTCTTCCCCATGGCCGGAATCCAGAACCTGAAGATGTCACTCAGGGACCAGAGAAGCCTTGGGTGGTGGCTCCAAGAATGATGTCAGCTGCCCCTTTTATATGTAGTCCTCTCTAGTCCTCGCTTGCCCCTCTGGCCACAGGAAAGAGGAACTGCCTGCCTCCCTGTGCAGGGCTGAGGGTCTCAGATGCCTTGATGTGTTGTGATGACGCGGGCTCCTCCCTGGCCCTCCTGGCTCTTCAGCCTCCATACTGTTCTATTCATTTACATGGCACCTCCCACCATGGTTCTCTTGTGTGGGAACCAATTTAGGGTGATACCTTAATTACCTTCCCCATCTTTTTCTCCAGCACAGAGGGCCTTGCAGGTGCACCAGTGGGAGGATCTCTCTGCGGATCTGAACACCCACTAGCTCTTCTGAAAACCTTTAGAATGTTCTCAGGGAACCAAGAGGAGGCAAATGAATCAGGCAAAAAAAAAATACTGAAGTTCATTGGGGTTAAGCCTGTAGTATGGAGGACATTTTAGTATCCTGTTCTTTGAATTAATTTAAAGTCTAGAACCAAAAGATAGTTCTCCTACCTCTTACTTTTTCGTCTTTAGTCTAAGAAACTTCCTTTTTCTAACAGGGCATCCCTATGTAACACTTTCAGTGCGTATATTAAGATGGACCTAGAACTTTCGCCAGGAAATACGTGACTCTAGCCTGAAGCTGTTGCCTTATCGATCTTTGTATAAAGGAAGGTGGAAGAGAACTTTGTCCTTAAACTACTCTAGATTTAAGGTGTGTTGGTAGGGGCACGTGCATGCTGCAGTGTGAGTGCATGCCGCGGCACACATGAGGGGTCCAGAGAACAACTTTGTAACAACTGGTTCTCTTCTCCTACCTGCATCCCTGGGACTGAACTCCGTTGTTAGGCATGGCGGCAAATACCTTTACCTGGTGAGCCATCTCACTGGCTCTGAAATATGTTAGGAATATGTTGTTTGGAGACCTGGGGTCCTCACAGCTTGCTCGACAGGTGCTGTTTTTCTTGCGCCCCATAGTGTCCTGCACTGGAGAGTGGGGAGCCAGTTGCCACGGGGCTTTCTTTTCTCCGAAAACCCCAGCAAGGGAATTATAGTAATTATTGATGGAAGGCAATGAGTGAGGTAGTCCAGAGGCAAAAATAAGAGTGGATAATTGGTGAAATAGAAATTTCCTGAATGAGGTTGACTGCCTTGCTGTACCTCTGTGAGCCTTGCCCTACACTTCCCAGATTAACCCTCAGCACTGGACAGGGAACCCCACACGCTTGTCCCAGGCATCGTGGTGGCTGTGAGCTTGCATCTTGCTTCTGTCACATGTTCTCTGCTGATGGCACTCAAGTCCTGGTGCCCGGGAGGTGGCTGGGTGGAGACTCTGGACAGGTATGATGTAATGCTGGAGATACCCTTAGCGTCAGTCCCTTCTTCTGGCAGCACAGAGTGGTGGCCTGTGCTACTTGGCTGATAGAAGCTCTGTCCCTGTCCTATCCTGTCCCTGCTGTCCCTATAGTGACCCTTCCTTGTTTAAATGAGGCGCTGTTGGTTTCCTTCAAGCACCACTCACTAATCCATATGGTCTGTGTATCTTCATCTTTGCCTGTCAAGGACATTGTGCTCCCCTAGAGCGGATCCATGGCTAGCTACTTCTACATGGACAATGGGAAAGGCTTCCAAACAAAACAAGGTCTTCTAATGACAGCACTTTCTAATAAGGAAAGAAGTCCTGGTGTCAGGGTGCTGGGTTCATGGAAGATACCGTATAGGAACTGGCTGAGCCCATATATTTATCTGGGTTCCCACCAAAGTCACTGCCCAGCAATTCCATGGATGAAGGGAGCAGGACATCTTGGTTTCTTCTGTGACATTCTTGTAGGTATGGACAAGAGTAGAGTAGTGAAATTCCACTGTTGCCATGGGTGCACAGTGGCCTAGGCCTAGGCCCTTCCAGAGGCCAAGCACTGAACTTTTGAGTCAGTATGAGGTTTGCATTTATGAAATACCCACCTTACGGGCACTTCTTTCCATATCTTGTAGATCTTAATGGGATTTCTTACAAGGGAAGCAATTTTAATAGATATTTAAATTCATTCAAGTAGCTCCTTCTTGAACTAAAACATTTATGTATGTATGAGATGTTTTCTTTATCTAGAAGAAATGCTTTGAATAGCAATCATTGTCTCCGTGAGCTATCTGTCCATCTGGCTGTCTACCTGTGCATCTGCCTGTCTGACTGTAAATAACAGAAATGGAGGTTGCAAGGCTAGATGAAGTAATGGAATTCTCTGCCATGTTCCTTTGAGTGGAGGCTGGAATGGTGTCTGTGTGGCTCTGAAATAGATGACGGTGGTTACTGTTTGCATTTCTGACTTGATTACATGGAGATACCGTAGATCTGAGCACAAAGATGTGGAGAGACAGAGCTAGGGTTTGTCCCCCTGTCTAGTCTTTCATGTTTGGGTCCCTCAGGGTCAGAAACTAACTTAGGAGTTGAACCTAGCAGAGGCCATACCCAGAACACAAGGAATTATCCACAGAGCCCAATTGCCAGTGGCCAGCTCAGTGCCAGGACCAGGAGGTGTGGGGCCTCTCAGCACAGGCTGAGGATGCTGCCAGTGTCTGAAGCATGCATGACAGGTTGAGGCGAGGTGACCAGTAGAAGTGCAAGGACCCAGGAGCAGGTAGGAGCAGTGGGGGGGGGGGGGAGGGGAGGGAACCAGAGCTTGGAGGTAGGCATGTCAGTTTAGGGGCCCTTGAGCCCAAATCCCAGCCATGCTTAAAGTGGCAGACTGTTAGGTAACTCCGACCCCAGTGACCCTGGTAAGTCAGTAAGTGTTTCTCCCAGACCTTGCCTGAATTCTGAACACAGCCTGTGATGGCTATAAGAGAATACTGGGTCTGAGAGCCCAGGGCAGCAGCTGAGAGGGGGTGTTGGTTGTCCAGAATCTACAGTTGGGAGGGTACAGGCCCACATTCCCAGCCCTTGTAAGAGGAGAGGTACATGTTTATCTTCTGGACTCAGGGGTCATGTTTCATGGCTGCTGGACCCGAGAGGCAGGGCAGACTACTGCTTTGGTGGCTCAGAAGGTCCACAGTGATGCCCAGCATAGGAGGCAAGCATTATGGGTTTCAGAAGAGGTGGTGAGACAGCTTTGCTCATTTGTTCGTATAAGACATGAGCATCATCAGTTCCTGGTAGGTAAGAAAGGAGAAGTACTCACTTAACACTTGGTGTCAATGACCTGCCACCCATATGAGTCAGACTCCCGTGTCCTCCAGACCTGGAAGGTGGAGGGGCGGACCCTTGTGAAGCAGGGGGTTCATGGTAGCTGTTGACCCTGAGTGGCCTTGGGAAATTAGGCGTCTGGCTTCACAGATTCCCCCTTCCTGCTTAACCTCTCCCCTACTCACTGAAAGGGTCACCAGTGACTGCCTGGTGTCAGTCATGTGACCCTTGCATTCTTACATACCCTCTAAAGTCATTGCACACGGCATTCACTGTGTGTGCCTTTGCTCACATCTCTTCTGTATGCTGTTCTCACTCACTTCACACTCCTTCGCTAATGCTCTACCAGTAAGTGACTCCCCAGGTCCCAGCTACAAGATCCTTTCCCAGAAGCTGTGGAGCACCAACTGGTCACTGGAAGTTGACCTGTCTTCCCACAGCGTGTCAGGGAACAGCAGCACTCATCTGATTGTGCTCCCCATTATGGTGGGGGTCAGGGAGATGGCTAATGTCAGTTACCAACCCAGGAAGCCTCCTAGAGGGTGCCAGCAGGCCCAAGGACACACAGTGTCCTTTAATAGCCTGGAGATGAGACTCTGAAGGCTAGATCCATTGTGCAGCTCTGCCGGTGGCTGGCACCTCTTGGTGGCTTGTCTCAGCTTCTCAATGTGCTGGTTTCCACTTTTGAGAGGTTAAGGGAGGACTATGTAATATCTTGATTCCTGGTAGATCTGAATTTGTGGTTAATATATTGTACACCCCAATAAACTTTTCTGGGGGCCAGACAACAGAGCAGCCACTATATTAAACATAGAGGTTAGACAGTGGTAGCATATGCCTTTAATCCTGGCATTCCAGAGGCAGAGCTCCATCCGGAACTCTGTGAGTTCAAGGCCACACTGGAAACAGCCAGGCATGGTGACACACACAGCACTTGAGAGCTCATGTCTTGCTTGGGAAAGACATACACCTTTAATCCCAGGAAGTGATGGCAGGAAGCAGAAAGGTATATAAGGCGTGAGGACCAGGAACTAGAGGCTTTTTTAGGCATTTTTAGCTTTTAGGCTTTTTAGCAGCAGTTCAGGTGAGATCCATTCCGGATGAGGACTCAGAGGCTTCCAGTTTGAGAAAACAGAATCGAGTGAGAAGTTGGTAAGGTGAGGTTAGCTGCGGCTTGTTCTGCTTCTCTGATCTTTCAGCGTTCACCCCAATATCTGGCTCCGGGTTTGTTTTTATTAATAAGACCTTTTAAGGTTCGTGTTGCATGAACTTGTCTGCCCACAGTGCCCGAATGGATCTTCTCATCCAGGTACTGGCAGAGTTCCTGTCATCTCAGCAGACCCCTCCAATCTGAGGCTGGCAGGGCCTTTTGCTGAGTGTGCAGACATGCTCCCAGAGTGCCCTCGATTCTAGGCCATGCCCAGTTCCCCTGTGATTGTGTCCTCTGATGTTTGAAGTCTGATATTTCTGGTGGAAAACACACTTGATTCACACCTACCTGAGAGTTGTTTTTCTCCTCTGAGTCAGATGGTAAGGCGGAGACTCCTCTGTGATGCTCAATCACTACATGCCCCTGACAGGACATGATGGCAGGTCAGTGGGTGAGAGAGAATAGCCCAGCCTAGGAGACCTGGGGTCCAGCCTCGGCTGCCATCGATGTTGTTATGTGTAGGGATGGCGGTTTAGACTCGGGCAGTCATTGGCTGGCATTTATTCCAGGGTCAAGCTGTGCTCAGGAGCTGTTCCCACAGCCACCTATTCTGCCAAGAGGGAAGACAATAGCGGGTTTCTATTTATGTTGCTCTGCTCATTACCATGCACAACAGAGGCCAGAGTTGCCGAAGCAAAATCAACAAGTCCTGATTAATTTGAGGAGCTCGAGCATGTTAGAAGATTTCTACCCTGTGTCATTCTCTGGCCGAGTCTCCTGGAAGGGGCCTTAATTGCACATGGCATCAAACAGCGGCAAGGCTAGCAAACAGAGAGGGAATATTCAGCCCAGATATTCAGAGAGCAAATGCTATGACAGAGCTGGGGAGCCATGGATGGCTGCATTGACCTAATCTGTCTGAAACACAGGGTGTGCCGGGGCAAGGGGGCCGCGCTGGTGGCGTAGGGGCTCCCTGGGGGAAGAAAGCGCATGGCCACCTCCGAAAAGCAGACACTCATTTCTTCTGATAGCCGTCTTTGTTTCTAACAAGCCCTGTCCTTCCCAGGTTGCCCACCTCTTGGTCTGGAAACATTAAAAATCACAGACTTCCAGCTGCATGCCTCCACAGCAAAGCGCTATGGCCTGGGAGCGCATCGTGGGAGACTCAACATCCAGGTACTAGCCTCTCAGCTACATTCCGGTCACACCGATGATGGCTCAGGTCACAGACACAGGGAGGGTTCCCCCCGAGCTTGGGTTGGTGAATACATGGCATTTGAAGAGTGTGAGCTCGTTCTCAAGGTGAGGGGGCACGGCAGAGTAGTCCTGCGTGCAGAGGATGGGGCTTCTCCAGAGACAGAAGGCAGGAGAAGTGGGGTAAGGACTTCCTTTTGGGTACCCTCTGTCTAGAAATGGCAAGAGCCCAGTGAAGAATGCCCACAGGCAAGGGCATGGCAGAGAGGTCCTCCACATAGCCGGGAGGTGCCCATCTTCCCTCTCCTTGGTAGTCACCAGACCCACCCCCATCATCCAGGCTGTTCTGTGGGCACATCAGATGTGGCGACCTCTCTGGGGTTCTGTTATGATCTTGGTCCTTGGTACTGTCCAGTGTCCCTCTCTGCTGAGCTTCCCCTGCAGACTCCACGAGCCACTCAGATGGTAACACAGGCCTCTCCTCCAGTGCTTTGCTTGCCTGAAGGGGAGCCCCATGGCACCCAAAGCAGCAATCCCACTGAGCCGTGGGAAGGGCTCCCCCTCCTTGCTGGAGGACCCAGCTTCCGTGACAACGCAGGACTGTTCTCTTACATTCAGCTGGAACACTTGGCTGAATCCAGGTGTAGGCAGATCTGTCTTTTGGGAGGCTTAAGGGAAAGGTGGTTCGTGGCCTTTCCTTCTGTGAAGCCCAATTTGGTGGGCTGGGTCCTTCTTTTTTTGGGGGGTGGGTTTGAGACAGGGTTTCTCTGGGTAGTTTTGGTGCCTGTCCTGGATCTCACTCTGTAGTCCAGGCTGGCCTCGAACTCACAGAGATCGGCCTGACTCTGCCTCTCGAGGGCTGGGATTAAAGGTGTGCGCCACCACCGCCTGGTGGGCTGAGCCCTTCTTATGTACAACCCTGGGCGCTCTCTTCTGACTCTCTTCTTCTCTTTTCGAGGAGCCACTAGTTACCAGGTCTTCTAAAGCTTCTTTAGAAAGTGACAGTTGCTAAGAAACATTTGGATGTGGCAACAATGAAGTAGCAGAAGACACACCATAACCAAACAAATCCCTCTTGTGTGTTGTAAGAGGGTAAAGGTGAACTCGCAGGGATTGACCAGGGGAGACCACTATGCATCTCTGAGGGTCCTGAGTTCTCTAGGATGGGCTCTAGACCTCCGAGGGAGCAGCTGTAACTTGGTACAAAAGTTACTTTTCTTTTTGCTGTGACCAAATGCCTGCAAAAAAGGCAACTTACAGGCGGTTTTCTGCTCATGGTTCAAGGGTAGAATCATGGGAAAGTTATGGAGCTAGGTGCTTGAGGCAGCTGGCAACCGTCTGTCCACAATCAGGAACAGAGGGATGAATGCTGGTACTCAGTTCTCTTTCTCATTTTTATTGAGTCCAGGACCTCAGTCCACAGAACAGTGCAGTCTACATTTAGGGTGGATCTCCCCACCCCCCATTTCACATAATCCTTCACATGCATGTCCAGAGGTCAGCTCCTAGGTGATTCCAGATCCCATCATGGTGTCAATCAAATGAGCTGCCAATCAAATGAGCTGCCAATCAAATGAGCCATCACACTGCACTTTTGTTTCTTTTTTTTTTTTTAAAGATTTATTTATTTATTATGGATACAGCATGTATGACTGCAGGCCAGAAGAGGGCATCAGATCTCGTTACAGATGGTTGTGAGCCACCATGTGGTTGCTGGGAATTGAACTCAGGACCTCTGGAAGAGCAGTCAGTGCTCTTAACCTCTGAGCCATCTCTCCAGCCCTGCACTTTTGTTTCTTATGAGCTCATTCCTCATGAGCATGAGCCTCACATGACAGGGACCTGTCTTCTGCTTGTGAACCCCTCAGTATCCAGAACTGCACCCATAATGCATGGCAGGGGGCACCGAGGATGTCACCAGAGACTTGGTGAAGTGTGGCTGGAATGTGACTCTGTCTTATCATCTCTGGGCCATGCATCCAGCCCTTTGGAGGACAGTCTTTACCTTCTGGTCTTCCTGTCTACTTTGTCTTTTATGCATGGGAAGTGTAGCCCAGGAAACAGTAAGCTGCCCTCCATAAATGCCTGGGTAGAGGCTCACTCTGCTGCCTCTTGTGAGGATGGGGAAAAGAGATGGTTGGACGTCATGTCAGAGTTGATTGTCTCCATGGGGATTTTTCTCTGAGTGATAAATTGTTTAATCTGGAGTCTTCTCATGAGGGAATTTCTAGAACGGATGCTAGAGAGCAGAGTTGCCGCTTGAACCCATAAAGGAGAAGATTTATTTTGGCTCACTATTTAGAACATACAGTACCTCATGGTGGGGAAGGCATGCAGCTGGCATGACTTGGTCCTTGGCAGTGGTCACTTGATCATGTCTATTCACATCTCGGTGGATCCGGAAGTAGAAGGCAGGACCGGAAACTGGGCTGTCCTATAACCCTCAAAGGCATCCATGATCTCCTCTCCAGCAGCACCAGCTGGAGATCAAATATTCAAATACATGAACCTACAGGGGACAAGTCCCAATCAGGCCATGATGCAACCTCCATCTGGGGTTGGCCAGGGAGGGTAGAACATGGCCCACAGCACACCAGTGTGCTTTGTATGTGTTTGTTGTGTATGCGTATGTATGCAGTGGTGCCTATGCACATGTATGTGTGTGGGGGGGCAGAGGTGAACATCGTCTTCTCCAGTCACCCTCTACCTTATATATATTTTTTGAGATAGGTCTATTTCCTTGAACTTAGAGCTCATTGATTGGCTAGGCAGGCTGACCGGCAAGCCCCAGAGATTGCTTTGTTCCTACATTTCCAGCACTTAGAAAAAAAAGTGTGGTAATAGGGACCACTCAGGTCCTCATGCTTATGTGGCAAATGCTTAATAGACCGAACCATCTTCTTAACCCACCCTGGGTGGGCTTGGATACCATCTGCAGAGGCAAACGCTGACCAGGTCAGGGCCCTCCTTTGGGTTCCTCCCTTCTGGAGCCAGCACCGCAGGCATCACAGTTTGACAGATCCAGGTGCACGATTAAAGCCGCACTCCAAGAATACCTCACCCCCCGCACAACAATTAGAACTATGGTTTAAAAATAACCGCATCTTGTCTCCCACGTGAGTATTTTTGTAGGCGTGTCGAGCTAATGGGATTTTAAGTGTGAGAACCACCAAGGTGTCAGAATTAGAAGTTGTGTTTCAGTCTGTCTTCTTGGGCATCAGGGTTTGAACAAGTTTAGTCTAGCCCTTCCCAGGCCCAGGTCCCGACAGGTACACACTGGCCCAACATCCAGGCCATGGCACACAGCGCTTATAGACTGGGATTCTGAAACTGGCTGTGGGGCTGTAGGTGGGATGCCCATCTTCTCAGAGACTTCAGGCCACTACAGCAAAGTCGCCGCTCTGCTGTGGTCCCAATATGGTGGTGACTAAGGGGATAAAGGTGAGGGACTGCCTCTGGTGACCCTCAGGGGCCTCATCCATACTCCTCAGAATCCATGTGCTCCTTTGTGGAGGACTGTCTCCTCTGACCTGGCACAGAAATAACACGAGGAAAGGCCCTGTTCACTCACTGCAGTTATGATGCTCTCTGGTCCTCAGCAGAGGGAGAGCTGCATTGCCTCTAAGAGCCAGCAGCACCTTGCCGGATGATTTTCATGCATTATTTAATTTAACACTAACAGCACAGACAAATACCATTCTCGGCTCTGTTGACTTATACAATGTAAACAGTGCTTGCAGGGACACAGCTAAGATTTCCCAGGAGAGGCAGCTCACGAATCCAAGCTGCTTGAAACCTCAGATGGTTGTTCCTCACGATGCCATAAAATTGCCTCAGTAGCTAGGGGTGGTCCAGGTGTGACATCTGCAGGGATGAGTCAGCCAGTACCTCTCTGCTGTCTCTGCCTTGTGCTGATGCTCTTGCAGCCTAATGCGTCCTGATTTCCGGGTTTTCCCTGGACACATTTGCTGGCAGGTACAGGAGTGAGGTCACTATGGAGTGACACCACCTGGTACTAACACAGCTTTGCTTCACATTTGATTTTTGTTTTCCTTCTTTGACATCCATGGAGGATGCTTCAAGAGGCCAAAGGTCATGGGGGACCCAAGTTCTTCATATAATTTTACATAACCTCCCACATCCTCCCAAATATGTTCAGCCAGTTTACTCTAAGTACTGAATTCAATGTAAGTGAGTATGGCATTGTGTGGGAGTCCGTGGGAGACCAGCTTTGACCAGCTCCTACCTTATGAAGGAATGAGGAAATATTAGGTAGAAAGATAGACCTAGACGATGAGGAGAAAGACAGAGACACTGGGTAGCTTCAGGAGGGCCTGGATCAATACCCAACAGCCTCTTCATTTATTCAAAAGGGCTTTTTATAATATGCCAAGGCAAAAGACCTCCCCCTTGCAAGATCAAAGCACACCATACAGCCAAATGTAGACCCTTCCAAACACCTGGTAGTCAAATCATCCCATTATGCAGCCCTGCTGGGTAAAGCAAGCCCAGATTCTCTGACTCTAAGTAAGGTCTAACTAGATAGCCTCTGTGGGCTCCCATAGCATTGTATCCGGGGAGTAATGACAAGACGTCTACACCCACTCAGCATAGTCACAGAGTATGTGTTTAAATGTCTTGGCTCCATGGCTCTTGAAATGCACAGGTGGGAACAGTGGGTCTGAGGGCTGACTAGGTCCTGATGGTTTGCTGAACCACGTAACAGCACCTGATGGGCGTCTGCTCTGCAGAGGGATGCAGAGGCTGCTGTGCAGTAGTCCCTTACTTCCTATTTCTTTGGCCTAGTCTTCATTTTTGCTCACTCCCTCTGAGTTTTCTTCTTGCCTCCACAAATCAGTAGCACCCTGCCTTCTGTTACATGTAATAACTGACTCTTTTAAAAGATCAAACCTACAGTTGTATTGTACGTGTGTGTGTGTGTGTGTGTGTGTGTGTGTGTGTGTGTATGAGTGTGGAAGCCAGAGGCCAACCTTGAGTGTTGTTCTTCAGGTGCATCCATCTTTTTTGAGACAGAGTCTCGCACTGGCCCGAGCTCAGTGCCGTGGCCAGGTTGGCTAGCCAGCCAGCCCCAGAGATCTCACCAGTCTCCTCCTTCTCAGTGCTGGGATTACAAGCATGTACCCAGCTTTTCTATGAGTTTGGAGAATCAAACTTAGGTCCTTATGTGCAGAATGAACCCTTTACCAGCTGAGCTAGCTCCCCAGCCCTGTATCAAGTGTTTAGAGTAATTACCATGTCTGTGCTCATATTTAACTGCTAATATTTTTCATTGGTTTTAGTCTTGTGATTACCGGCATCAATCCCAATATGCAGTTTTTACTTCAAAGAATAAAGATAGTTTGTTCTGGAGCCAAGTGTGATGGACGATGGCTATGGAATAGGGGTTCAAGTTCTCCACAATTGTTATGTTCCAACATGGTAACAGTTTCATGTAGGGTTTTATTTTTTTTTTTTTTTAATTTTTTTTATAGTAGCAGAACAACAACAACAACAAAAAGCACTAAATGAAGACATCTTTTCAACACATCATTAGGAACTTCAGATAGGTAGGTTACAGCCAGACTAGGAAATCTCTGCTAGAGATGTCAGATACTATCTGATGGCATCCTCAGCCTTTGGGTAGGCAGAAGCTAGGGTTCTCTTGGTACATTCCAAAGGGATTTACATTGTATTGTGAGGATGTTAGGTCAAACACAGAGGTGGGCACTGACTGGCTGTTAAGGGAGATAAAGATAGCCCAAGACAGTTTGACCTGCAATATTCCAACTCTTCACCATCAATGGAAATTTGACTCAGTTAATCAGCCTTGCAGACTGTTTAACATAGCAATGGCTTTTGTTCTGGAAACTTCAGTTCACAGGGAGTTACACAGACTTTTGGAATGAGTTGACTGGAATGGGATTTCCCCCAGGAACTTGGGTCTTGCAGAACAAGAGTTTGAAAACACTGAGCTTTCACTGGGATGCACCTGTTGTAAGTGTGACAGAAACAAAAGCCATCTCATTGTAAGCAGAGGACTTTGAAAGAATCCCTGTGGCCCAACTTAGGACTCTTGTATTCTTCTGTCAACTTTTTCTGTGAGTTTCATAGTGTAAGTTTAATGGAATGGGGCTTGCATTGCGTCAGTGCATAGGGACCAGACTTGCCAAAGATGTGAGAAAGAGAAGCAGTTGGCAGGATGGGAAAGGTTTGGACACTCCTAGTGTCTTGGTGATTGTTCCTCCAGGGCTTACGGGACCCTTTCCACTGACTTCCCGGAAGGCTGCAATCTCACTGACACAGTTCCTCATCTCCTTTGCCCCGAGGAGCCCTAGATGGTCTAGAAATGAACACTGGAAGTCTCAAAGAGTCTACAGACCAGCCTCTAAAATATGTTCTGATCCTTTGCCTGTGGTTAGGCTTAGGAGTAACCTCATGTTGCAAGGATTCTTTTCCTGAGGAGATGTAAACACTATCTATCCCCTCTTCTTAAGGTCCCAGTGACAAACCAAAATATGACTCCACTAAAATTTGCCCTGGGGACCCAAATGAGTTTATCGGGTTTACTTACATAACATGGGTGTCAGAGTTCGTTTTTGTTAACTTAGCACAAACCCAGACATACCTGAGAATTGAGGAATTGCTTCCATTATATTTGCCTGTGGGCATGTCTTTGGGGCATTTTCTTTTCTTGTTTTTTTTCTTTTTGATTTCTGATTCATGTGAGTTGGTCCACTCCACTGTTGGGTAGTGCCACCCCTGGGCAGGTGGGCCTGGGCTGTATAACACAGGTAGCTGAGAAAGCCAGGGGAAGTAAGCTAGTAAGGAGCATTCCTCGGCTGGTTTGTACTTCAAGCTCTTGCCATGAGTTCCTACCACGGCTTCCCTCTCTGATACCCTATAACCTGTAAGGTAAACTGTATCTCCCCCACCCAAGTTGCTTTTGGGTGTAGTATTTCATCACAGCAACAGAAAGCAAATGAGCACAGTGGGAGAGGGGATCCTTTGCAGGAGTGTGGGGGACTCCAGGGACGCTGCACTGGAGTGCCTTTACCCCAGCAGAGACTGTGGCTTCTTCACAGCCACAGAGATAGACACCCCTCCACCCACTGACCTTCCCCAGCCCTTGCGACTGTGATACTTCCGAGGTCACATGCAATTAGGGAAGAAATACATACGAGTGACGGGGGAATGCTGGCATCTCAGGTGAGGGTCCAGTGATCCTCCTCACACACTGTCCCGTCCTCCCAGCCCACCGCTGCTTCTCTGAGGGGATGCCAACGGGAACTGGCCTGCCTGAGACAGGCGCTTGCAAGCAGGCACAGCTGCTCTGATAATGATGATGTTGGCTGTTTTGCTTAGAGACCCACACTGTACCACACCCAGTACTCAGGTGAGGCATCTAACTGCAGCTCACCACCTGCCCCACCCCCAAAGCGTCCTTTGAAGTCTCTAAGGGCCTTGCTGTGGCTGGAAAACCATGCTACCACTGCCTAAGTGACTTGTTCCACTGTCGACGTGTCAGGTGGCTGGAGAGGTCTGAACAGGTTAATAGCAATTGGCATTTCCAAGTGCGACATTTCTGCCTCACTCTTTAGACCTTAAGGGGGGGTTGTCTAACCCATGGATCACAGCTCACAGACAGCCTAGCAGAGCTCTGAATGTGGCCCAACACAAAATCATCAACTTACTTAAAACACAAGATTTCCTTTATTTTGCAATTTTGTTTGTAACTCAATTGCATGGCTCTTGGGTGTGGCCTTTGTAGGTGACCCTATCACACCACAATGTCTTGCATGTGGGCCACAGGTTGGACACCCCTGGAATTAATGTGTGGGCCAAGATAGTTCTTCTTTGTCCAATGGGTCCCAGAGGACCTAAAAGGTCGGAGGTCCCTGCTTTAAAGTCACAGTTAGGCAATGCTGACATATGCATGTGAACAGAGGAAAGGAACTTCTGAAAACATGTTTGGCTTGGACTCAGGACATCACCACAGCTCCTGCAATGGTAGGAAAGCCGGCCTCAGATCAGAGCTTGCTTGAAAGGGACATTATTTTGAGGTCACAAGAAAAGCATGGTATATTGCCATTACCCACTCTACGTTGTGATGGCTTAGTCACAGTGTTTGGTACTCAG